>NC_086172.1:10810530-11113560 GCF_023053635.1 Elgaria multicarinata webbii | reverse complement strand
GCACTCTGCCTTGAGCTCCTTGGAGGAAAGGTGGGTCACAAATCTTGATAAAATAGTTAAGAGCAGAGACACCACACTGACAACAAAGGTCCGCATAGTTAAAGCAATGGTATTCCCCGTAGTAACCTATGGATGCGAGAGCTGGACCATAAGGAAAGCTGAGTGAAGGAAGATAGATGCTTTTAAACTGTGGTGTTGGAGGAAAATTCTGAGAGTGCCTTGGACTGCAAGAAGATCAAACCAGTCCATACTCCAGGAAATAAAGCCAGACTGCTCCCTTGAGGGAAAGGCAAAACTGAAGTACTTTGGCCACATAATGAGAAGACAGGACACCCTGGAGAAGAGGCTGATGCTAGGGAAAGTGGAAGGCAAAAGGAAGAGGGGCCGACCAAGGGCAAGATGGATGGATGATATTCTGGAGGTGACAGACTTGACCTTGGGGGAGCTAGGGGTGGCAATGGCCGACAGAAAGCTCTGGCGTGGGCTGGTCCATGAAGTCATGAAGAGTCGGAAACGACTGAACGAATAAACAACAACAAACTAAAAAAGTGTGTTACAATCTGTATGCCACGCTGGAGTATGTAATATCACTCCTTTCATTGTTTATTCTGCAAGTTCAGTGCTGTTCTATATTGCTAGTGCTGGAATCATTAGTCTGTTTCTGTAGCTTGAAGTATTCTTAGAATGAGATAATCTAAATGTTTTATAATGAGTATCTAACAGCAACGTTGCAATCTTTGGCAACTTCAGTGGGGAAGTTACACCATTTGCCATTTTTCATGGTTCAGTTTTCATTTAGTAGGTCGTGCAATGCTTCCCTTTAGCCATACAACCCTAAGCAAAGTATGTGTGTCATATGTCAGATTTCTGATAAATGCACAACAATCTACTAGACAACATGATTGCACTTTCTAACCTAAACAGGTGTTGTTATTCACCAGAATCTGCTCTGACGTTTATTCCTTGGTTCTTTAATCCTAACAAAAATGATGAAATGCAATTCACCTTTGAAGAATGGCTCTTTGTGTTTCAACCTTACAGATATTAAAATGTAAAGTTTAGATTTTATTCCTGACCTCATCAAATCCATGATTTATTGTGCCCAGAATATTATATCTCTGCCACATTTAACTGGTTCTGAATGTGCAGCCTCAATTCTGGCAAAGGATGTCCAGCTGCAATCATATCAAGAGGCGAGGTCAGTGAACAGGAGATTTAGAATAAATTAGCATCCATATCTCTCCGAGGTGAACCAATATGACTCACAGTCTATCCCCCTGACAGAAATATGAGAACCAATGCTTCAAAAGGTAATACCCTGATTCACAGTTACGTATCTGTGACATCACCAATAATTGAAACACACATTTGCTAGCTAGGGGCAATCATTATGTTTGTGGTCCACATATCGCTCACTATAGTAGCCAGCCACGTTAATTGACCATTTCAGCCCCCTCCCCCCCCCATCTTTCAGTAAACATTCCATAGGCCAAATTTTCCTGGACAGACATTTTAGTTAATGGCTATGTAGGCTGTGCTGAAAATAGACCTTAAGATAGAAGTCAGAGGAAACTATGTAAAAATAGAAGACTTTTCCTAAGTGCAGAGATCTGTCTATCTTGAGAGAGGTTCACACGGTTCTAACTGAAGATGGACAATCAGCCCCTGTCCAGCTGTTGGGCAAATGTTCAAACAAGTTTCAGAGGACTCGAGCATTCAACCACTCTCAATGGGTGCACATGCCAACCCTTCTCAGTATGTGATCCCATTCCCAAACATCATCATCATCATCATCTCAGAGAAGGTGGGCAAAGTGTTGAGGGTTCTAGATAGGGTTCTAGAGATCATGGGGGGAAATGCTCTGCACATCATTTTACTGCTAGATCAATGGCTCTTCAGGACATTCCCATTTTCATTTATTCCTTCCACAAGCTACAATCCTGTTGCACTTCCCCAAAGTGAGGGGGTTTTGTTACTGGGGAGGGGAATGGGGGTACCAGTCAGTGGAGCACTAAGGTGTGAACAGAATTGAGCGGGGGCCAGGGATTTGAAGTGGGTTGTGCCTGCCACTATTCTCTTTTCAACAAGTCTGTGCTGACTGTCTGTCTTCGCCCAAGTTGACCACTTGGAAGAAAAGCTGCATTGGTTTTCTGGTGAAAACCAGCTTAGTTATTAACCTAACTTATTACACAGCATTTGTTCTTCTTAAGTCTTTGAATTGTTTAAATTATTGAAATTAGACATTAATTATTATTATTATTATTATTATTATTATTATTATTATCATTGATTGAACGCTGTTTGTTTTATTAATGGACCCCAGAATTGTTGTTTTAAATGGATGCTGCTGTTTTTATACTGTTGTTTTTATGTCTCTGACAGTTTTTAAATTTTGTATATTTTTAATGTTTACTGTTTTTAGCTTTTGTGAACCACCCAGAGAGCTTTGGCTGTGGGGCGGTATATAAATGTAATTAAATAAATAAATAAATGACCTTGCTGAAATCTGGGAAAGTATCGGTCAGAAAGTTCAAACTATCCAGTTTACTATGTGTATGTCTTAAGGGTTTTTGCTTTGCTTAAAGTTTCTTTTTTAGAATTCCTAGCAAATGGTGTATATAAATGTTTCTGGAATGCTCATTTTATTTATTTATACAATTTATTGCCTGCTTTTCATTATATCATAATCCCAGGACTCTTCTCCAGTCTGGCAGCTCTTTCTGAACTCCCAGGAGACCACGTGACCTCATCCTCTCCAATAGGAATTCAAGAAAGGCACCAGGGCTGCAGAAGCTTCATACAAAAGCATGAGCAATTGTAGCTTTCAGAGCCTTAGAGAAATTCTGTTCTGCCTTGCAATAACATAGAACAAGCAAGATAAGTGCATTTCTAAAGCTCCAAAAGTCCCATTTGTTCTCTGCAAAGAAGGTTTTTTGCAAAGAAGCTTCTATAATCCAAGAGTTCTTCCTGATTGCCTATGGGAGAGGATTTCTTCACACGGTCTCAGGGGAGTTCAATAAGTGCTGCCCGGCTGGAGAAGACTCTTGTGCTGGGGGGGGGTGTCAATAAAAAAATTAGAAAGATCCCTCGGCCAACTCCCAAACTTAAGAAAGATATATGGAAATCTTGTCCCCCACCCCAAGATGAAAATTCTCAAAAATCCCCCCCCCCCATATATTGTGAAAGAGGCAGAAAAACAATGTCTCTTTCTCAGGATGATTTTTTAAAAAGTCCTGGGATTAGAGGGCAGGATTTAGCACAGCTCTAATTTAAATGCATCTTGGAGGTAGCAGTCTCTTTTTAGTGTCACATGGTTGTGTTTGCAAAAAGCAACATGTGATTTTACTGTCAAAGATAATCCCATTGTGATTTCTTCCACGAACCCTCCAAAATACATATTGGCCCTGACTCATCGGAATACAGAGCTATGGGCTTCAATCCAGATTTGGTCATACTTCGAAAAGACCCATTGAAACCAACTGCTGTGTCTAAATTGTAATCCTCCAGTTCTAATACTTTGACTATCATCTGTTTGCCATAGTTTCACTGAATAACGTTAATGACAAAAACTGGTTCATATGCAGGTAAGACATGTCACATTCACACCCACATGCCATTATCTACATCTGAAAAATGGCACAACTGATTAATTCTTGCACAGAAATGAGCAGTCACTTGTTTCTAATATAAGGACCAAACTACACCCTCCATCACACCTACTTCCCCCCCTCCCTGCTTTGTGTCCACAGTCCCCCCCCCCCGTTTCCTTAGCAAGTTGAGTGCTGGGCACTTCCACGACTGTACGTGATTGCGCTATTTCAGCTCATGTATCTTTTCACCTGTTTTGCTACTGCGCCAGTGAAATCTCCTACCCTGCCCACTACGTTCTCCTTCGCCCTGCAGTTATTTTTTAATATATTTTTCTATATTTGTTTTATTTCTGCACAAATACAATAGTATGGCAGCCTGAAACTGCGCAATTATGGTAAAACAACACACGATGCTTTCCCCTAAGATCATATTAAACAAAATAAGTAAAGGGAAAGTATTACAAATGTGTGCGTTTTTGGAGAAGTTTGTGGTCAATGTTGGCATGGCAATGGGAAACTGACATTGTTCTGGTCAGGAAACCTAGACATGAACCATAGAGTTGAATGGGACCAAATCCTGGGCACAGGCCGCAGCAGCCTCGCTTACCTTCTCCCCTGGGTGTTCAGGCATCCTCCCTACCTCTCCCTTGAGTAGCTGAGCAGAGATCCGCCCTGCCCTCCTCTTTTGTCAGTGAGACCGCCCTTTGACACACACATCCTCAACAAAAAATGGGATGGTCCAATATAGCACAAGGACCGCTATACACAGGAACAGAGGAGTGGTTTTATTGTACATGAAGGGAGGGGTACTGGACTTTCCCTGCTCCAAAATAAGATGGAAAATGGAGGAGAAGAGGCAACACGAGCACAGGACAGGGACGACGTCATGTGAGTACCGTGCTGCAAAACCACATACCAGGCGTGGTGAGAGTCCGATAAATTGCTGGTGTGATGGAGCTCTAAATGTGCAGGCTGGTGATTCCACACACACCCTCCACACTGCCACTCGCATTTTAAAGAGTAACTGTGTTGCGTGAGGTAGGGGACTGATTAGAGAGCTGCCATTTGGCAGGGGTTAGAAGCTGTGCTGAGGGCAGCTTCCCTCCTGAGCGAAATAGCAGCTTTGTGGCATGAGTGGTTTTCATCAGGAGCATACAGGAAGACAAAATAACATTTAGAAGCAGCTGTTTAAAAACCAAATAACTAAAAAAGTGAGGAATGATTTAAGTAATTCAAGGAAACAGGTGATGATCCTGCCTCCTCCCTCTCTCTCTCTCTCTCTCTGTCACATTTTTAAACCCATGTCAATAGACTATGTTTGCTTATATTCTCTAAGGAAAAGGAATCTCCATGCTACCACCTTACAGTGGTCATTGTGAAGCTGGTGTAGTGTGATGTGAGACGTTTCAATTCTTATTATTAGTCCCTAATAAGTATCTTAATAATTGGGATTAAGCCATCAGATCTTGACATAGCATCCTTAACTGGAGAATACGAGTAGGAAGGGATTCCGGACACGAATAGATGAATTGCTGGAATTATTCAGATGCGGCATCCATTTTCTTCTTAAGATAAATGTTTTTTGGGTGGCTTTGTAGGAAGATCTCCCAAACTGCTGCATTTTAATGAGGAGATTTGTTGACAGTCCTTCAATTCTCTGAAGATAGGCAGTATGTATTTATGGAGCTCCTTCAAAGTGCCCTGCCTAGTAAAGGACCCCAAAAAGTGTTTTTGCCAAAGCGCAACACGTCGTGTTGCTGCACCGAGTATTTTAAAAGAACTTTTAATAATTAAAAACAAAAACACAGAGGCTTGTTTCAAACAAACTGGCAAGGATTATTTGTAAACAAAACTTTCTCCCCACATCTCTTCTAAATAAGGGCATTCTTACACCGCAAACTGGCTTAGCAGTAATGTTCTTTCCCCAGGCAACCCTGAAAGCTGTAGTCATATGAGGGGTCCCCGGGGCATTTGACAGAGACTTCTCAGCAGACTTACCGAGCTACGAGGGCTGGGTATTTCAGTATCACTTGCATTCATTCAGATTCTCCAGTCTCCACCTTGAAGCTCTTTCTGACATGTCTTCACATTGGATTGCAAGCTGCAAAGTGGAGGGGAGATCTTTATATATATATAAAAAATATGCATGTGTACTTTCACGTGCATTAATGTACAATTCAATCGTGTACATTTTTGAAGTGCCATTGACTTACGCCTATTTGTGTGCATTTTTCAAACGTACCCAATCCTTCATGGCCTTTTCCCCCCCAAATGTATGCATTTATCAAACACATTTTTGTTCTGCGAATGGCATTGGAAGCTTGGAAATGTACCAATGCCAGAGGGCACGCTGCATTCATGTGTGCATTTGCTTCTGGGAGGTGTGAATTGGATACATTCTGTTCATAAAGTTCTCTCCTGTCCCTACAAGCTACTATTCCCAGAATTCCTGGGGAAGCATTGCAGTTTTACCTTTCCAGTGTAGATATCCCCTTTGTCTCCTATTGATCCTCTTCAATCTCTCAGTGGTGTTTGATACCATCAGCTATGGCATCTTATTGTACTCCCTCTATGAGGTGGGAGTTGGAGGCACAGTGGTTCTGTGGGGTCAATTCCAGAGGGTAGCATTGGGGCATTTCTCTTCAGCCTCATGGTTACTGAGTTGTGCGGTGCTGCAGGGTTCCATTCGGTTATCATGAGGTTGCCATCAGTATGCTGATGGTGCAGCCGCAAAAAAAATTCTGTGGGTTGCCACCAAATTTCACCAGCAAACCATGATTTAGACTGAAGAGGAACAAATTTAGCTTGAAAATAAGTGTTGGCAGTGGCAGGAATGTGGCCCCTGTGGGTGGAGGGAGTTCTGAGGGTGAAAAATGGTTCCCAGACTTGCTAGAGTTGCTCACCCCTGGTATATTGGGTTGGATGAGGGCCAACAAACTGAAACTGAATTCTGACCCAAATATTGGTAGCTTCCAGGTCCAGGAATTGAATATACAGCTTACTCTGGATGGGGTTGCATTCCCACTGAAGGAACAGGTACTCCTTGATTCATTATTGTCACTGAGAGCTGAGATAGTCACAGGGGCCCGGAGTGCTTCTGGCCACCAGCAATTGGCCTGCCAGCTACAACTGTTCCTGGACAGGCCACTAACCTGGTCACTGTAGTTCACGCAGTGGTAACTTCCTGTTGAGATTACTGCAATGCCGTCTACATGAAAAGAAGAGAAACATTCTTTTGGAAGAGAGATAGTGACGTTTACTAGACTTTCACAGTGGTTTGAAACCACAAAAATTCAGTAGTGAATGAGACTGGTTGAGTTTATACAAATTTAACACCTCCCAAAAATGAAAGAGCGAGTGGCAACCCATTACCCACTTAGATTTTTTTTGTAGTATCTTAAGTTCTCTGAACCTCTCTTGTCCAATTATGCTAACAACTGATCATTACTCATGCGGAGAAGCATTTGTACTGCAAAAATTAACATCCCAGCCAATGAAGGTTTTACATTCTTGTTAAACCTGATTGAAGCTAGAGCCACTCTAAACATCATGTGTGAAAATGGCTTGAAAAAGCGGGAGAGAAAGGCAACATTTACGAAGTAGATGCTTTCTTGAGAGTGAGCCAGAACATTTCACAAATCAGTCTGAAAGTTTTTTATCCTATTTTGGTCTCTCTCAGTGTTTTCGATTGCATTGGCCTTGAGTAGTGTGATATTTATGAGGTTGTTAATCTGTACTTTAAGTCCCCAAACACAAAATTAATTCTAGAGGAGGAGACGGAACAAATTACAGATGACTCATTTGCAGTGTGGTTTCAGGATAATTTCTGCCTTTTGCCAATTTATCTGTCACTGAGATGTCTCTTGGTTCTCTGCACAGCTTTCAGGGGCTTATATAAAATGGAGATGGACTGAGAGTAACAAGTGAGATCGTGAGAGTAATGAGGTAATTGCTCTTTTCTCGTTGCCTTTCTTTTTAGTGTTTCCAAAGTAAATCTTTAGTTAACAATCTTTTAAAAGAAGTTCTTGAAATACAATAGTGTCCATGAAGATGGTTTAAATGGATAAGACACATGAGCATCTTACTCATACTGAGTACAGGTATTTGTTATTGTTGTTCTTCCTCTTCTGAAAGCTCGCTAGACTTTCAAAAGCATTAAGTATTAAGAGCTGGGCGCAGCTTTCCAAAGAGCTCAGGAAGCATGAATAGTTGGGCCTTTGTCCCATTCATCCAAACCACTTCTCATCAGGTGAATCTCCAAGCAAGACTGACCACTCCAGAACTGAGATTGCTACTCCCAAAGGCCTATGCCACCCAAAAAAAACTCCCTTAAAATTATGAAATCTAAAAGTATAATCGACGTGTAGGATTTTTCCATTTGCAAAATAGAGCACCTTAAAATTGTATATGAAAGTTCACATACTTAGGATGATGCATGCTGGTCAGACAAATGTTGCATAATTTTACTTAAAAGCAATTTTCAATTAATTTTAACACTTTTTCTTCTCACTTTTTAAAGCAGTGTTATGTGTTGGCTGTTATGTTTAAACATGCTGAATATGCCTCATACAGTATCTAAATAGGCCATTCCCAGTAAACTTAGACTTCCTGGATACACTGCTACAATTTAAATACTTGTGCACCATTTGGTGTGAGGATTGGGGTCATTCTCAAGTTTTCATCTGAGGACTTGTCTATATGGCTTCTTTACCCTGACGTAAATATGCAGGTTGCCATTTTAGGACACATGACGCAGCCGTCCATTTGCCACAGCATCGGGTTTTTAACACGATAATGCACATATTTGCATTTGCAATTTACTGAAACTTTTGGATCAACATCTGAGTTTGCACCGCATTAGAGTTATGTGAGCATTTAAAATTAAAACAAAGAGGGGGGAATGTTCAGTCCCCTCTCACATCCTCTGCTGCCTCGTTCCTTTAAGCCCTCGGTTTTCCTCTTCTATGAATGTACAGAGCTCCGCAGATACAATTTATAGTTTCGCTCGTCTATACTCCATAGCATCGGATATGCGATAATGCGCATGTGCGCATTAATAACTCTACTACAAAAAAAATCAGGAGATAAATTGCTGTTGCTGCTGCAGTGTAACACTCTTTACCTAGATTTGAATCAATGAAAATTCAGGTTTATATTCAGTGAGGAGCAATCCCGTTGTCATATAGATGGGGGCTGAGTTTCAAATTTCCTCCCCTCTCGCCTGATGAACCCAGCTGCTATAATCTTCAGCATTTGAAGCTGCTTTAGCCTTATTATACCCTGGATAAAGAAAAAGGAAATTACTTTAAGACAAGCTGGGCAAAAATGTTAGCGAACAGAGATCTTTTGTGCTAATCAAAAGGAAATGTTTTACAAAATCTTATGTTGTTGGTATAGGACACTGCAAAACTTGGTGACAATATACCCCAATGTTAGTAACGTCTGTTGGAAATGAGGTTTGAAGTAAAGCTGATTTTATTTATATGTGGTGGACTTGTAAAAATAAAATAGTCCTTTCTAGGGAAAAGTTATAGAGAAAATAAATCGAATGATTGGATATTCAGTTCCTGTCAGCTCATTGAACCTATTGCTTGGATATTTTAAGAATGTCATAAGAAGTGAGCATTTGGAAATGGTTGATAGCCTATTAATGGCAGCAAACATACTGATAGCTACCAAATGGAAGCAAAATATTGTTTCTTCTTTAAAGAAATGGATCAACTAAGTATAACATATATAGCCCTAATGTCCAAGCTTACTGGATATATGTTCATCTCTGAAAAGCTTTTGGTGCCATGTATTAATTCCATGGAACAATATAATCAATTATTTCCGAGCTTATTCAATGTTTGTTATAGAATAATTAATTAAGTTTACCTTTCTCCCCACCCTTCCTAACCCTTTTCTCAGCATCTTATAGGGATAACTACTAGGGACAAATACAAAAAAAATGGTTTAATTCACTGTGAATTGGTTATTGAAGGCTGAATGATATATGAATTGTATATGATTAGGATATAGTTTATGTCTCTTCATATAATATTATGATGTGTAATAATACCTGTTATAGTATATATCTTTGTGTTGTGTATGTGATTGATTTACATATTTTGTATATTTGAAATTCAAAAGCATCATAGATATAGATATATAGATCGACATATTTCCATCTAAAGTTTTCACCTCAATTCCTCCCTTTTCTCTTGCTGCCCTCTTCAGCATTTGAAACTGCTTTGTTTCAGTTTTACCATAATAAGTATGCTTTTAAAGCAAAGATCCATCATGTAAGTGAACATAGTGCCCTCAGTGTCTGTATTTCAAGTCCTGTCCTGGCCACCTTATGCAGAGACAGATTCATGCCACTCTAGCAAAATCTGCTGTGGTCTGATAGTCTCTGCTTTATACTCTCTGTTCTGAGATTTTAGGTTCAACCAGCAACTCTATTTTCAAGACTGTAAAAATGAATGAATGAATGAATAAAGGCACAGAAATTGGTATACTTTTGGCGCCAAAGCTTTTAGAGAAGTCGTTTATGAAATGAGGTTTTTGCATGATCATCCTTTGAAAGTCAAGATATTGAAACCATTACAGAAAACTGGCCCACAGTTCCTATATTAATTCAGAATTAAGTCTCTTCCACTACTCCAGTGTGTGTGTTTTTATCACTGAATGGGAGGGGGAAACCCAGCGAATAAGGGTCTATAGGACTGGCTTCTATAAGCAGAGTCATGCTGGATTAAACAGTTCTCACGGAGGTTTTGCTCTGACTTTGCTTCTCCCCTTTTCAAGATAAGTTCATGGCTTTAAGCATGGCGCCCCCACTGGGATACTGTAAATTAGTAACAGTTCATAAACTGGGGAACAAAGGCTAAGTTTACTTCAGGTGAAATGAACTGCCGCGGTCAGCAAGGGAGCGTTTAGTCCTTCCTGCTGGGTGAGCAGCTGCTCTTGTCACAGGCTGTGACTTTCATCACTTGTGACACATAATGGTGTCTGTCCACCACTCCAAACAGATCGAAGAGTTTAAGTGACCCACATTCTGTCCATCACCGTGGGAGGGACCTTAGAAGTAAAGGCAGCTGAAGTAAAGAAGCAGCAGAAGAAAAACGTGGTGGATGAGGACTCTTTAAGTCGCTCTGTGCCTGGGCCATCCTGCTGGGACTTGCACATTCTCTGTAGCAATAAATTACTGAGGGTGGGACAGGAGGAGGGACTCGCTGCCATAACAACGTGGCCTCGTGCAGGAAGTAGCTTCACACAAAAACAAGCAGATGCAAATGGAGTCAGATTTGAATTGTTCAACCACACCAACGCCAACTCAAGGTTTATTGTAGATACAGGCCATTTTAAGATGGAATCAGGCACACACACAATACTATGAAGAGTAGTAAAACCTTGTTTTGGCCAGCAATTTGTGGGAAAACTGAAAAGTTAACCATAATGCCATCAGAGGGGAGGGAGAGGAAAACGGACATGGGAATTATTATTTGTTTGTTTATTTCTTACATTTATATACCGCCTCATAGTCGAAGCTCTCTGGTTAGTTTACAAAGATTAGGTCTATGTTTCTCTGTAAACTCTAAAGCATTTTTTTTTAAAATAAATCTGTCAGGATTCTGAACATTGTCTTGATTTAAGATTTTAAGGGTTTAAGGAGGAGTTTTGTCTCTAGCTTGCCTAAATAGGAATATAATGCAGGTTGTTTATGATTAGGATACAGACTATTATTTATTTAAATAAGGCTCTCCGAGCGGCTTACAATTTATCATTAAAGAAGACATTCCCTACCCTCAGGCTTACATTCTAAAAAAGACATGACACATAAGGAAACGTGGATGGGGAGGGAAGAGGGAGAACAAATAGAATCCGTGGCTGCTTTGCCCTGCAGGGACAAATGAAATGTTTTACAAGCAGCTGTGTGACAGGAGGTCTAGGAAAAAGGTCTATGTAAAGCCTGACCCCCTGGGGGTTACCAAAGGAAGATGGCCACTTTAACCCCACTGGGGAAAAAAATCCTAGCTCTTATTTGGTAGCAGTATTCTAAGACTGATTCAAATTAAGTACTTTGATCTGGCAGTCTTGTAACCTAACCCAGGCTTCCATCATTTTTGCAATCTGTATGATAAAACCATTCTGGAATTTGATTGGAATAGATTTTTCAATAGTCCGTTTCCTGATTGATGAACTAAACGGATATTTGTCAAAAGTGATGTATTCAATCCCATTTACTTCCATGTGGCTGTGAACAGGGAAATGCTTTGATTCCTAACTACCACTGACGTTCAATGAAATGTGGGCATCTTAGAATTTTACGTTGAATCAGTCTTAAAATTCTGCTACCAAATAAGAGGTAGGAAATCTTTTTCAGTGTTCATCTGGAGCAGTCACTCACACTCCCCATTCATACTCTCATTAATTCACACAGAAATCCACATAGAATAGAATCATAGAATAGCAGAGTTGGAAGGGGCCTACAAGGCCATCGAGTCCAACCCCCTGCTCAATGCAGGAATCCACCCTAAAGCATCCCTGACAGATGGCTGTCCAGCTGCCTCTTGAAGGCCTCTAGTGTGGGAGAGCCCACAATCTCCCTAGGTAACTGATTCCATTGTCGTACTGCTCTAACAGTCAGGAAGTTTTTCCTGATGTCCAGCTGGAATCTGGCTTCCTTTAACTTGAGCCCGTGATTCCGTGTCTTGCACTCTGGAAGAATCGAGAAGAGATCCTGGCCCTCCTCTGTGTGACAACCTTTTAAGTATTTGAAGAGTGCTATCATGTCTCCCCTCAGTCTTCTCTTCTCCAGGCTAAACATAATATATGAGTTAGTAGCAAATTATTCTGGGGCACAGTAACTTCTGTAATTTTTTCAATGTTTCTAAGTAGAAACATTGAATAGAAACATAAAAATAGAAAGTCTTAACCTGGCGCCGGAAAGATGTTTCCGGCGCCAGGTTAAGACTTTCCTCTTTGCCCAGGCATTTGGTGGCACATCTTAATCACCCACATGTTTAGTTTTTTATACCCACCCACACCCACAAACCCACATACAGAGAGACAGTAGGAGCTTTAAGCTAAAATAGACTGGTATTTTTTTGGTGGGGGGGGCTTTGTCCCAACCCACCATTGAAATGTAGCCCTGAGGATTTCTCTGAAATGGAATTTAGCCCTCAGGCTGAAAGAGAGTCAACCCCATTGGTGTACAGCATGCCCTTGTGCTGGCACATATGTGAACTGGAGCAATTGGCTTAGATCCAAAGAGCCACCTGTAAGAGCAAAAGGATGAGCCGTCTGTTTTGATTTTGTTTCAATTGTTTATTGGCTGAACCCCTCTCCCCCTGCTTCAGCATTGCATACCCTTCTAGAAGGTCGCTTGAGCCATGGAAGTGGCTTTCCAGGGGAAGTTGTTGCAAGAGGGCTATGGAAAATCCCCATTGCATGAATATTTATTTATTTATTTATTTATTTATTTATTTATTTATTTATTTATTTAGATCTCTGTCCACACCTCTTTGCATCCACGTCATTGGGCCAGTTAGCACAATCTCAGTGAGGGTAATAAACCATGGTGGCTTATGTACACTTTGAATTGTTTTAGTTTTTGTGAACCGCCCAAGGAGCTTTGGCTATTGGGCGGTATAAAAATGCAAATAATAATAATAATAATAATAATTTCCTCCACCACACTTGCTGGCTAAATTCCCCTAATTATCCTCGCTGGCACGGCTATACCATGTTATTCAAAACTGAGCAGCATGGCTTGTTTGGCAGGGGGAAGCAACCCTCAAATAATCCAACAATAGCCCATGGGTTATTTGAGGGTTACTGCCTTCTCAAACAAGCCATGCTGCCTAGCTTTATATGACATGGCAAGCTGTGCTAGTGAGAGTAATTAGGGAAATTCAGCTAGGACATGCGACTGGGTTAATCCACCACTGTGGCTTGTTACCCAAGCCACGATCACAGTGTGGCTTTGAGATGTCCATCCCTTATGTGTTTTCCAAAATGATTAACTTCAAGTAAGCTGTCAGTTCAACATCCACTTATGTAGGGCAATCCTATGCATCTGTACTTAAAGGTATTCCCAAGTAAGTGTGGATAGCCCTTAATCTTCCAATATTAAAAGAGCTACTGTTGTGTACTGGATGAGAGCAATAAAGGGAAGTTCTCAGTTCAAATATAAGCTCAACCTACAAGCAACACTAGTGGGGGAGAGGCATGGTAGGCAAGCCATTATAATAATAGCAAATCCCAGCAATAATAATACTGATCTGCCTTGCAGGGCAGACAAAAGGTATTGGATTGGAAACCAATGGAAATTAAATTAGACATGGCTACATGAAGTTCTATTGGTTTCAATAAGTCTACTTTAAGCAGAACTGGATTCAACCCCTAGTGTATGGTATAATTTGATCATTTAGGGGAAATATTATGTAAATACAAAACATAATACAGTTATCATCAAGATATGCATTACTGTAGAAAATGGGATTTTAAGCCAGTATGAATGATGGCAACAAACTGGAGATTAATTTATACTTGTTTAAGGACCAATTTATATGAATATTTAGCACATAGTTGGCTTTCTCTCTCCCAAATTAGTTTGTTCTTGACCAGTCAGTAGGGCAAAGGCTGTACCACAAGGCTTAATTATAGGTGGGCATGGCATCACTTAATTCACTTTAGTCAATTTATTTATTTTTATTATTATTATTATTTATTTATTTATTTATATAGCACCATCAGTGTACATGGTGTACGAAATGTATCTCCTGCCCTTCAAAAAGATTTCCCCATGGTGGCTTACAACATATTAAACATAACTGCAATCCATAAAAATACAAACATTAAAACTGTATAATAAATAAAAACACATATTAAAGCAGCATCAAACCAATATCAGAGTGGGGTAAACAAAGGTACCAAGAAAATAAAAGGGGGTTTCCTGGTGCCAAAAAGATAATAGGAGCACCTTCGCTGCAAAGCCCCCCATTATTATTATTATTATTATTATTATTATTATTATTATTATTTATATAGCACCATCAGTGTACATGGTGCTGTACAGAGTAAAACAATAAAATAGCAAAACCCTGCCGCATAGGCTTACATTCTAATAGAATCATAATAAAACAATAAGAAGGGGAAGAGAATGCACCAAACAGGCACAGGGTAGAGTAAAACTAACAGTATAAAAGTCAGATCAAAATCAAGTTTTAAAAGCTTTAGAAAAAAGAAAAGTTTTTAGCTGAGCTTTAAAAACTGCGATTGAACTTGTAGTTTGCAAATGTTCTGGAAGAGTGTTCCAGGCGTAAGGGGCAGAAGAAGAAAATGGACGACCAAGCAAGGTAAGAAACATGGCATCAGAGGAGCGAAGAGCACAAGCGGGGCAATAGTGTGAGATGAGAGAGGAAAGATAGGAAGGAGCTAGACTGTGAAAAGCTTTGTAGGTCATCAGGAGAAGTTTATATTGGATTCTGAGGTGAATTGGAAGCCAATGAAGAGATTTCAGAAGTGGAGTAACATGGTCAGAGCGGCGAGCCAAGAAGATGATCTTAGCAACAGAGTGGTGAACAGAAACCAATGAACTGACGTGAGAAGAAGGAAGGCCAGTGAGAAGAAGGTTGCAGTAGTCAAACCGAGAAATAACCAATGCATGAACAAGAGTCTTGCCTTGCCTTGCCAATCACCTTGCCTCATATGGTCAGGGAACTGGAAGAAGGGATTCCATGAAACTCAGCATAGAGGCAGGTTGATATGGCTACCAGCGATCCATTGGGTATCCCCTTCAAAAGCAATCCTTGAACTTTACCTTTTTTTAAAAAAAAAAAGTCCAGGAGCCTGTGCAGCTGTTTAAGTACTGGTGAGATACAGGACCAGCCATGAACTGAGGCCATGTTAAATTCACCGCAGGCCAGTCCTTCGGCACTTGCTGAGGACACTCCCCTGCAGGCAAGGGGAGTCTGCTAGTCTCTGGAGCCTCCTGGCCCTTCTTCTTCTCCTTGCTGTTGCTGCCTGTACATGTCCCCTTCCCAAGTGAATTAGTGTAAATGAGGAAAAGCATCCTTCAAACTGAACCAAAAAGAACAAAAATACATGTTTGGTGACCCTATGAACTGACTAATCAGAAGGAAGATAGTACTATGGAAAGTTATTTTAAAAATAGTTATGAACAGTATCAACTTAAGTATACTTTAACACACACACATATGCCATAATCAAGCGAATACCAATTAAATAAAAAAAATGGGATAGACTTGAGGAACAACTTGAGGAGCACTCCTTCAATTGAGTTTCGAAGTGTCATTATCTAAAGGACATAAGAAGGGATGTGGTAGATCAGACAAAAGGCCTATTTGAGGGGTAGGCAAACCTTTTGGGCTTGTAGGCGTATTTGCCACCTTGAGGGGGAGAAGTGTTCTGATCAACAACACTGTGTGTGTGAGTGTGTGTAAGTAGAATGTTGGGAGTGCTCCCCTCCCCTGGACTGTGACTTTTCTTGCCCACTTCCTTTGGACTCTCACTTTTCTTGCCTTCGCCCTATATTCTCTCCTGTAGAGCTTTCTTACCACCACCACCTTCTTACATAGAATCATAGAATCATAGAATAGCAGAGTTGGAAGGGGCCTACAAGGCCATCGAGTCCAACCCCCTGCTCAATGCAGGAATTCACCCTAAAGCATCCCTGACAGATGGTTGTCCAGCTGCCTCTTGAAGGCCTCTAGTGTGGGAGAGGCCACAACCTCACCAGGCAACTGATTCCATTGTCGTATTGCTCTAACAGTCAGGAAGTTTTTCCTGATGTCCAGCTGGAATCTGGCTTCCTTTAACTTGAGCCCGTTATTCTGTGTCATCTTCTCCTGGCTACCTGTTCCAACTTTCTGTTCCTACATTGGCCAACCAGATACCTACGGGAAGCCTACACCTAGGGCATGGGTGCAAAAGCACCTTCCCACTCACGGTCTTCCATGACTGGTATTCAGATGGCTTATCTAGCCATCATGACTAATAGCCATTGGTACCATTATCCTTCATGAATTTGTCTAATCCCCTTCAAAACCATCCAAGTTGGTGGCCATCACTACATCTTGTGGTAGCAAATTCCACCATTTAACTATGTGGTGCGTGAAGATTTTATCTTACATAATAACAACCATTAGTATTACTTAAATACATTTAATGCTTTATAAAACTGCTAAATAAATGCAAACCTTAATAATAGTAGCTATCTGTAATTACCTATTGTTATAATTATATTAAACTAAATGAACTATAAAGATTCATGTTCAAATTAGATATTCACTCATAAAATTAATAAATAGTAACCAGTTCTAACAAAAGTTTCCTGACTCTTTTCTCCCATCTTCCAGAATTATGTGATAATCTGGATTTAGAACAACCCAAATGCAACCATATTACTCTTGCCTGTATTTCTGTTTACACTAACAACTGACAGATTTTAACTCACATTTCCATGAACAGAATGAATTAAACTGAGCCACTGTGTGATAGATGCCCTAAATACAGCAAACACATCTTGTTTCTAATGTTTTGGTGACAAATCAGCCTAAGCCTGCTTTCCCCCACCCAAATTACTCAATGTCTTGCTGTTTGTGCAATATTTGTTATAAACACTTTTAATGTTCAATGACTCTTATCTGTCTAATTCACAGGAGTGTTTCAGTCATTTGGCAAGAGTATTAAATTATACCAATGTAGAAGGTGTTTAATTCAAAGAGGGCTTTAATAGCAAATGCTTTATAGGTACAAAAAGCATCCTTCAGATGTACTAACTCTTAATTTATTAATATGAGTAACATCAAGTAATGTTAAAACAGACTGATAGAAGATTTGGGAGTTTCTGTTGGGAGTTTCTGTTGCTATCACATGGCAACTGGATAGAAAGGAGCAAAGCCAAGCTAAGACAATTCGGAATAGATCCTAAAACGATATTACAAGGAAATATAGACCAACAATACATGGTGATTAGACAAACATTGAGGAATTATTTCGGTAAGCTTGATATTGATGCAATTAAAGCTTCCAAATTCTCCAATATTTATCCTTTCATAAAATTAAAGCATAGAGAAGAAAAATACCTAATTGAAATTACGAATCCAGTCTTACGTAAAGCTCTTACAAGCCTGAGAATGCAGACCATGCAGACAAATTTTAGAGAAGAAGATTTAATAATATACCCAGAGATCAAAGAATTTGCTGTTGTGGAGAACAAGAGGTGGAGGACTCTGTTCACTATATATTATACTGCAGATTATACAATAGCCCTAGGAATAAATATTTAGCTAGGTATTTGGCCCCTATGGTGCATTTAACAGACCAAGCGAAATTAGGCTACCTACTAATGGCAGAGAAATCGACCCTACTGAATTTGGCCTATTTTGTGGTAAGAGCTGCAAAAATTAGGAAGGAACACATTCAGGTGGATGATTGTAAACGATATACGATAGATATGCAGAGTACAATGAAAAATTAGGATATGTTTACTGTAGAAGATGTGTGCTGATGGGAGTAATTGCTGTATGGAGTTCGGCTAATTTTAATTTTTTTATGTAATAATGTGTGATAATCTGTGTTCGGCTAAAACCCATTTAGGGTAGCCATGAATAAATTTTGTATTTGTATATTAAGCCAATATATCGACACCACAATTTTATTTCATTATTAATGTTGCAGATATCATGAGATGGGAAAGCATCGAGCATTGACCTAACCCAGCTGTTTATTTATTACAAAGTTGTTTTCATCGTGCTTTTCCGTTAGCCACAATCAAAGTGACATACAAATTACAGTACAACAATATAAAAAAACACAGCTGGGAACTCTTTTCTGACACAGAATTTTATTCGTACTAGAGAATTTGGGGGCTTTTAAAGCTTCCATCTCCTTTGAGGCAGGGCTTTTGAACCACTAGCGCTTGATACCGAACTTGGCTCAGGTGAATTTGGCTAGCATCCCTATAATGTAGTATGGAAACATTTGAGTTACACAAAATGCTTTTCTCAAGCTGGATGTAATTAAAAAGCAGGGAAATATGGTGTAGGGGGGGGTTCCACTGGGAGGTGGCATCATGTGTAGCCCTCTCTGCAGCCTGTTTCAATCTTAAGATGTCATTAGGAAAAGTTAAGCACTGTGCCTTCTTTGAGTATATCTCTAGACCAGTGATGTGTGACTTGTGGTCCTCCAGCTGATTTGACTACAACTCCCATCAATCCAAGCCAACACAGCCAATCATGAGAGATGATGGGATTTGTAGGCCAAAACACATGGAAATAACTTTCCAAAGCTGTTTCCTTAAAATAAGAAATAGTATCATAATAAAATGACTAAAAAGTACAATATTTACTTGCCCCAAAGTTACACAAAGTTTAGCTGGACCAGAGATGCAAATTATAACCATGATCCCATGCATGTCTACTCAAACCTCAGTTCATTCAATTGCAATACAGCATATTCCTTGGTAGGTGCTCTGAGAACCCCATTTTTTTGGTGGGGGGGGGAATAATAAAAACCAGCAGTTATCAGATTCTGCCTAGAGCATTTGTGATTTTAGCTAAGCCAAGAAATAGATTTAATTTGAGGTAGGGTTTGCTAAGGCCATTATGGCCTAATCACAGAAACATATGCCATAGCTAGACCTAAGGTTTATCCCTGGATCGTCCAGGGGTCAAACCTGTTCATCTAGGTGACACACGGGGGATCCAGTGCTCAGGCAGGGGCGATCCCTGGATGATCCCAGGAGAAACCTTAGGTCTAGCTGTGGCCATAGCCTATGATTATAGGCAGAGAGGCCTTCTTTCACCATCAGGTAGTCACCATAAACAGCTTCTTTATATTCGGGCTCAGAGAAGAGGTTGGAATTTTGGGTGGTGGTGGTGGGGAATCCACAAGGAAGTGAGGCAATGCAAAAAAAGAAAGAAATTGCACCTTTTTGTTTTCTAGCAACTCTGTGCAACTTTGAAACCCTATAGCAGTGCAGATGCACTGCTACAGTTCATTAAATTTATGTGTTATTCATCGTAACTGCCTTTACTTTCATTCCCCAGACTTTAATATTGCCATGGCGGCCATTACTAGGCTTGTCTAGGCCCTTAACTATGCCCATTCTCTTAATCTGAACTGAAGCCACCATTGACAGACAACAAATAACAGTGATGACACAGGAGCAATGTAAAAAGTCGTGGTAAAGAAACGACACATCAAAACAGTGCAGTTTAGTGGGAAACAGCACGATGTGGCTGTGAGTTGGCGACTGCGTTATATAAACAACGAGGCACAACTGCGCAGCCGTGACGGGGTATTTAGAGCATATGGACAAGCCCTTGGAGAGCTGGGACCCTGCTGCGTAAGGATGCCAAGTGCTGGTGCTGGCCCTGTCCTCCACCTCTGAAAGCATGAGAATAAAATGCAATAATGTCCCTCTCCACTCGCACCCTCTAGAAACAGCTTCATGCAATAAGAATTAAGAGTGAATGGGCAGCAAACATGCCACTCAAGCTTTGCCAAAATGCGTTTTTGCATCACTCAGCCTGCCTAAGAAGCCACCCTTCCCACACCATGCACTGGGTTTAGATGACATGACAACCCCCACTGCTACATGGGTAATTATGCAAATCACAGGCATGTGCCTGGCATGTGCAGGGGAAGGGAGAGAAGCCACAATGGCTTCTCTACCCTCCCCCCCCCCCCAATGATCATCCAAACCCAGTCACTGTGGAATTCTTGGAAAGATGGGGTCTACCAGTTGGGAAAGCCACACACACCCCTCCCACAACCCTGACACAAGAAAAGTTGTAATTTTGTTTTGCTGTCCTCTAATATTTGCCCTGTCAATACATTGCATTAGGCGAAAAGGCCAGGGCCTGAAAGATAAATTGCGAAGAAGCTGTTGTTGTTTTTATTTCCAGATTATTTTAACTGGATTTCAGATCTGCCTGTTCTAGGGTAAGGCCTCTGAGAGTCTGGATTCATTCTCATCTGGAAGTGAAATAATCACCTATTTATTTCTTTTAATACGCTTTTGTTTCTCCTACGGTTCCACTGTCTTCCGGAAAGTTCTACTTGACTTAAAAATTTGTGGCAGTCCACATTATGTGGTACCTGCAACTTCAGTCTTCCCCCCCCCTTTTTTAAAAATTTATTTATTTATTTATTTAATTACATTTATATTTATTTATTTATTTATTTATTTATTTATTTTATTTAGAGTATTTTTATCCCACACCTCTCAGAGTGGCTTACAATTGCTCGGTAAAGAAGACAGCCCCCTGCACTCAGGCTTACATTCTAAAAAAGACATGACACACAAGGAAAAGGGGATGGGGAGGGAAGAGGGAGAAAATAAAAAGAAATTAAGGAGACTGTTCAGGCTGGTGGGAAGGCCCTGCTCCACCCTCTCATCTCCCAATGGAGGGGCAAACCAACAGCTCCTTCTTCTTCCTCACAGGGTCAAGATGACAGTTAGCCCTGTTAGTGTCCGTGTGTCCAACTGAAGCAGGCTCTGATGGTCTCTGCCTATTCCTGTCTCCACACCACAGCCGAAGCTCTGTGGGTGGTTTGCAAAAGTGAAAAACAATGAACATTAAAAACAGATATACAAACATTTCAAACCATCAAAAGCATAAAAACAATATCGATTTTAAAACAATACCGATTGAAAACAACTATTCTGGGGTCAATCGTGCATTCTAAACACACGTTCACCAGTTCTGAATTGAGGATTCTGTGCACAATCAAGAAGGGTGTGTGTGGGTGTGGGTGTATAAATCCTTGTGTACTGCTTGTAAAGCCATCTGCACACATACTACTTACATACCCATTTGATTCAATAACTTCTGTGATCATGTCTCAACTGCACCCCATTTCATTTAGTAACTGCAGAGAAAGCCTTCTGTCTAATCAAATCTTTCTTAATGAAGAATGTTGCTAACGCCTGCAAGGCAGCTGCAGAGTGTTTGACATAGGGACAGTAGGCTGTTCATTGGATGGCATTAATTGGCACATCCATCCACCTATCCCCCTACATACATGGCAAACAACGAATCTTTTTGGCCTGGCACACCAGACTGGAAATTGAATTTGCAAAATCAAACTGTAGTTATCTCCATGCCTTGATGTCCTCCCAGGTGAGCTACTGGGCTTCATGCTAATAACTTCTAAAGCAAGCAAACTTTAGCTAATTATGTGCTAGCTTATTCTCCCTTGCTAAATTTTGGCAGGTTGCTTCTGTAAATTATGAAAAATAAATGTGAAATATGCAGATGTCTTTTGTTTAAAGCAGATGTTTGGTCCTCCTTGCCAGAATCTAATCAGCTGCTTCCCTGGAGTTTCTTCCTCTCCTCCGCTCTTCCCCCTTCCCCCCATATTGTCCAAAAGCTGCTTGAAAATGAGGTTGGGGGCTTTACGTTGAAAAACAATAGTGCTCTGTTGTAGAAACAATAGGCCTCCTTAATATCAGAATTAAGGCATAATGGGCTACATTCCACATAGGGTTTTGTCCAGCAATAATCAGTACAGACCTTGAGGGAAAGCCATGTAAAGGGCACTAGTCACAGGGAAGTGTGATCCACCCCCGCGCCCAACACACACACACACACACACACACACACACACACACACACACACTTTGGTCTCTCCAGCAGCTGGCTACAGAAAGGCTTTGCTCTAAATACGTTCCTCTTACATCCTAAGGACTTCTAAATGGCGAATAGTGGTGTAGAAGTAGAAGAGTGAACTTCAATAGCTACAGCTTTCCTTGCATGTGACAAAAGTTCTCTCCCCTGCAGAAAGTGGGGATGGGAGAATTGGCAAAGACTGAGCCCATTGAGGTGCTATGAGTTCCAGCTGGAATCTCAGGGCTTAGATAGACCTAAGGTTTATCCTGAGATCGTCCCGGGGTCATCCCTGTTCATGTAAATAACACACAGGATATCCCAGGCGCAGGCAGGAACGACCCCAGCATGATCCCGGGATAAACCTTAGGTCTAGCTAAGGCCTCAGTCTGCCTTGGCCCTGGTCCTGAATATGACATTTTTGTTGTTGTCACTTAAACAGGATAAGTGTGCATTTTGCCGGCTCGGGTCGACTCAGCCTTCCATCCTCCCGAGGTCGGTAAAATGAGTACCCAGTTAGCTGGGGGAAAGGTAATAATGGCCAGGGAAGGCAACGGCAAACCACCCCGCTATAAGGCCTGCCAAGAAAACGTCAGCGAAAGCTGGCATCCCTCCAAGAGTCAGTAATGACTCAGTGCTTGCACAAGAGGTTCCTTCCTTTCCTTCCTATTTTTAAGCATGCACCTAAATGTGTACTTTCCCCCATTGACTAAAGCATGAAACATATATGTATATATTAATGACCCCTTTTGAAACTGCACATTTTTTCCTATGGAATGCATTTTGCGAAAGCACTTGCAAACTCAGGAATAAGCAAATTTGGCCTGAAAAATGCGCTCATATTTGGACTGCAAATGCGCTCATATTTGGGCTGCAAAGCAAGACTTGATGATTAACAAATAGAAAAGAATCCCTGTGCAGAAACGCAAGAGGCACACCAGCCCTGTCCTACTTCTGCACCTGGCCTCCGTACTTGCCTCTCATATTGAGTAGACCTCAAAGTAACCTTTACAAACAATTCTACCTGATTATCAGCAATAGCAGCATCACTTAATCATGGCTTATCCCATCAAACTCCTAAACCAACTGAAGAAGAAGAAGAAGAAGAAGAAGAAGAAGAAGAAGAAGAAGAAGAAGAAGAAGAAGAAGAAGAAGAATGGAAATCCTCTGAAAGGAAGCGTTCTAACCAAAGAATACTGCCATGTCATTAACAAAAAAGTTATTTATTTATTTTTATTTATTTAGAGGAGGGCCTTCTCTGCTGTGGCACCCCGGCTGTGGAATGAGCTCCATAAGGAGGTTCGCTTGGCACCTACATTATATGCTTTTAGATGCCAGGTGAAGACCTTTTTATTCTCCCAACATTTTAACAATCTATAAATTTTAAATAACATGGTTTTAAATTTGTAATTTTGCATTGCTGCTGTTTTTATCTGGTTGAGCTTTTATATTGTATCTTATATTATGGTTTTATACTGTTGTTTTATACTCTGAATGTTTTTAATTTTTGTGAACCGCCCAGAGAACTCCGGCTATTGGGCGGTATAGAAATGCAATAAATAAATAAATAAATAAATAAATAAAATTATTACATTTTTATACTGCCCAATAGCCGAAGCTCTCTGGGCGGTTCACAAAAATTAAAACCATAATAAAACAACCAACAGGTTAGAAGCACAAATACAATATACAGTATAAAAAGCACAACCAGGATAAAACAACACAGCAAAATTGATATAAAATTAAAATACAGAGTTAGAACAGTAACATTTAAATTTCAGTTAAAATTAAGTGTTAAAATACTGAGAGAATAAAAAGGTCTTCAGTTGGCGACGAAAAGAGTACAGTGTAGGCGCCAGGCAGACCTCTCTGGGGAGCTCATTCCATATTATTATTATTATTATTATTATTATTATTATTATTATTATTATTATTTATTTATTTATTTATATAGCACCATCAATGTACATGGTGCTGTACAGATAACACAGTAAATAGCAAGACCCTGCCGCATAGGCTTACAATCTAATAAGTTGTAGTAAACAATAAAGAGGGAAGGAGAATGCAAACAGGCACAGGGAAGTGTAAACAGGCACCGGGTAGGGTGAAGCTAACAGTATAGAGTCAGAACAAACTCAATATTTGAAGGCTATAGGGAAAAGAAAAGTTTTTAGCTGAGTTTTAAAAGCAGTGATTGAGTTTGTAGTTCTCAAGTGTTCTGGAGAAAGCCCTCCTCCTAGTAGCCACCTGCCTCACTTCCTTTTGCAGGAGCTCATGGAGAAGGGCCCCTGTAGATGATCTTAAGGTCCGGGCAGTTACATATGGGAGGAGGCGTTCCTTCAAATAACCTGGCCCCAAACCATTTAGGGCTTTAAAGTTACAAATCAAGCATTCTGGAAATCTAAAACCTGCTCTTCATACCTGGTACTCACTAATATGTAACTCCTCTGCTGAGGGAACTGCACTGGCTGCCTATTCGCTTCCGGGCCAGGTTTAAGGTTCTTGTACTTGTGTACAAAGCCCTAAACAACTTGGGACCAGGATACCTGAGAGAGCGCCTTCTCCCTTACCAACCTGCCCGGTCACTGAGGTCATCCGAGGGCCTGCTCCTGGTGGTTCCACATAGATCCATCCTCCGATTGGAATCCACCAGGGGAAGAGCCTTCAGCATGGTGGCACCCCTCCTGTGGAATTCCCTGCCTCTGGAGGTCAGGCAGGCGCCAACCTTGTACTCATTTTCGCGCCTCCTGAAAACATCTTTATTCCAAGAAGCCTTTCTTTAACATGCAGCCTTGGGTTTCTGTTTTTGCTTCTATTTAAATTTTGTTTTAACGGTTTTATTCTGTTTTTTTTTTTTTCATTTTACCTTGTACACTGCTCCGAAATTTTTCAATGAAGAGCAGTATATAAATATTCTAAATAATAAATAAATAAATAAATAATATAGCATGCAGTAGGGGTGTGCACGGACCCCCCGCTCCGCTTCACTTGCAGATCCGCCATTTTTCGGATCGGGCCGCTCCGCCCCGCCCCCGCTCCGCCCACTTCCTCTCCGCTCCGCCCGGAGCTCCGGATCCGGATCCGGAGCTCCGTTTCCCCCCCCCCCATAGGCTTGCATTGAAAGCTAAAAAATTATACAACTTTTTTTCTGTTCAAGTTAGAAACCTCATGTTTGGCACCATGACACCTCATGGGGATATACACACGCACGCCAAGTTTCAAAGCAATCCCATCATCCCCTGATTTTTGGCGAATTTTTGAAAATCGGGCACCCCACACACAACATCCCTGCGAGGTGTGTTAAAAAACACGGGGAAAAGCCCGTTCAGATGAAGAAAGAGAAGTTTCCCAGAATCCCAAGTTACCTGTTTTGCCTATGCCCTCCTCCAACTTTGGGATCATCATGACCGGGAGCTGACTCTGCCCCTCAGCCCTTTGAAAAAGGTATTTTTCCCGCCGATTTTTTAAAAACTTCTAGCCCGCGACCCGTACGATGCAGAAAGTTGAGAGTGGTCTCAAAATGACCCCCATCCACGACTCTCTGTGCACAAGAATTTTCAGAATGATAGCTTAACCCCCCCCCTCCCAGTTATCCCCGATTCTTTCCCTCAATGCAATCCTATGGGCGAAAAGCCGAAAACGCAGTTTGAGCCGCGCGGTTGACCCGATTTTCACAAAAATATAGCCCGTGACCCGTACGATGCAGAAAGTTGAGAGTGGTCTCAAAATGACCCCCATCCACGACTCTCTGTGCACAAGAATTTTCAGAATGATAGCTTAAACCCCCCCCCCCCAGTTATCCCCGATTCTTTCCCTCAATGCAATCCTATGGGCGAAAAGCCGAAAACGCAGTTTGAGCCGCGCGGTTGACCCGATTTTCACAAAAATATAGCCCGCGACCCGTACGATGCAGAAAGTTGAGAGTGGTCTCAAAATGACCCCCATCCACGACTCTCTGTGCACAAGAATTTTCAGAATGATAGCTTAACCCCCCCCCCAGTTATCCCCGATTCTTTCCCTCAATGCAATCCTATGGGCGAAAAGCCGAAAACGCAGTTTGAGCCGCGCGGTTGACCCGATTTTCACAAAAATATAGCCCGTGACCCGTACGATGCAGAGAGGTGAGAGTGGTCTCAAAATGACCCCCATCCACGACTCTCTGTGCACAAGAATTTTCAGAATGATAGCTTCAAAAACAACGTAGTTATGCGCGATTATTTGCCGCAATGCAATCCTATGGCGAAATGTTTTCAAGATGGCGACCGGAGCGCTCCGCCTGAACTCGGAGCTCCGAAAAATGGCCGCTTCTCTTCGCCTTGCTTCTAGGGGGTCCGCGGTCCGCTCCTACCCCGCCTCTGGGTAAGGCGGAGCAGGCCAATCCGCTACTGCTTCTACGCTCCTAATCGGAGCGGAGCACATCCCTAGCATGCAGTGCAAGACAGCTTCATAATTTCTAATTTTGAAGTGAACAAAATGAAAAGGATGCAGCACTTAATGATTTGCTCATATTTTTTTTAAGTTAAATGTTATATTGCGTAGAGTTGAATTTTTAACTTCAATATTATTCAAGCTGGTGAATATTTAAGGTCATCCAGTTTGTACTTAATGCGAATCTACAACCTAAACAGAACACGACAGAAAGCCAGGAATGTGATGCTTGTTTCGTATACTTTTATTTAGTGCAGAGTTCCAATTTTAACCATGTTTTGGGACATAAAAGTTGTTGTGAATCTTTTGCTCCATCTTCTCTTTTCAAAATGTAGAATGTGTACTTCTTTGATTACTTTAAAAAATCTATAAATCAGAATATATTTGCCTGAGCAATTTTAGATAGTTAACCTTTGACAAAGTTCCCTCTGTGGTAATTGGAATGTACCTATATGAATAAAAGATAAGTCGTGACATTCATTGAATTCCAACAACCAGCCTACAACTTAGTGAATATACGATAGCTCTACGCGCCACATTCACTACTAAAATGCCCTGAACAGTAAGCCACAAAACTTCTCATTTTCATTGTGAGTTTAGCAGCTGCATTGATTATTTAGTTCTACTGTATGTATTGAAGAGCTCCCATTTTTCTTCATTTACTCGAATGATGTTAACATTTCATACCAAGAATGTATATATTCTATGCCAGGGGCTCTTCCTGCTCCAAAAAAAAGGGGGCAGGGGGAATTCTCTCGTATATTGAAAAATTGGGCTTCCAGGGTCTTATCTTGAACTGTAACAATAAGTACAAATTGTGATCCTGGGAATCTCCTACTCTGCAACGGTGTTCAATGCCAATGAAGACGGGGTGTAAAGCACACAAGCATATGGATGGAATATGGTCTGACTGGTGTGATTGTCTTCCTTGAGCTGTAATGAATATGTCCCAAGGTACAATTGTACATTTGCCTGTAGAGCATGGATTATGAAAACTGTTATATGTAAGGTTGCAGCTCATTTATTGTTGTTGTTGTTGGTGGTGGTAATCAGGGGTAGAGTTGTGCTGGACAGGTTGAAGGAGCAGAAACACTGTTGTTTGGCTTTTTGGGTAAGCTCAATAAAAGTGCCTACATCTAGCTGATATTACCGGCAGCATCAGCTTGGGAAGGTAGACTTGGGCAATTGAATCTGACTGGTAAGACCCTCCCAAGTCTGCTCAGCAGTGATAAATATGGGAATGCCCAACAACCTGTCCAATGGCACAGGTTTCAATGGGCTCAATGGCAGTTTCAATAAAGTGTTATTGAAATTTCTGGTTGCCAAGGGATAAAATACATAGGAACCTATGGTATGTTATTAAGCATAGGAAGCTGGAGCTAGTGCAGAATGCTGCAGCTTGGCTGTTATCCAGAGCTGCCTCTTTCCAGCATGGCACTCCATTGCTGAGGGACCTGCACTGGCTTCCTATACATTCCCAGGCCAGATATACACCAAACAGGATATGAAACTTTGAAAACAGTTTGAAAACTGTATCAGGAGTGTGTCGTTGGCCCAAACAGTTGTCACTACTGTTATAAGGCATTTTAAAGGCATTTTGCATGGATTTTCAAAGCTCACAAACTGGACGCATCAGAATGAGCTTTGAGGAGAAATTCAGAGAACTTTGAACAACGTCAGGTTTTGTTGATTCTCAGATCCCTACTACCCACTTAGAGACAAGGGGCTGTGAACCTGTGGGAAATGTTTACAAGAGGATTGAGAATTTTATTTTTGTGTGTGTTTGCCTCTACGACAGAACACACTCTCAGGATAGTTGTGGGCATGGAGAAGGGAAGTTGGAGAAGGAGAAAGCAGCAGGAAGGAGGTAAGAACCTTTGATCAAGGTTGATTCCAAAGAAAGTGGTTGGAGAATACCTCTAGGGACAATTCCATGTGGTCCTTTGGATGATGGTACTCTTAACCCAGACTTTTGCTATGCTTCATTGGTGTAGGGCTGGGGTACTGATGACAAAGTGCAACGGGCAACTGGCCTTCTGTCAGCCACCAATCTTTCAAAAGGGTAGAGAGTACTATTAATGGATGGTTCATCTGCCCAGCTAAATGAAGTTCAATGTGTTCTGGAGGGGGTTGCATGCCCCCTAAGAGATCAGGTTTGTAGTTTGGGGGTGCCACTGAATCCAACATTGTCACTAGTAGCACAGGTGGACTTGGTGGCATGGAACTCCTTTTATTAATTTAGGCTGATATACTAACTACTTCTTTATCTGTACAGAGATAGCCTAGCTGAAGTTATCCACACTCTGGTAACATCTCATCTGGATTATTGCAATGTGTTATATATGGGGCTGCCTTTCAAAATGGCCTGGAAACTTCAGCTGGTCCAAAATAAGGCAGCAAGATTGTTAACAGGGACTGTTCAAAGCGATCATATTATGTCAGTACTTTTCCAGTCTGCACCGGCTGCCAATCCATTTCCAGGCCTGGTTCAAAGCACTGGTATTAACATACAAAGCCCTAAAGAGCTTGGGGCCAGGTTACCTGAAAGAATACCTCCTCTCATGTACAGCTGCCTGAATCCTAAGATTATTTTCAGCAAAGGAAGTGCTGAAGGAAGTGAGGTGGGTGGCTACTAAGAAGAGGGCCTTTTCTGTTGTGGCACCCAGTTGTGGAATGAGCTTCCCAGAGATGCTTGGCTGGTGCCTACAGGTGAAATTCTTCTTATTTTCCCAGGGAATTTAGTCTTTCTGTTTCTGTTGTTTTAAAACTCTTGTGGCATTTTAAATCTTTGTTCTGGTGCTAAGTTTTATTTGATCATTATTTTATTTTATACTGTGGTTTTAAACTTTTATATTGTATTTTATCATGTTGTATTTTATGGTTTTAATTGTGAAATACACACAGAGCTTCAGCTATTGTGCAGTATAGAAATGTTATTTAAAAATAAATAATTTTAAAAAATAGAACTTCCTTTATATGGTGGAGTGTCCTTTCTCACTGGGACAATCCCATCAATATTAACACCACTTGTGGAGGATCACCCCTCACCACTGGGATATCCCACCATCCACTGCCACGACCACCATAAATCTACACCCCTTATTTAATATACCTAAGATAGGTGGTCATTAGATATGAGTCAGATTGGATGTACAAGGAAAGTAAACAAAGATATATACTATTTTATTAAAATGAAATAAAACAAGAAAGCTTATTATTTAAGAAAAATGTTTCTATATTGTTAGTGTTACCACCAAGCAGGTGATAAAAGTCCTATTTCCTAACCCTAATCAAACTTAACCCAATTCTCCTATCAAGCTCCATCCTACTTAACTCACTGGCCTAGCAATTAGGGCTTTATAAGTAGCCTTCTCTCTGGTAGTGTTTGACTTCAGATTGGGACCTTTAAGGCTATTCACCAGGCTTCTCCTGACGTTTGGTCCAGCAGCTGCTCTATCTTCAGATTGCTGCCACCAGCTGATACTTGGGCTTCAGCTCTTTCCTCTGAAAGCTGTTCTCCCCACCTGCACACCTTCTTCAGTCTCATGTGCTCTCAGGTCTCAGATTGGCTTCTCAGTCTTGCAGCTGCTCTTCTTCCTAGCTTACATCTTGCTCAGGCTCCCACCTCTGATGAACTGTCCCACCAAACTAAGACTGGTCCCTCATGTATTCCTTCAGGACCATGTCCATCCCAATGGCAGACCTTCTGGTGAGGACAAAATGGGTAAGGTGGTAAACCAAAAACTTTAGAGATTACATCTCTCTGCAGGAAGTCTGACTGTTGGTATTTCACCTCCTTCTTCTATGATCCTTAGCCTCACATACAGTACCCTAAGTTTGGATTTGTGATGACAGCATTATGTACTGCGCCAATAGGAGTGATTACACACTTATATTTTATAGCTTTCAATTACCTGAGCTCTACAATGGATGATCCTGGTGATATACATGATGGCCTCTCCTTCATCCTAGAGCCTGTGATGACCTGCTAATCTCTGGGTCTGGTAGGAACACTGTGTGGGTAGTGGGATTATATAGTTTAGTCATTAGATGGCACTGGATATTAATTGTATCTGAGTAGAGTCAGGGGTTTTTCTGTGTCCATTCTGTTTTAACAGAGATACTAAAGTTCTCATCTAACTTCCTGACTGGTGGATTCTATAGGACAAAGTTGCAATAATAAATGTATCAAATATGATACAATACATGACTTACTATATCATTTCTAACGTCATACAGTTCTGAAGTCATCCCCCCCCCCCACCAAGGCTCTTCTTCTTCTTTTTCTTTTACACAGAAAAGGTTCACCAAAACCGGTTTGATAGCATTTATTTATCCCACCTCTCTGTCTCATCACTGGGATGCCCAAGCAACAAAATGGCTAGCAACAAAATGTAAAAACAATAACACAATTTTTAATAGAACATATATCAACAGCAGATAAAATAGAATTACCAAAGATCAGAGGAGTAAGCAGTCAGAAACTGGCCATGCTGTAGGCACAACAGAATAAAACAATCTGTTACATGATCATGATTTACTTGCATGGTTTCATTTAAGAGCTGTGTCTGATGAAAACTTATGCTGTAACAATTTTGTTAGTCTTCAAGGTACAACAAGAATTTGCTGGTTTTGCTGCAACAGACAACCATGGCTACCCCTCTGAAAGTTCTTTAGAATTTATACGTTTAGACTTAACACACACTGTAGTTGACATTTACTTAAAAATGTAAAAGAAGAAGTTTAAATTAAAAGTTTGTTTCTAAAAATCGTATTTTTATCTATCCTGACAGATGCTACTTTTAAAGTCTGCAATCATATACACACTTATATGAACTCAATAGGGGTTGCTTCTGAGTAAACATGTTAGGATGGCATTGTAAGTCACTGCTGGAAATTAATATCTTTCGTTTTCTACAGGCCATTCCTTTACAAATGGATCCGTCTCTTGAGTCAGACAGAGGAAGATATAGGCAATCTGGACAGATGGATGGCAAGTTGCCACAAGGCCTTGAGCGTTCAGTCCATGTTTCTCTGGACCCAAAGGGCTTTACATGGTACTGTTAGGAGCCTTAAGAAGTACGTCAACTGCCAGTGACTTATTTTTAGTAACCTCCTTCTTTCTCTTTCTTTTCTTATTTTAGCTATTCACTGTACTTTGCACTGCCCCAGTGATGATGATGACTGATTTCTTTTCTATACCACCCAATAGCCGAAGCTCTTTGGAAAGTTCACAACCATTCACAAAACCACAACATTATACAACATTACATAATACAACATTATAATAAAACATAGTCCAATTTTTTTTAACGTACAGAATTCCAAACAATATAAACAGCTAAAAACAATACCAATGAACAATTTCAATAATAGACCTGGTCACGTGCCCTATCATAGCCCCTTTAATGAGTGCCATTTGTAATGGATGATCAAAGCAAGTTAGCTTCTTGGGAAAGTGATGGTCTCTGAGATATTTATTTTATTTACAATATTTAGATACTGCTCTACCTCTAAGCAGATTCTGGAGTGAAGAACAGTAAAAGATAAAAAGAATAAAATACCATATTTATTTGATTAAAAAATCAGAATACCAATATAAACTATGGCTGGTCAATCAAGATATCTTAAGCAGACACCCAAAACAACATAATGTTGGTGCCTGCCTGACCTTCAGAGGCAGGAAATTCTTTAGAAAGAGAAGCCACCTCACTGAAGGATCTATTCCAGGTGGTCTCCAATTGGGCCATAGGTTCATGCAGGACCACCAGGTGCATCCCATCTGATGACATCAGTGACCAGGCAGGCTGATAAGGGAGAAGGCACTCTCTCAAGTATACAGTAATGCTTAAGTAGGAATGGGGGAGAAATTTGTTCGGTTCACTTTTTAATGCAAACACATCTACTTTTGCACATGAAAACCAAGACATAAATTGAAACTCAGTTATCCTTTGAAATCTTCACTTCTCTAAATTTTGCAGTGGAATTCTCCAATCAAGATATGCATTCAAAAAAGTCTGTATTAGGGGAAAGTGCATACAAAAAAACTATATTAGTGTAAATAACAGTGAAATACATTAAACCAGGTTAAAAGTGCTCCTGTTTAGTTATTATATGTGAACTGCTCTGGGAGCCTTTTGGGCTGATGAGCAGCATAAAAATATTTCAAATAAATAAATGAAACAAATAATAAAAATGTGTATATTAAGCACACAGAAATGCATGGACTGGGAAAAATGAGCAGAAATTGCATATGAATTTCCATGCAAACGTAAAACACACATGCACACATACATTTACATTGTTCAGGATGAACCAAACTTAAAAGGGAAAAGATGTGAAAGGTCTGGATGAACTGCCAATTCCCTTCCAAAAGCAGTGGACTCTGCCAATTCCATTATACATGTGGGAGATTTAGCACTTCCTAGGAGAAGCCCCCAAAGGAGTAGAAATGCTCATTTCTGGAAGGAGGCAGGTTGGCAGACCTCCTTTATGTGAGTTCTGCCAACCTGCCTCCTTCCAGAAACGGTTGGTTCTGCTCATTTCAGGTTGCCCTGGAAGCCCTGAAATTCCCATTGTGCAAGCGGTGGGGGCCACTTGTGCAATGGAATTGGTGGGACGTAAGAGAATTGGTGGAGGCAAAAAGCACCCTCTTGGATTTTGCCCAGTGAATACTCTTGCATGGATTCAGTGCATATGTGGCAACATTCAGGATTAAACAGCATGCAGAGTGGTATATGTTCCTATTACCATCTGCAATACAGGTTGTTTACAGTAACCCATATTGCAGATGGTAGCAGCACAGGCAGCGGGCTGCAGTGAGGCAGATAAAGGAGTGCCTAAAGCCACTTAGTGAGTTTGTGATAGAGCAAAAAGTTGAGCCAGTGATTTCCTGATTCATCACTCAGGCCATGGCTAGACCTGCCAATATCCCGTGGATTTCCATGATTCACATGATGCACAGGGGATCCTGGGAGCAGGGAGGAATGATCCCTCCCTTTCCCCGGGATATCAGCATAGCCTTTTTGCCTCCTTTTTCCGCAGTCCCGGAATGATCTCGAGACCGCGGAACGTGTGGGCAGGCATCACGGGTTGTCCCAGCTCCTCGTGAGTAACTGCGAGGAGCCGGGCATGGGGCACAGAGTTCCTCAGGAGCTCTGTGCCCATCAGGGGTAGGGTGAGGGGAGCAGGGATTTACTCACATTTTGCAATCGAGCGCTCCTGTGCTCTTTCTCCTTTAAGAAAAAAAACCCAGAATGGTGGGAGTGATGTCCTCTTCCTCCTAGGACATCACGCGGCGCCACGTGTAGACAGAGGGGAGGTCCTGCGATAACCATATCGCGAGATCCTCCCTCCTCCATCACGCTAGACCCGTAGGTCTAGCCATGGCCTTAGTCTCTTAGCACTGCTTTGGTCTCTTAGCAATGCTCTTTTAAACTGCTTTATAGATAATATTAATAACATACAAAGGAGGTGTGTGTGTTTTAATCAATGGACTTTCATAGTCATGAGATAACAATAAAACAGTCTCTTTCTTTGGGAGTGCTAATTGTAAATGGTTGTATATAAAAGAAGGCCACTTAAGATGGAATGAAGAAATGAAGAATATTTGTTTCAAAGGTCCTTCTTTCTGTCACATACACAGACCAGAGAACAAATGACAAGGAGAAATACATTATGGCAACCCGAGTCTTGTTTTCCCCTTGAAATGAATAATACAATTTTCTGTGCTAATGGCTTTTCGTTTTATGGCAAACACCACACTTCTAAGCGGCTTGAAAAGTGAGATATAGTGTTAGCGTTCTGCATTCAAAATGTGGTCATGGGAGAAGTGGCTGGGTCACTCCAGGGATTGGTAATTGGATACAGAACCTTTCACCTCTAGGTCACAGGTTAGGGTTTGTTACAGGTCAGCCAGGCCTGGAAGTTGTTACCATGTGACAGCTGTTCAATGGCCTATGTGAAACAAGGTGGTTGTCTCAGCTCATTTCCTAGTTAGCAGGTGTCTCTATCATAGAGCAGGCCAGGCTTGAGGGGTGATAATGCAATACCATTGGTGGCTAAAGAAGGACTTGCTGTTAGGTTACAAAGGGCAAAACCACAGCTTGCCGTTTCAAGCAGCGATAGATTTCTCTGCATTAATGGAAGGATGAAACATGGGAAAAATGAGTCCAGGTTTTCAGCTGGAGTACATCATCACATGGCTTTCTTCCCCTCTGTGGTATAAAGCCAATTAAAGCTGGTGGGGATCTGGACAAGGGTTTCCATTCTCAGACAAGAAAGAAAGGCTATTTTAAAATGAGTGGGGAGTATTTTGATTCAGTTCATAATTTCTGATTTTAACGTGGCCTCATTTGAAAATTTCTGACATTGTCTCTAGATGGTTATGTACTCTTACTTATATAATTATACTTACAGCTTTTCAGTCTTGACGGAGTCCGTGCATGACGTTTCAACAAGTTTTAAAATGCTCTGTACATTTTATGCCATCTGACTTTATAATTCAGCATAAAGAAATATTAGAAAAGTAATTAACCCAGGTTGACACTGAGATAGAGACATCCAGTGTAGATCTTATCCCATTTAAACCCTGGGAGAGAAGGTCCCAAAATTTGCCTTTGTTCTTTTCTAAAACTAGTTTTTTCCACTGAATTTTTGTGTATTTTCCTTTCTTGTTTTTAAGCAGTCTTTTATAATCCGATCTACATTTAATAAGACTTCCTAGGGTTTCGTGGTTTGTTACAAGACTCCCTTATTTTTCTGATCAGAACTTTCTTAGCCTTGGACATCAAACCAGCCAGAGTGTGGTAGTGATACCAACAGTTATGTCACCCATAAAGTGATTTTGTTTGCTCTGGCAGCAAAACAAATTAGGAAGAAAGAACTAGACAAAATTGCCATAAACTGCCATGGAGATTTAGACTGCTGAGTGAAAGCTGAGTTTTAGTTATGGTAAATTGTAAGTTATCTGTATAATTTTCTACTGCTCAAAATATTTATATTACTGTATATATGTATAAATATTTTCTATGGGTGTATTTGTCATGGCCCTTGGCTAGTACAATAAACGTTGTACTATAACTATTAGGAAATCAGAAAAGTCAAAAGGATCTTGGAGTGGTCAATATAAAATAATTTCTATTACGATATTATAGATTATATCATATATAAATTGTAAATTATATATTGTAAATTGTAAATTATATATTTATAATTTATAACTATGTAACAATACACTGCAGTTTAACATATAAAAGAATAAAAACAACACAGTCATTAAACAATGGGTTAGATCCAGATTTATGCTGGATCAAATACACTGACGGAAGTGGGTTTCCGTTTCCCTGCTCCTTCCCCACAGCAGTCTCACAACAATTCAAAATCATTTGAGATATTGATCCTTTTCTGAGTAGGAGTGCTCTTATGAGTGCATTGAGATCTTCAGCCTGGAATGGCCACCACCATCAAATTTCATTGAATTAATCCACATGCACAAAGATCAGCTTGGATCAGATCTCTCCTTCGAAATGAATGGGTAGCTCAGCGGACATAAGACATGTTCCATGTGTGTGTTTATGAGCGTCCCAAGAGCCCATTTGCTAATTTTGGACGTAAGACAAGGTTTTAATTTAAAATTAGCTCATTGATCCTAATGAGAAAAACAATAATTCTGGAGGGACCATAAAACAACTAAAATCTGCCAAACTTGGAATAAAATAAAAGGAAGAATTGCTTGTTATACAACTACATTAAACTTGTTTATTAGCTCTAATGCCTAACAATTTGCTGGCTCTAGGATTTTTCGGTTACTGTGAGGGAGAGGATGAAGGAGGTGGTTCACTTTCATTTGCATTCTTGATCCCTGCTGTTCTGTTTATAGCACTGATGCTATTCATACAGTCTTTGCAATATTAATTTTTAATTTATGGTGCTCATTAGGAGACATTTAAAGCAGAACAATTATCATTTATCTTGATATATTATTTACTAAGGCTTGCTGTCATGGTTAGAGACTTATGATTAGTGGGAGGGGAATTAAAACGAAAAGCTCAGAAAGGTGTTAGATGGAAGGAATCATAGCTCAGATCACAAATTGTCACAACCCAAGGCCTGAGGTTCTGATGGCAGGATAATATTAATGAAGCCCACTCCTAGGCCACTGACCTATCAATTATTCACCTTGCCACATTCTTCACCCTTTATTCCCATTTTCCTTCACTATGGACTTCTTCTCAAAAAAATATTCTGGCTTTGTATGTCTAATGTACTCCTCTTGTAACATATTACTGCTAAAGGATATTGGTTTTTGAGGTATCCAAACAGGAATAAAAGACCCAAGCACTAGAACCACAAAACCTTTGATGTCTGCCTTCCACATTCCATAAATGTCTTGGGAGACCTGAAATTTGGTTCACCCTTCAGTTCAATTTTGAGCTGAAGAATTGTGTACAACAATTTAATACAGCACCCCTCCAGTGCACATGGACCACTCGAACTGGCTCGCAACAATTTTAAACCACAGTACGATATAAAATCAATAACAATACATGTTCCAAACAGGGTTTTCTTGTTGGTGAGGAAAACATGTTATAGTAATTACTTCTTTGAAAGGGGAAAACACCAAAAAAACCTTATAATAAATTTCCTGTGTGGTTTTTAGGGTGTGCATGTGTGGTGTGGGTAGACTGAGGCTAGATTTGTGCTGCAAACTTCTATCATCTTTATGCTAATCAGTGTAACCTCCAAAGAATCCTGGAAATTGTAGTTGTGGGAAGGTGTAGTGCAGAAATAAAGAGGCGACACACTGTAGCTGGGTTTAAATAAGGGCCAACATTTATTTGATGGATCTGTATAGGGAAAACCTAAGTGAGCATCTATCTCAACGGCGTAAGCCGTAACTAATGAGGGCGAGTCATTCCGAGCCCGAGGGGTGGCGTGTAACGCTCGCCATCCCTAGGCTCCCCCATTTTGGGTGGTAGGCCTTCCGGTGTCACCCCTCCTCACGCCGCCAGGCTCTGAGTGGGTGAGAAAGGTTGGCCTCAAGGATAAGCCTTATTTCAGCCGCTGTACCGCTGGGCTTGGAGCTGCTGAACTTCAGGCGTTATCCTTCACCATTTTGTGCCATGGAAAGCTCACCGACCTTAAAAAACCTCAGATGCCCACCTACCCACCAATGGGAGTGACAAGCCTCTTGCTTAGTCGCTACCTACCCCCCATCTGGCTAATATAACTTCCTGTAAACCCGTACGCAGATCCATCAAAAACAAATCATTGCCAAGGTCCGATAAATGGACCCCGTCAGCCCTATAAAACTCCCTCCGCGTTGTTCTGATCAAGGGATGCAGTATACTAGCATCCCCGTGTCCCAGGAGTTCGTTATAAATTTCCCCATTGACCTTTCAATGAGCGCGTTCAATGACGCGCTGGTCGCTAGCCCATTTCCAATTTAGCCTGGGGATGATGCATGACCATATGATAACTATTCCAGGCCACTGGTTACGAATGGTCTGGAAATCCCTGGCTGCCTGAAGAATCAGGGCTTTGCCCTTTAAAAGTCCAAGATCGTTACCTCCCAGGTGTACCACCAACACCTGGGGCAGAGGGTTAACAGCACACTGCTCCAAGAGTGTGAACAGGAGTTGCTCCCAGCGCATGCCATGCCTTCCCAACCACTGGATGCTGGCAATATTGCTAGATCGGAGCTGTGTTCCCATGCTCGATCGGGAGGCCCTCCTTCTGGCCCAAAAGACAAAGCTGTGGCCGCAGATTAATACACGCAGTGGGTTCTGTCCCCTCCGGAGATCTAGGAAACAAATGAAGACCGTTAAATCGGTCCAGGAACAACCGGTTCCTTGGGCAGCTGGCGAATGTAGGAGCGGTATGCTCTAGACTGCCACCTACCAACGTGCTGAGGGAAAACAGGTGCTTAGTAGGCCCATTAATCCCTCCCCTCCTCTCTCGGCGCAAATCGCCAGCCAATCGCTGGCGTCCACGCAGCCTCTTTTTCTTTCCCACCTGCAATTAGCTTCCCCGCGCCCAGGCGATGCCGGGCGCGGCAGATAGCATTTTGATGAGGGTGCTAAGCCTTCTCTGTTAGAACTTCCTAGATACCCATCCTACCTTCAGAAAGTTGCAATTCCTAGGTAGAACCAGTTTGTGATGTCCCATATGTTGATTAAAAAAACCCTACATACTTTGGGGTCAGTGCTCAAAATGGGATGGAATGCCATCCTAGGCCTTTCAAGTGGACCTAAAACCAGCCCCTTCTTTTCAATAGATGTAATCCCAGCATGCCTTGCAAAATATGGTACAAAAATACTTGACTCAGGACAGTGCTGTTTCTGCATCTGTGAAATGCAGGCACTTGGATAGACAGCTTCCTAATATGTGCCCAAATTCATTCATGGTTTTGACCTCACAGTAACTCTACTTTTATAGTAATGATTGACATCTGACTGCAATGTTTTAAAAGTGTGGATAAACTAATTCAATTTTGTTAGGCAATAATGTGCATAGTTCTAAAGATGTGGAATGCAATACATCTAAACTGAGTTGGGCCTAATTTGAAATGAAACCATCCCAATCCACACACACGCCATCCTTCCCACACACTTTGAGTTCTGTTTGAGGTAACAACGTTTTCATTCAAAGGATGGATCAGAGGTTGAAGGGAGTTAAACAAGAATCAACAATCCAAGGATAATTACCTCTGAAATTTGATTATGAATTTAGTCCTGGCCAGAGAACACTTTTGCAGACTTGGCTGGAAGATTACACCAATGAGCCTTTATTAACAATGGATAAAGTATTATATGTTTACAATAATATATTCAAGTAATTTGTTATGTATTGGAATCTTTTTCTTTTGTATGGTATGTTAAACGGTTATGTTTGTTTGTATTTTACGTAGTAGTTCAAAAAAATTAATAAAAAACAACAACAATAATTAATAAAGCAAAATAACATCTTCCCCTGGGATGTAACGTAATGTTTTGAATTCTTTTTACAAAACATAATGCAATAGTATCAGTGGTGTTTTCAAGTCTTTTCGGCCATGGCTAGACCTAGATGGTGGAGGGAGGATCTTGCAATATGGTTATCACGAAATCTCCCCCTCTGTCTACACGTGGCACACAATGTCCTAGGACGAAGAGGGTGTCATGCCCGCCATTTTTAAAAAAAGAAAATGGAGCGCATGAGCGCTTGAGCAAAAAACGTAGTATTTTTTTCTTTTAAAAAAAATAAATTTCCCCGCTCCCCCCACCCCACCCCTGATGGGCACAGAGCTCCTCAGGAGCGGTTACTCACGAGGAGCTGGGACAAACCATGATGCCCGCCCATACGTTCTGCACTCTCAGGATCATCCCGAGACCGTGGAAAAACTGCAAAAAAAAGGGTAGGGTGATATCCCGGGGAAAGGCAAGGATCATCCCTCCTTGCTCCCGGGATCCCCTGCACTTCATGTGAATGATGATCCTCGGCCAATCCCTGGGATATCGCCCCGTCTAGCTATGCCTTCAGAGCGATTGGGGAAAACATTATCAATGGGCCACCTCCATCAGTGAATCTACCTACTTATTACTATTGCCACCAGCTGCTATTGCTCCTCATCCTTTTTCTCATCGCTCTCACTTGCTTCCTTGACAGCTAGAGAGCCACTGAACGAGAAGGCCATGGCATCTGCATCTGCCCTTTCTCACCACTAACAGTCCTACTGTCTAGGCCAGGGCAAGAGGCAGGCAAACAAGCAGATTGCAGTGGTGAAGAGTGGGAGGAGCAAGTTCAAGGGGGCGTCTCATCAGTGGACTCCTGCTGGGATATGGGCCTTTGGCAGGTCCCCAACCATGCGTACCCTTAATGCCAGCCCTGGGTAGCATTCGTCTTTGTGACGGTGATAGTCCATGGCCGGATCTACACTTCTGCTTTAAAGCGCTTTATAACAGTTTTATAGCGCTTTAAAGCAGTTAAAGCGCTTTATAACTGTTATAAAGCGCTTTAAAGCAGTAGTGTAGATCCGGCCCATGTGATATGTGCAATGTTTTGTTGGGCGACGGGGAAGCAGCTCCGTTTAGTCACTCTGTTTGACTGATTTATTTTGCTTGGTCTGCTCTTGATTTTATTGCGTTTTTATCTTTCTCTGGACTACTCCTCCGTTTTATTTTACTACCGTGTGTGTTCTATTTGTATATTTATTTACTTTATTTTATTTTCTACGGCATGTTAATTGCGTTGATAGAAGACAGAAGATGGCAGGAATGAGGTAGTTCCTCTCCTTAGGAAAACCTCTCTTTGGAAGACTTCCTTTGAACTCCTACTTCATTACTGATAATCCACTGCAACTTTCGACAGTAATATATCTTTTCTTTATTTTCTCCGTTTGGGGGAGTTGCAAACATGGTACTAACAAGACAAAATTGCAGGGAAATGGGAATCCCCTCCCCACCAGTATTTGACTTACCGCAGAAGAAGAAACATACGAAAATCTCAGCTTTCTTCCCTTCTAAAGGTAAGCAATGTTTTGTATTGCATTTACTGTGTGCTGCTGAGCCAAGGTGGGTGAATTCTCTCAGTATTATTTGGATATATTTCTTCAGTTAAGCAGCTTGTCTGCTCTTGTGTGTGCACGGTGGACAGTATATTTGGAATGCTTCAAGCCATATTGGACAGGGCTAATACCTGATACTATGGTAGTTGATGGGGTTAAAGCAGTGTAGACCAAGGCAGCCTTACTTTTAATTTATTTATTATTTATGTATTTATTTACAATATTTATGTACCGCTCCCCATTGCAAAATTTTGGAGCGGTATACAAGATAAAATGAAAATAAAAACAGAAAACACACACACACTTAAAACAGATTTTAAAAGAAGCAAATACGGTGACTCATGGCTGGACATTAAGGAAAGGCTTCCTGGAATAAAGATGTTGTCATGAGGCACCAAAAGGAGTACAAAATTGGTGCCTGCCTGACCTCCAGAGGCAGGGAATTTCACAGGACGGGAGCCACCACCAGGGCGAGCACTGCCATAGAGGCAGCTCAGGCAGCGGCCTAGAGCGCCAAGGTAAGGGGGTGCCGAACGGTGCACCCGGAAGCCACTCTCCCACAGCGGCTCTGAGATGGTGGCTTCCGGGCACGCCATTCTGAAGCCGCCAGCGCACCCCACTACCCCAGTGTCCTGGCTTCGAAGCCAGGAGCAGCTTCCGGCTGGGCGCTGGCTTCGAAGCCAGGATGTTGGGGTGGGGGAGCGAGCGAGCGGCTTTGGAATGGTGCACCCAGCTGGAAGCCGCTCTGGGAGAGCGGCTTCCGGGCGCACCTTTGTGAAGCCAGCTGGCCAGCTCCTCCACCACCACCCCAGCATCCTGGCTTCGCTTCGGCTGAGTGGGCGAGATGGTGCCCCGCACTCAGGTACGTGGGGGTGGGGGACGCTGGGGTGGGGTGGGGACGCTGGGGTGGGTGAAAGTAGCTCACCTGCCTAGGGCACAAAATAGTCTGGCACCGGCCCTGGCCACCATGCTGAAGGCTCTTCCCCTGGTGGACTCCAATCGGAGGATGGATCTATGTGGAACCACCAGGAGCAGGCCCTCAGATGACCGCAGTGACCGGGCAGGTTGGTACGGGAGAAGGCGCTCTCTCAGGTATCCTGGCCCCAAGTTGTTTAGGGCTTTGTACACAAGTACAAGAACCTTAAACCTGGCCTGGTAGCGAATAGGCAGCCAGTGCAGTTCCCTCAGCAGAGGAGTTACATGCTGGAAAGGGGCAGCTCCAGACAGCAGCCGAGCTGCAGCATTCTGCACTAGCTCCAGCTTCCGGAGCAGCTTCAAGGGCAGCCCCACCTAGAGCGCGTTGCAGTAATCTAATCTTGAGGTTACCAATAAGGTGGCAGATTACAGAACAGAACTTGTCCTCTTTCCTATAGTATCCATATTTCTGTTAACAGAATCAACAAGCAACAACAAAGTGTGGTGGAATGGGTGTCCTTTTCACTTTTTCAATCAGGTGCCAAATGTCTAAGGCCAGCGCCAACACAGACTCTGCCGTCCATACAGCATGCAGAGCACAGGGCTGTCCACAAAGGAACAAGGGACTGGCCTTCCCCTCAGTTGATTCCCATAATCCCAGTTAAGCATGACAGTACCCAGCTGGGAGTGCAGGAGGCTGCCATCTGGACAAGCCCTGGAACATTTTAAGGGTTGTGGCTCTCCAGTTCAATAGCCGTATTGTGCTTTCCTTTGTTAATTTTATTGGCTTTTTCTTTTCTTTCTTTCTTTTTTTTTCTAAGGGTGATGGGAACTGAATTTACAGCAACGTTACCAACGAAATCTCCTTAACTGTTTAATCCAGAAGAATAGCCCAGGGTGACTTTTTCAGAACTGTGTAGCAATATGCAGGCCTAGGGTTTTCACAGCATGCCTGTGCAGGAGGAAAGTGAGGATTATTAACCTCATTGTTGCGTTGTATTAGAATCTCATTATGAACTGGAAAGGAGGCGTGAAAAATCAGGAAAGAGAGAGCCCTTGCAATAAATGTCATTTAGTTAAACTCTTTGGCACTCTCGTGCCTAGTTAGTTAGTTTGGTAAGGCATATAATGTGTAACAAATACAGCACTTTCTATGAATTGCAAAATGCAGAAATGCTCTAGTATAAAATTAATCTTTTAAGGGCAGGTCTAATGCTTCTGTCTAGAACTTTATTGAACATCCTGATTCTCTGTCCATGTATCACTTAGAAGCAAATCTATAAATTGCGGTGAGGCAGTTTATGAATCATAAAGCACAAGTTTGCCCAAATTCTTTGAATCTCCGGTTTTTGTAGATTTTTTTCTAAAATGAATTTCTGGCTTCAGAATTGCTGGGAGACGTTTTAATATGTGCATGTCAGGGGCAGGATGTAGCCAGGGCCGGCCCCAAGGAGAAGTAGTACACTGGGCGTGGAGTGTCTTTAGTCGTCGTCCCCTAACTCCGTGATCAGCTTTGCAAAGCCACCCAGAGGGTATATGGGGCCTGGTGCGAGTGTTAGGTTGGGGGCCCTGCTCCTGCCCTCTACAAGGGCCCATGCACATGTGTACAAAACTTAATTGTGGACAATTGTAATTGTAAAGAATAATATGTGGCGTTACACCCCACAAGTCAATTCCCTAATGTATGTCCATATTGGTAAGTCTGTGGTGTGTTTAGAATGTTGACCTGTGTGGGTGGAGTTAGAATGTCTGAGGAGGGTGGGGAGTGATATATAAGAGAATGACTGAGGGGGTTGAGGGAGACTTTTTAGGTACTCTTAGGCCACAGCTAGACCTAAAGGTTTATCCTGGGATCATCCAGGGTTCACCCCTGCCTGAGCGCCGGATCCCCTGTGTGTCACCTAGATGAACAGGTTTGACCCCTGGACGATCCAGGGATAAACCTTAGGTCTAGCTATGGCCACAGAGTCTTTAGCCTTTAGTGCTTTAGCTCTTGGTGTGTAGAGTACTTGGGTTCTGGAGAGTTTGAGGTTCAGTGTAGAGAGTGGTGTCTTTTTTGGGTGGTGTGCTGGTAGTGTATATTAATACTGATAATAAAGAAAGTTCAAGAGTGAATGTGTGAGAGAAAGGAAAGCGTGTATGTGAATGAGTGAAAGGATTGGATGAAAGGTTTCAAAAAGGTTTCAAAATGTTTTAATTTGAAACAAAGCTTGTGAACTTTTAAAATAAATTTTAATTATTTTGTTTTAACTACCACAAAAATCCCATGTGTCTGTTTGGCATTTATCATCTGAAGTTTATTCATTTAGCACCCACTCTGACAATAATTCACCTCAGCACATATAATTCACAGTGCATTATTTTATTATTGAAATCTTTCTCCATTTAACCGCTTTCTCCACATAGTTTGGAGGAAGGCAGTGTTTGTCCCTCGACTCAGGCATATCAAGCGGTGGTGCTTAGCTTGAGCCAAGGAGTAGCCACGGCCAGGCCTGGTGTTCAGAGCCTGTGTCGTGGCATAATTCACATGCAAGAATTCTTGCATGCACCGACTACATCTGAAAATGTTCACCTGCAGTACTTCCTTGTCTTGGGAGCAAGCAAAATGAAAGATGTGCTACCAGCTGATCTTTTACAGCTTACAGCTTTATTTTTTTATTATTTGTATAGTGCTTACAGCATTTACAGTATCTGAAGTGCTAAGCATTCAGTAACTTTGCCTTAAAATAAAGCTGTGTTATTCCACTAATTTCTACTTCGAGCAAATGACTTCGAAATTGAAATTGAAAAAGAAACATGCTTTTAAGATAATTGGAGGAAGATCATTTTTGTAGTTAGTACCAAACAACCTGTAGAACCTTTAAAAAATGGACACTTGCTTTTTGCCAGCCTAGCTCTATGCCGGCAGTACATTAAAAAAGCACAGCCACTGAACTCAGCTCAGCACCCTGGGCAACTGCCCAGCTCACCCACTCCTAAGGCCAGCCCTAGATGTACCAAGTCACTGGATCCTTGCCTCCTTTCCATAGAGCCCACTGAAAAAAACAACCTAATAAATTTGAAGATATACATCCACAAACCACCAAGTTAAATTGTATATGAATGAGTTTACATAGAAACCAGTAAGATGGGTGCCCACCAAATGGTGGAAATGTTTATGGAACTGTGGCCAGAAAGATGAGCTATTAATGAGAGGGCACATAAATACAAACCTAAGTTTTCCATCTTTTTTCCCTGTTTGGGCTTCACCCAAGTGAAAGGTCATCAGATCCCAAATGCAATCTATTACCTTTCCCATCACATCTGTACCTCTCCCACTCAGGCAGGTGAAGCAATCCAACAGAAGAAGATGGAGAGATAGAAGTATGAATAGGAAGTATTATACTGAGAATTTTTTTAAAAATGGATTAGCTGTGGGCTCGTGTTCTTGCGTCTTGTATGATAGCTGCGTGCTGAACAAGTTAGGAAAGGACTCTAGCTTTGTGGTAAAGTACAAGCTTTGTATGTAGGAGGTTTGAGATCCCTGGCCTCTCTACTTAAAAAGCAAGGCTCAAACACTCCTTTGCATGAGACCAGAACTGAGCTTGTCTAGATAGTAGTAACTAAATGGACCAGTGGTCTGTCTCAATGTAGGGCAGCTTCATATGTTCATAATTTGTCATATCCTGACAAGGCAGCTGAATAACAATTAAAATTGCTCATGAATTCTTTGACCTTTCAGTGACTCAGTTATTCCTGTATTCATTCTCATATTATCAGGCCACTCTGATCATTGCTATTCACAAAATCTGATGTTAACTTTGCTCTTCACAAAGTGTGATGTTGAGGTTTCACAGTTTATTCTCCAAAGCAAATCGGTGGTCTGGTCCTTGGATGCTGGCAAAGTTTGTAGACCAAATCCCAATGCTGACCAAAAAAGAACGCTTGAGCTCACATTCCTCTCATATACAGATCACTTGGCATTCACACATGCATTGATATTTCTCAGAATATTAATGCAAGGATTCCTGAAAGTAAGAAGAGGACCACAAGGGGGAATTTATGGTCATTGGTAGTGTATGCATGTCACTTGAGGACTTTCTGAATGTGATCTGACTCCATTGAGAAGTATAGTGCCTGAGATGATGTGAAGGTGTCTGTGGTGTTTGATCTATGATGGCTCATTCATACATACAGCTCATCCTTTTGTATGCAAGCCATTCAGAGATGAGGAAATGCATACCTGTATTAGGGGCTGTAAAGGTATTTAGGTACAGAACTCTGTCCTCTACTATTTATTCAATGTTTGTTTCAGAAGACTATTGTGGGAATGCGGAGTGTGGGAAATAACGAGGCGGACACAAGATTGGGATTTAAACAGGGCCAAATTTATTCATAGATCTGCAGAAAGGGAAAACCTAAGTGGGCATCTTCTCTGATCCAGCCTCATGCTGTGGTTTTATCAGGCGAGACATTCACAGCCCAAGAGTGGTGCCTCAATGTTCGCCATCTCCCAAGCTTCCCCTTTTGGGGTAGGGAGGCCTTCCGTGTCAACCGCCCCTCGGGGCTCCGAGTGGGTGAGGAAGGTTGACCTCAAAGGTAACCATTATCACCTCACAGGGCTGGGAGCTGGGGTCCCTCAGGAATTACTGATCACCGCAACGGTGCTTCTGAATGCTCACCGACCCTAACCCGCTCAAGATGCCCACACATACCAGCCTATCATCAAATGTGACCAAATAGTTAACAACGCCAAATCAACCTAATTATTTCTCCCCGCCTGTCTTACAGTGTGAAGTAGGTGAAAAAACTCATAACCAATGAAAGATTATGAGCAAAAAATTCCTACTTGGCCCCCCTAAAAGACGACCAGCAAGCCCACACTGCCTACAGGGAGGGAGGGAGGGAGCCGCGTTTCCAAAAGGAGGAAGAGGGGAGGGGTGAGAGCCAATCTATGTGCTGGGATTCCCCCTCCCCTCTCCTTTTGCGCCACCGGGAGGCTACGTATGATGTGCCTCCCAACCTCTTCTCCCACCCCCACCCAAAATTGTCTCCCCATGCGCAGGCTGTGCTGGGTGTGGAAGTAAGGCATTACTTTCAGAAGTCTATACCTTTCAGTCTAATCTGCAAGATGACTTACAATTGACAACACGTTCACACCATACTTTAAAAAAAATAAAATCCAGTGTTCTTGTTTCTCTAGTTGGTGGCGGAATACTTTTCCAATCAGGTCTGCACTCAAATGGCAAGCTGGGGATCCATAGCCTGGAGAAGAGAAGATTGAGGGGAGACACGATAGCAGTCTTCAAATACTTAAAAGGCTGTCATACAGAGGAGGGCCGGGATCTCTTCCTGATCCTCCCAGAGTGCAGGACATGGAATAATGGACTGAAGTTACAGGAAGCCAGATTCCAGATGGACATCAGGAAAAACTTCCTGACTGTTAGAGCAGTACGACAATGGAATCAGTTACCTAGGGAGGTTGTAGGCTCTCCCACACTAGAGGCCTTCAAGAGGCAGCTGGACAACCATCTGTCAGGGATGCTTAAAGGTGGATTCCTGCATTGAGCAGGGGGTTGGACTCAAGGGCCCCTTCCAGCTCTACTGTTATCATTCTATATGGGGCTTCTCACCCCATATCATTCTATATGGGGTGAGGAAGAGGAGAATGTGATGGGCTAGATTCTGTTCTTCAGCTTCCACTGCCAGCCTCCTCCTCCTCCTCGCCAATTGGTAACAGCTGGGGGACAGGAGCAAAGTCTGGCCTGAGCAGACTGTGAAGGGAACCTTTCCTCTCTCTGGTCTGCTCATGGGAGATATAGGAGAAGGCCTTTTCCAATCCAGACACTTGGTTTCAAGACACAATGAAGCTGGATCCAACTGAAGTGTCTTGATTTATTATTTCTATCCCTGCCCAGCTCCCACCCTGCCTAGAGGTACACCTGTCCACCAGAGGAGAATTCTTTCTTTCTAGTATGTGCAGGGAGTAGTAATCTTCTCCCCAACAGTTCACTCACAACTCTCCATTTACAAAGGGGTGCAGCCTTTCCCACACTGGTGCTCACCAGGTGTTTTGGATTACAAATCCAAAGATGGGGGTGATTTGAGCTGAAGTCCAAATCCTCTGGAGGGCACCACACTGGGGACAGCTGATATGGGGATACTCAAAGTACCCCCCCTCCAGGTGGGACATTTTGGTTTTGGGGGATAGGGGTGAAAAAGATGACCCAGTGGTAACAATAGCATAACTCTTTCTGAAAATTGGACGCCACCACTTTTATTTCCCAGTTGCAAACTCAAGGCTCGGAACTTGTCAGTAGTGCCACTGCAATTTGACAATGTATCGAGAAGTAAAAAGGGTTCAAGAGTGCTGATCAACCCATTAAGATATGTACAAGTTTAGCAGCATGAAAGTCTAAGGAGTTGCTTAGTTACAGCTCTACAATTTGAATGCGTACAGAGCATCTGACAACAAAGGTCTGCATAGTTAAAGCAATGGTATTCCCCATAGTAACCTATGGCTGCGAGAGCTGGACCATAAGGAAAGCTGAGCAAAGGAAGATAGATGCTTTTGAACTGAGGTGTTGGAGGAAAATTCTGAGAGTGCCGTGGACTGCAAGAAGATCAAACCAGTCCCTACTCCAGGAAATAAAACCAGACTGCTCACTTGAGGGAATGATACTAAAGGCAAAACTGAAGTACTTTGGCCACATAATGAGAAGACAGGACACCCTGGAGAAGATGCTGATGCTAGGGAAAGTCGAAGGCAAAGGAAGAGGGGCCGACCAAGGGCAAGATGGATGAATGATATTCTGGAGGTGACGGACTTGACCTTGGGGGAGCTAGGGGTGGCGACGGCCGACAAAGCTCTGGCGTGGGCTGGTCCATGAAGTCACGAAGAGTCGGAAGCGACTGAACGAATAAACAACAACAACAGAGCATCTAGTACAGGGCAACTTGTTTCCCTCCAGGAGTTTAACCTACAACTCCCATCATCCCTCACTTTGGCTATGCTAGCTAAGACTGATGGAAGTTGTAAACCAAAGCATCTGGAGAGTCACATGTTGCCCACCCTGATCTAAAACACAAGTAACAGCAGCACCAAGGTGCTGTAAATAGATAGCTTCGATAATGCAATACAATGTTTGTTGAGTACCAACGTAATCTCCAGTTTGCCCTGTTATGTGGCCATAAATTCTTTGCTAGTTGACATACACGAGTTTGTCAAATGTTAATATCTGTGTCTAAAGACGTAGCAAACGTATAATGTATAAATGTATAATCATGTGAGTGTGATTCTCATCCCTTCCCTCAATAGTAGCTAGCAACGTAGTGTATGCATGAGCTCTTTATGCACTATTGTCAACAATGGTATTAGGGTTTATGATACGGATCCATTTTCTAAAGCTTTAAGGTACGGGCCCATTTTTTGGTGGTTGCAAAGATTAGGTTGCAAAGAGAAAATTCAAAACCACGTGCCTTGCAGAGTGGCTTGGGATCCAGTACTAGACCCTTTCCAGTCTATGTAAGACCATCTACCTCCCCATAATTATTATTTTTTCCCTAAAGATAACTTTTTCCCCACCCTGTATTTCCTTTTGTCTGGTTGGCTAGTAATTGACTTTGTCTTTCTTTCTTTCTTTCTTTCTTTCTTTCTTTCTTTCTTTCTTTCTTTCTTTCTTTTTTTCCCTTTCTCCCTTCATTTGTTTCCCTGGTTTCTGGTTGTAGCATCTTCTCCCTGGAGTCTCAGGTTAGAAGTTTTCCCTTTTGTGAAACCATGACAGGTGCCTAATTGAATGATGAATGTCCCTTTATTACTCTGTAATTGAACTGCCAGCTTTTTGATTGGTTTGTATAGATGCTCCACTCCTCATCAAGCACTGCAGGGGGTTTTGGTGGCTGGCAGCCTGGGCCCATACTCCATCTGTCTAATCACATCTATCCCCACTCGCTTTGGCAGAGGAAAGGGTGGCGCTGGAGGAGGAGGAAGTTTTTGGTGGGTGAGTGTGGGGGAGGAACGTCATAATAAATTATGTAAATTCGGCATCGTCCTGACAATGAGAGCATCATATTGTTACATGTGTCTCGGTGGCAAACAGGAGAAGACGTTTTTTGGCGTCATGGTTGCCTAGCGTGACAGGCCCTCGATGAAGATTAATGGCCCTTACCTGACTGACAGAGAATGGGATTGTGGGGCAGAGAGGGTCATTCATCATACTCTGACAGGTGTCATTCAATCCGACTGCAGCTCCACTATTGCTCTTCTAGCAGTTCTATTTTTCTGCCGGTTAAGCAAGGAGTTTAATAACATCCCCAGAATTAAAACTCATTCTTTGTAGCAGGCCTGACAGCTGAAAATAAGAAAATCAATTCTTCACATGTTATAGCCCAGTTAACTGACTAGGGTTTTGACTTTAACTTAGACTTCAGGCTGAATTTCAAGTAGGGGGTGCTTTTGGAAAGAATCATCTATTAAAATGTGCCAGCAGCATTGGCCTCATTTTTATTATTGCTGTGGGATTAAAGATGCAATCCTTAATACTACATGTCAATGTTGTACTTGTTCATGCTCAAGCACAACTCACATCAGTTGGATATTCTATGCATCCTTATTAATGATATTCATGTTGGTCTTTCACTCCCCATCTCCAAATCTGCAGAGCAAAACCAAGATGGCCACACATTTAACCATTTCATATTACAAAGCCATTTCTTCCAGTAAAGCATGTAGAATATTTCAGAAACACGTGTGGCATCCAAAACCTTGGCAGTACATTAAATGCCTAAAAGCATAAGAGCACAGGAAGAGCCATGCTGGTTCAGAACAAGGGTCCATTGTCAACGTATTGCCCCTAGAGCTTCATTGTTGCTGTTTCTAAATTGAGTGACAGAAAGAAGCCTACTTTAGTCAGTTGGTTGCCATCTTCACTGGGAAAGGTTTGTAGACTGTTAGCGATGGAGATGGAAAAGTGCTTGAAATCGTGAAGAGCAAGTGAAGATTCAAGGCAGAGACGACAGGCTGCAATGCCAAATTTTATTCACAGAATACAGTTTTGGATCTTTCCACGGTCTTCTCTTGCAGCAGCTTCCAGTGGCTCACCATGTAAGATGACCTACCCTTCCAATTTAAAACAAAGGAGACCAAAAAGCTGGCTCATGCAAGCAAGCCATGTTAAGTACATAAGAGGAGCCATGCCAGATCAGACCAAGGGTACAGCATTCTGTTTACACAGGGGCCAACCAGCTGTTGACCAGAAGCCCACAAGCAGGACCCAAGTGCAATAGCACCCTACCACCCATGTTCCCCAGCAACGGATATACAAAGGCTTACTGCCTCTGATACTAGAGGTAACATATAGCTATCAGGACTAGTAGCCTCTAGCCTTCTCCTTCAGGAATTTTTCCAACCCCTTTCTAAAGCCATCCAAATTGGTGGCCATCGCTACATCTTGTGGTAGTTAATCCAATAGTTTAACTATGTGCTATGTGAAGAAGTAGTTCCTTTTATCGGTCCTGAATCTCCCACTAATTAGCTTCATGGGATGACCCCAGGTTCTAGTATTTTGAAAGAGGGAGAAAAATGTCTCTCTCTCCACATTCTCCACACCATGCATAGTTTTGTACACCTCTATCACCTCTATCTCCCCTTAGCCTCCTTTTTTCCAAGCTAAATGGTCACAGATGTTTTAAACTTCCCACATAGGGGATATGCTCCAGCCCCTTGATTATTTTAGTTGCCCCCTTCTGTACCTTTTTTTTTTAAAAAAAATATGGTGATCAGAACTGTACACAGTATTCCAAGCATTTTTGCACCATAGGTTTGAATAAAAGCAATATGGTATTGGCAGTTTTATTCTCAATTCATTTTCTAATTATACCTAACAGCAGCCACACACTGGGTTGATACTTCCATTGAGCTGTCCACCACATGTTGCCAGGAAGCCTATACAGCAGCCTTCTCAACCTGGTGCCCTTCTTATGTGCTGGACTACAATTCCCATCAAACCCAGCCATTGCCCATGCTGACTGGGGATAGTGGGAAATGTAGTTCAATACACATGGAGGACACTGGGGGCATGGCTAGACAAAGGGGATTGAGAGAGAGGATCTCACAATTTTTGATCGTGAGATCGTCCCCCTTGTCTACACGCGGCCCGTGGCCACCATTTTGGATTTTTTTTTTCAAGGAAAAAGAGTGCGCGAGTGCTCAAACAGAACCACAAGTTGTTTTTTTTAAAAAAAACACCTCGCGCTTACCCCACTCCACCGCCGATGGTTACAGAGCTCCTGAGGAGCTCTGTGCCCAGTTCTCAGCTCCTCATGGTTATTCGTGAAGAGCCGGGGGGAAACTGCGATGGCGGCCACATGTCCCGTGGTCTCCAGATCGTCCCATGGTCTCCGGATCGTCCCATGGTTTCCGGATCGTCCTGTGATCTCCGGATCATCCCGAGACTGTGGGGAAAAATGGGATGGAAGGGTAGGGTAATATCCCGGGGAAAGGGAGGAATCATCCCTCCTTGCTCCTGGGATGCCCTGTGCATCATGTGGATGCACAGGGACAATCCTGAGATGATCCCTGGGATATCACCCCATCTAGCCATGCTCTAGGTTGGGAAAGGCTACTCTAGAGAGTGCTTCTGGGTTTATTAAACAATAAATGTATGGTTAGAGCCCTGGCCAAAACCCTGTTAAATTGGAGATCCAAGAGCTGGGGCCTCCAGTGAGGTGCTCATGGGAACTTATGTGCCTGTGGACACCTCTCCTGGTGCCCGATCAGCTCCCTTCCCATCCTGATTTTTACTTTATTAAGTGTGTGTGTGACACTGGGAATTCTGTTTCATTTAAGCTGGATGGGATTCCTCAATGTTTCTGTTTTTGTAAATGGCAGTGGCCTCTAGCAGATTTTTTTTCCCTTTCTGATTCCAGAAATATTTTTTGGCAGTTTTCAGCTTCTGCCATTTGCACATTTTTAATAATCTCGGGATCTTGAAATTTAGGCAATTGCTGTTGTATTTATTTATTTATTTATTTATTTATTACAAATGCTGATCTTTCACAAGTGCACACAAGTACAAGCCCACCTCCCCGCTATGTAGTCCCATAGAGGCATATTTCTCTCTTGCCAATATCCTTTTCAGTTTCACTTCCTTTAGCCCAGCAGAGCCATATTCCCTACTTGTCAAAGAACATGTCGATTCCATCCTCCACTTCCGCACTTCCTGAGAGAAGAGTGAGCAGGGTTGACAAGTCCTTTGGAATGAAGTGGAATGAAATCCTCAGGGCCAAACCAGAAAAATCTGTCAGGTTTTCACTCTCCAAACAGAATTCTCATACATTCCATAGTGTGTGTGTGTGTGTGTGTGTGTGTGTGTGTGTGTGTGTGTGTGTGTTATTTTAAGCTGTCAGGCTGCAAAGGAAAGTGCTGCCTTTTAATTTTGTGTTTTGGAGATCAGACACTTCCTCTGCCTTGTATTTCAGTTCCTGGACAAGTTATTTTTCTTTTAGGCCTTAGCTAGACCAGGTTATATCCCGGGGCGAACCCCGAGATTGTCCCTGTGTGTTCACATGACACACAAGGGATCCCAGGATCAGGGAGGGATCATCCCTCCCTTGCCCCAGGATATAGCCCTCCCCTTTGGGCCCACTTTTTCCATGGTCCCGGGCTGAGCCCGAGACCACAGAATGTTTGGCTAGTTTCCGCTGCTTGACCCCACTCCATGCAATTACTCGTGCAGAGCCGGAAGCCGCTCACGGGGTGCAGCGCTTCTCAGGAGTGCTGACTCTATCAGGGTTAGGGTGGTAGGAGTGGGAAAATGAAATTTTAAAAAGCACCTACCTTCAGTGCACAAGTGTTCATGCGCTCCTCTCCCTTTAAAAATAAAAATGAAAATGGTGGGCGCGACACCTCTCTTCCTGAGGTCGTCGCACCTTACGTGTAAATGGGGGTGAGATCTCGCGTTAATCCTAATGTGAGTTCTCCCCTCCTCTCCCCCAGAACAAAAGGTAGGTCTAGCTAAGGCCTTAGTCTCACCATTTTGCATTCAGGGAAATGAGTGTTTTGCAAGCTAACCATAGCAGCCATTTTGTGAGAGCACTCATGATATTCTCTCAAAATTCCAAATGTGCTCAAGGAATGACCCCAAAAGCATGGGAACCCTTGTTCTAGAGTTTATCTTGTCCCATGATCATGACACCAAGCAAAGCTACCTGCCTTAGTGTACAACAATTTGTGGTTAGTGGAATAACCCGAAAAGAGAAACATGCACTGAAGAGAGAATATCACTCTACGTCACAGATATTCCCCCTCCTTTTAAACCTGGCAGAAACCATGTGTATATATGTCCTCTTCATATGACCCAATGGGTGGATCTATCATCTTGAATCCTTGGAAACACAACCAATAAAAATGATGAGTATGGTTAAAATTGTTGCAAAATATTACTCAGAATATTGGCAGGATATTAAGTCACCTTAAACTTTTAGTTCTGCCTGGCTAGTGTCAGGAACATGATTATTTATTTGAAATAGGTAAGTCTCTTTCCAAAAGCACTGGAGTCCATTGAACCTACAGCTGCAATCATGTTTTTGGCAATACGGAGTGCAAACTCTCTTTCTTTTAATGAATAGTATTTGGTGCGGTGTCTTTATTTCCTGCAGGCTGTCATGATGAATTTAGAGCTGTTGAACAGCTTCTGCCTCCCATCTTTTTTTATGTCATCACATTCTAATCTGATGACAAACAGTTGGACTGAAATTTGAATATACTACTATGGTAAGCACAATTTATGTCCTCGGTGGTGGCTGATGATTTGTAAGGATTACATTGTGGACTCCCATGGAACTCAATCCTGCATCAAACTGATACGTTTGTTTTAGTGACCACCGAGCTATTTCTTGAGGGGAAAGTGGTGAATTTAAGATTTAATGTGGATAGGGCTGTGAAGTAGGACAACCCTCCAGTTAACTTAGGTTGCAAAGTGAGACGCCTGTCAAAGAAACACGTTCATTAAGTTGCCGAATTAAAACAAGACACATTTCATTTAAGGAAACTAGTGCTGCAAATGTGTCTATGGCGAATGAAAACCAAGGTGCAAACAGATTACTGAGTTAAACAACATCTACGGGGAGAAGGCTTATGAAATTCTAAACTTGACATTAATCACAGGTTACAGAGACACACAAAGCAGCAACCTTATTGAGTAGCCTGTTTTGTACCCTGGATTGCTAGCCTTTCATTCCCCATCCCATCAATAAATGTACAGATTATTTCCTTGTCAAGGTATGCTCTGCCCTTGCTTACAGCTGATAGGTCTTTTTTCTCTCCTGCCCCGCCCCACTGCCAAAACTCAGAAGAACTGTGTTGTCCAGGCTCTGTGGATGCCGCTGTTGCAAGGGAGAAAGCGAGGGCACAGTGTGCTCCACAGAGCCCTTGTAGGTGCTGCTGCCCCACTTCCACTCTGTAGGTTTAGTGAAAGGGGGAGTGAAGGAGTTGGGTGTGGGGGAGGGTTAGAGGATCATGGCACCAACTAGAGCAGGGGAGGTATTTAAAGCTCCATCCAATGAGTGTTTTATTGCACGCTCATTACTGGGCACTCACAGAGTTTGCTCAGGTCCCTCACATGACGTCATCTGCCTCCCGCGTGCCTTCTGGCCTTCGTCACACACGCACACAAAAACCTTGTTAAGTCCGATCTTTTTTTAAACTCAGAATGACTGCTCTCTCCTGCTGTGTGCAGGAGAAGCAGCGCCATTAGAACAGCAGACTCAATGGGCCTCTTGCTCCTTCTGTACTTCTTCTTTTGAAAGAGGAAGTAACTGAGGATGGAAAACATGGGCTGAGAAGCGAGGTAGGGAGCGTGTTTCCTCCCGGTGTGATGAGCTTTTAGTCTAAATGCCTCTCCTGCTCTAGTCGGTGTTATGATCCTCTCACCCTCAATGAACCCATAAGAGCACAACAGTGTTTCCAAACGTGTGAATGGGCTTGGAGAAAAATGAGTTATTTTCTTCTCTTCTTTTTGAAAGCCACCCTCTATTCTGTATTGAGCCAAAGGGAGCTCACTAAACTATGGAAATGAAGTAATCACGGTGTTCTCTCTCTCTCTCTCTCTCTCTCTCTCTCTCTCTCTCTCACACACACACACACACACACACACACACACACACACACACACACATATAATACCAAAACTTGAGGCCACCCAGTGAAATTAATCAGCAGTGAGATCAGAAAAAAAAAGAAAGTAAAGTTTCACACACACAAGAATTAATTAACCTATGGAATTCTCTGCCACAACGAAATGAAACCTCAAGGTTCAAAGGCAGTATACTTCTGAAAAGCACATCCTATGGACATAGTGTAGTGGGCATTGTTTCCTTCACGCCATGTTTGTAGTCTTCCCTAAGTCATCTGGTTTGCCATTGAGACAAACAAGATGATAGACTAGGCTAACGTCTTGATGGCGGCACTTTGGTACCACGAGACACCTGGCTCACGCACTTGCGTTCCTTCCCAGCATCTGCATGGGAAGGAAGGAATGCAAGTGCAAACTTTCCCCGTAGCGCTGAGCACTGGAAGGGATGGGGAAAGAATGAGGTAGCCAGAGGAGGAATAGGAGAGGGACAGTGGGCACCCGAACCACCTCTCCTCCCTCTGACCTCCCTCTGGCTGTCCCTTCCTCCCCCATTTTTTTAAAAAAATATTATCCGTATCTGCACAGCTATGCGGATACAGATAATAAAAAAATTAAAAAGGGGAGAGGAACAGGCCCTGTTCCTCTTTCCCCTCCCACCTATTATTATTGTTGTTGTTGTTGTTGTTACTATTATTATTATTTACCATGGGACACAGGGCTCTCCTGAGCTCCTGGAGGTCCGCCCCCTTCCCCGTCCAGCCCATGGTGACCAATCAGGGGGCGCCATGAGCTGTGACAAGCCTCCACTGCCAAAGAAATTGGGGTAAGTGCCCGACTTCTTTTCAGTGGAGGTTCTGGGCTTTGCAATGGTGGCTGCGTCATGTAGATGACCTGCCGCTACTGCAAAGCCACCCCAGGGCAAACCCTTCACATAGACGTGCCCCTGATGGACCTTTTGACTGCTCAGAAAGATTAGACGAAAAGCCTATCAAACCTAGTATTCTAGAATACCCAGGAACTGGTATTGAGAGTTACAGTGGCTCTGATAGTGGAGTAATTTATAGCTATCATTATCCTCCATAATTTGCCTAATCTGCTTTTAAAGCCATGCAACTTGATGGCAATTGCTACATCTTGTGGTAGTGAATGCCTTAGTTTAACTATGTGCCGTGTGAAGTGCTTACTTTTAATTATGCTGAATTTCCCACATTTCAGATTCACTGGATGACACCAGGTTTTAGTATTATGACAGAGGGTGAAATAGTTTCCTTATCCACCTTCTTCCCATCATGCATAATTTTATACAGTTCTGTCACGTCCCCTCTTACTCGCCTTTTTTTCTAAGCACTCTACACAGTACTTCAATTGTGATTGCAACACAGTTTTGCATTAATGCAGGATTGTTTGGGCAATTTCATTTTTGTTTCCTTGTGTGTGTGTGTGTGTGAGAGAGAGAGAGAGAGAGAGATTTTTTAAAAAAAGTTAAAGCTATAAAATTAAAATTTTAGATTTTTTCTTAAAAAATCTCTATCTAAACCTGGATGCACTTTTCTTTTTAGGAATGAAACAAATTTTCCATTTAATGTCATTTCCCTCAATTTGGATAGAGCAGTTACTAAGCCATAAGAGTATCTGTCCTCTTATCCCTTGACTGCAACATCCGCTCAGGTGAGAGACTTTTGGAAATCTAAATAAACAATGTTTACAATTTTCACCATATCCACATGCATGTAGATACGAAAAGCTCTCTAAGTATTTAGTAAGATGGGACTTACTTCTGTAGAAGCCATGTTGAATTCTTCAACAAGGTTTGTCCTTACTTCTGTAGAAGCCATGTTGGCTTCTTCAACAAGGCTTGTCCTTCTATATATTAAATACTTTTATTTTTAACTACAGTGTACACCAATTTACTAAAAGAGATGCTTAACTAACTGGGCTGTAATTTCGTAGATTCCCCACATCTCTTTTTAAAAAGATGCATTAAATTGGTAACTGTCCAGTATTACAGTACAGAGACTAATCTTAGGGACATGTTACATATTTTTGTTACAAGGTCAGCAGTTTCACATTTGACTTCTTTAACAACTCTTGAATGAATCCCACCTGGACCCATTGATTTTGCTTTTAATTTGTCAATAAGACCCAGAACTTCGCCTCTTGTACACAACTATTTGCCTCAGTTCCTCAGCCCCCCTTCTTGAAAATGTCAGTTCAGGCATGGGCATCTGTCCTACATCTTCTGGACAGATGCAAAAAAAAATTATTCATCTTCTGTGTAACTTTCTTGCCCTCTTTTAGTACTCCTTTAACTTCCTTGTCATCCAACAGTCAAACCCAGTTTATAACGCTGGTACTGGCTTTTAAAACTCTAAAGGGTTTGGTCCAGGTTACTTCACCCATAACAACCTGTCTGCATTCTGAGATCATCGTTGGAGGCCCTTCTTATGCACCTGCTGGTCAAAGTAATTACAGGGGTGAACATGAGGGACCGCACCTTCTCAGGAATGCCCCCTACTGGTGGAATTCTGTTTCATGTGTTGTCTGTTAGCCTTATCAATAGAGGCCTTCAACTGGATTTCAGAAACTTATTTATTTACCTAGGCCTATAACTGAGTCACGATTTTCTTGGGTGCCATTAGATGTGTGGTGTTACCAGGTTTTAATTTTTAATTTTGATTTTATTATTGCTTTATTATTGTTTTCACAGTTTTATAGTGTATTGTGGTTTGAAATTTTGTAAACTGCCTTAGGAAGCTTTTCCCTAAATGGTGGCTTGTAACTGTTTTAAATAAAGAAAGAACTGCCTCCTTCACTGATACCCTATTTCTGATGTATTTTAACAGTATTGTTTTGTAACTGTTGGTTTTCATGATCTTAGCAATAGGGTTCTTCTTTTTATGCATCCTTCATTATCTGCTTGTATTTTCTTCATGCAATTGTTTGTTGCTTTTTGTTGTCTACATAGCATAAGACTGACATTTTCTGAAGGAAACGCTGCCACTCCCTCACTTTGTCTCAGAATCTTCTAGCGTTAACATGGAGACACCTATGGTGTCCCACCCCAGATGTCTGTGTCATGAGCATTCTTCCCTATGGCCATTTGGCCTTTTTGATGGGCTAGCATGTCCTATTGTGTGCTCATGGCCTCTTTCTTCCCCATCCCCATTTGAACATTCAAATACGGTTTCACTCTCATCCCCCTAGGGATGATTCATTCCAAACCAGACACACCCAAGCTGTTGTTGGCTTTTCCCTAGATAAAAGGATCACCAGAATTAAGGACTTATGAGAAGAGACAAAAATTGCAGGCCTGCTTAGCTAAGGGCTTGTATGGATTACTCTGTGCACATCTCTCTCATACACACACAGTGTGTGTGTGTGTGTGTGTGTGTGTGTGTGTGTGTGTGTGTGAGTGAGAGAGAGAGAGGGGGAGAGAGAGAGAGAGAGAGAGAGAGAGAGAGAGAGAAGTGTTCCCAAGCCTTTTACAGAGTTCTATGTGAGCTTATGTTATAAAATGGGTAAGCCCTTACCCTGTACTACTCTTTTAAAAAATCTCCCTAAAATGCTTTCAGAATGACTCAGGCATGTGGTAAAACAAGTCTGTGTCTCATTTTAAGTGTTGAATTGACACTGAGTGTCTATAGCTGGTGCACAAAACATGTACATGGACTCTAGTACAATAAAGGTGGTTGTGTATCCTGGCAGGAAGGGAGGTGGCTCACATTTGAGCAGGTACCTGCTGAGGTGCTACACATGCTCTGAATGCAAGCTTACTAGTGTCAGAAGTGACACAAACAAGGGCACACGCATGTGTTCCCCAAAAGCATCATTTGCACAGCTGCTTGCTACTTCTTAACAATACACTTGTGAACAATCACGTACTAATACTCTCGCAAGAATTCATATATTATTAAGGGTGTCAACTGATTAAAATTGTTAACTTGATTCATCATCTACCTTTAATTGATTAAATTTTGAATATATGTGCATATTACCAAAACCTCAGTAGAGGTGTCTTTTTTCCAGGCTACTTAAAAAATGTGAAATAACGTATAGTTTAATAAGCAAACGTTATGATGCTGACTTAGAAGCTGAAGTCATCTTTAATATTTACTCTTTTTAATTTTAAAATACAGTAACACCCAAGAACAAAAATGGCTTCAAATAGGGGTAAAAGTGACCTTCTCTCTGTGGCTCTGCCCTATTAATTAGAAGTTGTCTCCACCAATTAACATTTGCTCTAAACTATTGATTAAACTGATTAAAGTCTGATCCCTTTAATATTACAAGGTTGAGAGTCTTTCTGGAATAGGGCTGGCTGGTTTATCTCATCCAATAAAGTAAAAAATCATCATCATCATGTGGTCCATTGCCAGCAATGAAGCAAAGATGAACAGTCTTCAGAAGTAAAAGAAAACATATGAAAAAGTGGTTTTGTTTTTGTTTGTTTTTTGAAATGGCTGCGGGAAAGGAGTAGCATTGCTCAAACCTGCTACTTCCCCCCCACACACAAACACACCCTCACTTTGGAAGGGTTACATAAGCTCTTGTATAATGGAATTGAGATGGCCTTACTGTGGAATGAGGATCATTAGCTGGGTGAAGAATTTGATTTGTGTAGCAACTAGGTATTTCAGTTTCAGTTTGATTCAAGAAGGACGCAGACAAGCTGGAGCGTGTTCAGAAGAGGGCAACCAGGATGATCAAGGGTCTGGAAACAAAGCCCTATGAAGAGAGACTGAAAGAACTGGGCATGTTTAGCCTGGAGAAGAGGAGATTGAGGGGAGATATGATAGCGCTCTTCAAGTAGGGTGACCATATGAAAAAGAGGACAGGGCTCCTGCATCTTTAACAGTTGCATAGAAAAGGGAATTTCAGCAGGTGTCATATGTATATATGGAGAACCTGGTGAAATTCCGTCTTCATCACAACAGTTAAAGGTGCAGGCACTATACTAGAGTGACCAGATTTAAAAGAGGGCAGGGCACCTGCAGCTTTAACTGTGGTGATGAAGAGGAAATTCTCCCAGGTTCCCCAGATATACAAATGACACCTGCTGAAATTCCCTTTTCTATGCAACTGTTAAAGATGCAGGAGCCCTGTCCTCCTTTTAATATGGTCACCCTACTTCAAGTACTTAAAAGGTTGTCACACAGAGGAGGGCAGGGATCTCTTCTTGATCCTCCCAGAGTGCAGGACACTGAATAACAGGCTGAAGTTACAGGAAGCCAGATTCTGGCTGGACATCAAGAAAAACTTCCTGACTGTTAGAGCAGTATGACAATGGAACCAGTTATTTAGGGAGGTTGTGAGCTCTCCCACACTAGAGGCCTTCAAGAGGCAGCTGGACAACCATCTGTCAGGTATGCTTTAGGGTGGATTCCTGCAATGAGCAGGGGGTTGGATTCAATGGCCTTATAGGCCCCTTCCAACTCTACTATTCTATGATTCTATGCTTGGTTTCTTTTGGTAGAGGCACAACTTGAAGGCACTGTTTCCTCTGTAATCAGGACATTCCTGGAAAATGGTGTGTGTGTGTGTGTGTATTTGGGTATAATTTCTCTAGAAATAACATGTCTGCACAAGGCATTAAAATAAACGATGCTGAAAAAAATAGGAGATGGGTGTAAATGACACCAGACTGGCCATTAACAAATATCAGGACACTGTATTCCTTCCGTCGCCAGCTGAAGACCTTTTTATTTTCTCAGTATTTTAACACCTGATTTAACTTAAATTTAAACTTTGCTGTTTTAATTCCTTTTTTAACCTATATCTATTTTCTTGGCTCTTCATTTTGATCATGTCACCCCGCTTCTAAAATCCCTCCACTGGCTTCCTATCTCTTATAGAATCCAATACAAGCTTCTTCTTCTTACTTTTAAAGCCTGTCATGATTTGGCTCCTCCCTACCTTTCATCCCTTATTTCACTTCATCGCCCTGCTCATGCCCTCCACTCCAATAACACCATGTCTCTTACCTGCCCAAGAGTTTCCACATCTCTCGCTCATCTTCGCCCATTCTCGCTCGCTGCCCCCTATGCCTGGAATTCTCTTCCAGTGCATTTGCGGACCACAACGTCAATTTCTGTTTTTAAATCTTGCTTGAAAACATTTCTTTTCTCATAGCATGGTCATACTAGTCTATATTTAGTTTTAATGTCCCTACTCCTATTGGTTTTTCCCCTCCCTCCCCTGTCTGTTATGGTGATTTTAGATTGTAAGCCATATGATTATGTTTTAAATAATCAATAAATGCAATTCTTCATGAATGCTTTTCACATCAGGGTATTTGGTTCTAGTTTCACCTTTCCCCTCTCTTTCTACTCTGTGATTCTGCAATAATCCATGATTCATCTGGGATAGTTGTGTGTTGTGATATGAACTAGTAAGCCAGTGTGATTTACTGGTTAAAGTGGTGGACTGGGAGTTGGGAGATTCGGGTTCTAGTCCCCACTCGGCCATGGAAGCCCACTGGGTGACTTTAGACAAGTCACAGTCTTTCAGCCCAACCTACCTCACAGGGTTGTTGTTGTAAGGATAAAATGGAGAGGAGGAGGATTATGTTCACCACGTTGGATTCCTTAAGGAAGAAAAAAAGGTGGGATATATATGTAATAAATAAATAAATAAATAAAGTTAACATGGAAGAAATCCCGACTTCATTTTCCTGACACTGAAGAAATCCCCACTTTATTTTCCCAAACCTTTACTTTTATCTATCAATAAACTGATAGTAATGAAGCTCCACAATGTGAATACAATACAACTCACAGTGTCCTTCTAGAATCTGAGAGAAAACAGCTCTAAACTCGCCAGGTGACCTAAGAAGTATATTATTATTCCCTTCAATAAATACATATGTAACAGTCGCCACACAGTGCTATGCGTGTTTATTCAGAAGTAAGTTCCACTATTTTCATTGGGACTTAATTCCTAGGGAGGAATGTGCTATTAATATCAAAAGATATGGTAGGTATTGACATTCACGTGTGACTGCTGACCATTGCAGTCAGTCAGCTATGAACATTCTTCACTGCATCTCCGTTTCCAGACATTCACCACATTTGCCTGGGATTGTCAGCAAACACATATGAGTGAAGGCATTCATCAAATTTCAGACATTCACTGTAATATTATACCTATATCTATCTAGATATAGATTTATGTGTATATGTAACTTGAATATGATTCTGTATTTGTTTTGAAAGTACCACTGAAATCATACAGAACAGTGCGCCAAATGGTTAGCCTTTGATCACAGTGTCTCCCAAGAGAGTGAACTGAGAGTCTAGACTCATTACTCTCATGAACCCCCAGTCTGGGTCATCTTGGCAATAAGTACACACAAACTTCTCCCCCGCCTTCCTCCCCGGCTTTGGAGATGAGCTCCTTCCCTTTCTGGTTTTACCTTTCTGATGTAAACAAAGAGGATCTGCCTTGAATAGCTGCAGAGTTGCTCTGTGATACTTTATAGGTATTCACCCAAGTGCCTGTGTGACTAGTCTTTTTATCCTCATTGACATAATCCAGATCAAGGGACGGAGCAAAGTCACATGGTATTATTCAAGGTAAATCCCTTGTAACTTCTGATATTCCTTCAGCACCATGTGCATTTTACAACTTTCTGTTATGGAAGCTGTACGAGAAAGAGAACGAGGAGTTCTGGTTAGAATTTTGTTGTTGTTGTTGTTGTTTCCTTGTAAAATTACAAAGAGACGGGGGGGAGGGGAGACGCACACAACCCTTCCTAGTTCTATTTGACTAATGTAAGACTATGCTTGGAAAGAAATAGTAGTGAACAGTTTGGCCTTTATTCATGGTCGAATGGCCCTTGCTCACTTCATCATGTGTGACTGGCAGATGTCAAGTCAGTGTGTTATGCTTTTGTGAACTTAGACTGTACGCCCACCTATTTTTTAAGGATTTGAAGGCGGTGGAATAGTCTGTCACAAGAGAATAGTTTGCCACGAGAGAAAGTTGCACTTTCTGCTGATGACACACAGCTCTATTTCTCCTTTTCATCTTCAGCAGGAGAGGCTGTGGATGTGTTGAATCGGTGCCTGGCTGCGACAATGGACTGGATAAGGACTAATAAACTGAGACTCAATCCAGACAAGACTGAGATGCTGTTAGTAGGTGATTCCGCTGACAGGATGGGGGGTGTTCTACCGGTTCTGGATGGGATTGCACTCACCCTGAAGGAGCAGGTTCGTAGCTTGGGGGTTCTTTTAGACCCATCATTGTCACTTGAGGTTCAGGTGACCTCAGTGGCACGGAGTGCCTTTTACAAACTCCGGTTGGTGGCCCAGCTACGCCCCTATCTAGACAGGGATAACCTGGCTTCAGTTGTCCATGCTCTGGTAACCTCCAAGTTAGATTACTGCAATGCGCTCTACGTAGGGCTGCCTTTGAAGATGGTTCGAAAGCTGCAGCTCGTGCAAAATGCAGCGGCCAGACTGATTTCAGGAACCAGAAGGTTTGACCATATAACACCTGTTCTGGTCCGCTTGCACTGGCTGCCTGTATGTTTCCGAACCCAATTCAAGGTGCTGGTTTTGACCTATAAAGCCTTACATGGCTTGGGACCACAATACCTGACGGAACGCCTTTCCCGACGTGAATATACCCGGTCACTACGTTCAACATCTAAGGTCCTCCTCCGGGTGCCTACTCCGAGAGAGGCTCGGAGTGTGGCAACGAGGGATAGGGCCTTTTCGGTAGTGGCCCCCAGACTGTGGAATGATCTCCCTGATGAGGCTCGCCTGGCACCAACACTACTATCTTTCCGGCACCAGGTTAAGACTTTCCTCTTTGCCCGGGCATATGGCAGCACATCCTAATTACCCACATGTTTAGTTTTTAATTGGTTTTTAATGCTCTATGTGTGTATGTACTGTGTTTTAGAGTTTTAAATTTTGTATACTTGTTTTTATCTCAATTTTAGAATTTCTCTGAACTGCCCAGAGAGCCCTGGCTATGGGAGCGGTGTATAAGTATAATAAATAAATAAAAATAAATAAATAAAATTCAAGCGGCCTGTATACTGCATTATCTTATTGAGACAACATGAGGAAATTCTTTGCATTTCAAATAAGAGCTGAAAAAAATGTTTGAGTTTGCAAAGGGGAAACTCAGAATTTGCTGATTAAGACTGAAGTACAATGGGGCCTATATTCTAACTTGTATGTAAAATACCATTTACTAAATCATATATCAAATCATATACTGAGTTTCCTCACACTATTTAAATCTATTGATGAATTCCGCTCCTCCTTTTGCTGTCACTTCTGCTATTTAGTCAACAGTTCCGTGGTATGTTTTTTTTCTCTGTTTTTCATTCTCCCATTTTTAATTCTCCCATCTTTGCTGACCAGTACATACTATGACATACTTCTTTTCTTTTCTTTTTACAGCTATAGAAATGAATCCTCCGATGTAAGGATGCTGGAGACATTTGAGACAAACTAAAATGAGTTTGGATTTCTAAGAATCTGACCTGCAGAATCTACTGTAGACTGGCTTCCAAGGCCATACGGAGTCCCCAGACTTCTGGATTTTGTTCTGCTTCCCCAAAATTTACGCAAGTTCATTCACAGAAAAATACACAAGTTTCTGCTGAGACATATGCCATGCTGGAAAATATATGCAGGGGAAAAGTCTAATGAAATGAGAGACGAAATGCTAAATGCGGTGTACTAACGTAAATTATGACAATTGTTGTGAACTTCCTTATGGAATTATTTGCATAATGTAATAATAATAATAATAATAATAATAATAATAATAATAATAATAATAAATAATATCAAATCCATTTGTGAATGGACACCAGAACAAACGACACTGACCAATCCATGAAACACATGCTTGAATGGATTTTCCATGTAAAGGAAAACTCTTTGCTTTTCGGTATCATTCTTTTCCTCTTTTTCCCATTTCCTATAGCTGTAAGAAGTGTAGTCAGATAACGTTTTGATTTAGATCTCTCACCTTTTTGACTGTAGAGAAAGACTAGGTTATTTATAATCAGAAGAGTCTGAGCTTTGGGGACTACAGATTGATCTGCTTTTTAGAGCGTTCACCTTTCAGGCATATCCAGAATGCAAGCACTTTGTTCCTCTGGGGCTTGTAAATTTCTAGAGTCAGTCTTCTTCTTGTCTGCTGAAGCAAGCTTTATGACTACTCTTATGTTACTCCTTGATAGTACTGGGGGACTGGGACCCTCCTGACTTTCATACCAATAAAGAGGTTCTAAGGCTTGAGTGTGTGCTAATAAATATTTTGGGAATTGCACCTGGACTAACAAATATTGTATTTTATATCTATGTCTTCAGAATACCAAATATTTGATATACTTTTGATGTCAAGAAAGGCGACCTCTAACCTTCCATCAAATGGAAAAACCTAGAGGTGGATGCAAGGTAGTGAATGTTAAGTCCCAGTAAGGCTATTCTATTAGCCTATTCTGCCTCAGTAAAGAGATTTCCATGGTTCTCAAAATTCAGAAGCAAACAAAAACAAAAAACTTCAAAGGTAATAATTGCTTGCCAGCATCCCAAATCAGCATTGTTGTAGACCTTCAAGATGTTGGGGATGCCTCCATATCTAATATAAACCCAAATATCTCTTCATCATTAAAAAGGCAGAAATTAAGGGCTTTGCTAGACCTACCTGATAATCCGTGTGGGAGGAGGGGCCAGGCTGCGCTAGAATTAGCACGGCCTGTAGGCCCCATCCACACGTAAGACGCGACGGGGCCGAGGGAAGCCCTGTCGCGTCCTCCATTTTTTTCCCTTAAAGGGCCATATGTGCAGGAGCGCACCAATGGAACAGTAAGTGGTTTTGTTTTAAAAAATAAAGGGTTCCCCACTCCCCCTGCCCCTTATTTCCCCCCCACAATGCCTGATGCCCCCCCGCCCGCTCACTCACCTGTCCTCCTCCAGCTCACCATGCCCTGGCCCTGCTCGCCATGCCCGTCCCCGCTCGCCATGCCCATCCCCCGTCCCCACTCGCCATGCCCACCCGATCACCCGCCTGCCATGTCCGATGCCCCCTCCACACACCCCGTCCGTGATCTCCCCACCCTGGCTCCGCTCTTTCCCCCCCCCCATCTCTCCTGCCAGGTCTGCTCTTTCCCCCAGCCCCCATCTCCCCCCCCATGATTTCCCCCATCCCGGCCCAATGGGCACAGCGCTCCTATGGAATGCTGTGCCCAGTGCGTGGCTTCTCCCGGCTACTCGCAAGTAAGTGAGCAGCTGGGAAAAGCCACGGAAGTCACTAGACCTTCCGCAGGCCCGGCCTCAGCCCGGGGCTGCAGAAAAGCTGGGCCATAAGCGGATCCGCTTATCCCAGGTCAAGGGAGGACTTAGCTTGGCCTGACCCCGGGATCCCCTTTGCGTCATCTGGATGCACAGCAGGGAGACCTGGCCTCACACCGGGCTAAGTCCTCGTCTAGCAACGGCCTAAGAAAGTATGAGCTTAGGTAGTCTAAATCCATAGCTACAATAGACTAAAAAGGTGTGTTTACTAATAACCTTATCTAATCACTATACATTTAAACATGAAAGAAAAGTAGATATTGACCATGTTCAGATGACATGCTAAGCCATGTTGGATAAGCATTTTAAGCTAAAAATGATAGCTTAATGTGTCGTGTGAACCATGACTTACCATGTCGTGTGAACCATTCCGAAACATGGTGGCTACATAACCACGGTTTAAACACCCCCACTAACCATTTGCTGAAAAAGGGTTAGTCCCCTAACCATGGCTTCATGAGTTGTCTGAACAGGCCCATTTTTAAAAATTGGCTAACAGGAAAACTTCCTTTGTCAAAGGATAGTATGAAAAAAAAAGACACGTCCCTTGCAGAGTTATAATATTAAAAATTATTTTCTGAAACAAAGAGGATTTTCCGGGGATGGGGGAGGTCAGGAAGGTTGGCCCTGAGTGCAAATTATGCCCAAGAATATTTTTTTTTATTCAAAGACAGCTGCAACCAGGATGCTTCCACTCAATTTAAGTCTCAGTCTCCTGAACACTAAATCTTGCTCTTTAAAGATTAAAAATTCCAGCACTGGGCAAAAATATATTCATTCTTATAAAGTGAGCCAATCAGTGTGTGCAAATCACCAAAACTTGAGCTCCATCTCAAAGCTCATTCTGACTCAAGTCCTTATCTGATTGCAAGCTGTGTGATGTGGCTTTTTCATATATGCATTTTCTGCATATTTTTCTAAACAATACACATTTATAGTGCACATCTTTGAAGAGTACACATTCTTCTCCTGCGTTTGTGCTCATTTTGAAAAGTACTAATTTTCACGCTCATTTCTCAAATACATGCAAGTTGTCAAATGCATTTGGGGTGGAGGTTGTGTGTCCAAAAATCACATTGAAAGCAATTCAGAAATGTACAGACTTCATCCACAGATTGCATCCAAGTCCATGTTCAATACGGAAGTTGCAAACTAGGTAACTGATCAAAAATGAACTGAAATGAATTTCTTGTACATCCCTATGTGAAAAGCAAATTAGAACTGTGTAGTGTATGAAAAAATATGTCGAGCACCTTCTCTTAATAACAAGGCAAAATAGCCTTTAAATGGGAGGAGAATATGTGTGCAAACACATACAACTACAACCTCACATGTTCTGGTCAGGGGAAAAGATGCAACAGCCCATTGCCACCTATTGCAGACATACAATAACTTAAGAGAGACTAACATGACTTCCAGGAATTGTGGACTTTTAAAAAATGGAAGCCAGAATGTCAAGCCAACTAGCAGAATTGATTGTGGCCAAAACCTCACATAGGCATGTTCATCAAAGGGATATCTTCAGAACATAAATTCTAACAGCAGAAGGACATGAGATGTATCAGTGTAATATTGGCAAGCACTAAGGAAAGGTACAGATTAGGGGAGGCAAGATAAGTGAATATTAAATAATCCCACTTTTTGTAACTCAAAACTATTCAGGGGTGATAAATGTCACCAATGAAAAGATTAGTTTTAAATGTGTGGATATTTATATTTTATTTATTATTGCATTTATATCCCACCTTTTTTCCTCCAAGGAACCCAAGGTGGTCTACATAATCCTCCTTCTCTCCATTTTATCCTCACAACAACAACCCTGTGAGGTAGGCTGGGCTGAGAGTCTGTGACTGGCCCAAAGTCACCCAGCAGGTTTCCATGGCTGAGTGGGGACTAGAACCCGGATCTCCCAACTCCCAGTCTGACACTTTAGCCACTATATCTATAGATCTAGGGAGAACCTGCAAAATTCAGAAGAACATGGAATTTTAAAAATGAACTATTTCTTACTCATACCCTTATTGGTGTGTCGTATATTTCATAAAGATCTCCAAGGATTTATTTATTTTCCCAACAGAAAACACTGATTTATTGTTGTTGTTGTTATTATTATTATTATTATTTACATTTTTATACTGCCCCATAGCTGAAGTTCTCTGGGTGGTTTACAAACATTAAAACATTAAACATTAAAAATTGATGTACAAAATTTAAAACCATAAAAGGATAAAAACAGGCAACATACAAGAACAATATGCATTTAAAAATATCTTTGAACTCTCAGCCAAGGGGTCAATCAAAAACTCAATATGTACTGTTAAATACCTGGGAGAAGAAAAAAGTCTTGACCTGATGCCGAAAAGATAACAATGTTGGCACCAGGTGGGCCTCATCGGGGAGATCATTCCATAGTTGGGGGTCCACCACTGAGAAGGCCCTCTCCCTTGTTATCAGAGTTATTAACAAAAACAGTAATCCATTCCCCCATCTTCACTAACTAGGCTGTTTTTATTGGCTTGTGCTCCAATTTGGATCATGAATCCGGAGCGGAGCGACCCAATCCGCCTTTGCCAAAGGCAAATCTGAATCGGGTCGGGGGAGCTGCGGATCGGGGCAAAGCAGTTCGCCTCCATCCAGAGCTCCGAATGCAGGTAAGTGGGGGGGAGGGGGCTCACCTGGTTGTGCCAGCGCCATAGTCCATGCAGCGACAGAGCCAGGTAAGGGGGGAGGGGGAGGGGGCTTACCTGTGTCCATCGCGGTCCAGCGCAGGCTTCAACTGAGGCCCAGGCCTCAGTTGAAGCTTGCAATAGACTGCGATGGAGGCAGGTAAGTGGGGGGGGGCTTACCTGGCTCTCCTGCCACAGTGTGTGTGGCAGCAGCGGCAGATCCAAGTAAGGGGGAGGGGGCTTATTCGGCCCCCATTTTGTCCCCCCTTCCCCACTTACCTGCCTCCGCTGTCTACCACGGAGGCAAGTAAGTAGGGAAGGGGTGGGCAAAATCTCGATCCGTCCCTCCGGATCACGCTCAGCAGAGCAGGGGAGGGTCGTATCGACCCAAAGTGGTTTGGGCCCAATCCAAAAGTTCTGGATTGGGCCACGAAGTGGTTCAGGGGGTCCGTGCACAGCCCTAGTGAGGGACATTTCTATCTTCAGATTGGGGTATCTTTGGCCACATCGCCTAAAAATTTGATATGTAGAAGGCATTAGTTGGAAAGATATTACACAGACTTTAAACTGGCTTTAAAGTTGCTGCAGTTCCTCCTCACACTTTCTTTCCCTGCACCAAACCTTTAGAAAGGGAGAAGGTAATTGTAAGTGTTAGGTTCATTTCCTTGAGCTGATCCTGGCAAACCAAAGGCAAGCTGTAGTCTACTACCTGGGCTTCTTTGTATGTTAGGATCATATACCAAAGAATGTGGTTTCAGGGGAAACAGTAGCCCTATTCAGGAATACAAAAGGGGGTTAAAATCAACAGCTGTGGGGAGGGACCCCATGCCTCTCCCTCATCACATTTGTGATGGAAGAACCTCCTTTTTCCATGGGGCTCTCCATGAAATTGACAGCCATGGTTTTCCAGGATTCCCCATCAAGTGAAACGCTGCCACCCCCAGATACAGGAGGCTCTCCTTTGCAGGCAGCTGCCCTCCATGAGTAGAGGGCGATAAACATGATGGGGCAGAGGGATAGATCTGCAGTGTTCTCTACTCGTACTTTTTAATCCCATTTTGAATGACTGAATTGGGCTAGTGAGTCCAATCTAGCACTGCTGTTTAAAAGGACATGGAAGCATTGGGTTGTACCCAGTGGCATCGTCCCACCAGGAGAAAGGTACTGCTGATGGAACAGATTCACCCTTTCCCCTGTATCCCCCCCCCCATGATCCAACTATGCTCTGCAGGGTTGGGGGACACTCTGGAGCAGATTTGGGGCACACAGAGGGCTGCAGGGGACAAGAGGATGGGGGAGGTCCTGTCACCCAGGTGGACTTCTGCTCACTTGAGAGTTGGATGCAACCCAGATAATTTGTGTTTGGGGCTTAAGACTGGGGGATGGTAATAGAGTTTTGGGACTCCACACAGAGCACCTCAAACTAGGGAAGGTGAATATTCCCTTCCCCATTCCCGATACTGTCCTCTGGGGAGCCTCTAGAGCTGAACTGAGGGATGTTTTAAGGAAGGGCTTGTTTAATATTGGTGTCATTTGGCGGTGTTGCATTTGCTCACTGTCGTTTTGAATTCTGTGTAGTGGCCGGAGAAACTTGTGGGCCCATAGTTCTGTTTCACAATGGTAGCTCCTGTGCTTTCACTCCATGTTCTCTGTTCTGTCAATCAGATTGCGCAATCAGATCATGGCACCATGAAGAACTTGCTCCCACTTGACATTTGAGCAGCTCCGTTGCCTCTTCCACTTGCTATGTTTCGAATTCCCGGCTGGTTTGCCACCACGGATGGTTTTCCATGTTTCTGTATAATCATGTGCCTCATCTTGATCCTACTTGGCAAGTGGTTGTGATCTTGTGAGTTCCAAAGGCAGCTGGCTTGGAAACTGTAAAGTTAGAGAGGATAGTTCAGTCTTAAATATTTTATCTTTCAGCCTGGAATTATTCAGTGGTTTAATGTACAACTGCTCCCTTTGGAAAGGTGGGTGACTGTGAGAGAACTTTTTTCATTTGTTGCTTCCTGGGCAAAAACACAAAACAAAAACCAAAAGAGAGAGAGAGAGAGAGCGTTTTACAAGGGAATCATGAATGGGGATGCGATTGCGCTTTTCAAAGCATGGCTGGTTTCAAGAATATGTTTTTCTCCAGAGAGAGACTCTTTGGATAGGAGCAGCTGCTGTTGGCAAGTTCTTCTGTAAGAGAGCTTGTCCTGAATGGTCTTGACTGGGAAGAGGACTCTCTTTCTGAAACTGATGTCCTTGGAATCCAGCCAGAACTAAGAGGGAGGGAGGGAGGGAGAGAGAGAGAGAGAGAGAGAGAGAGAGAGAGAGGATTTCAGGGCAGCCAACTTCCGCTGTTGTGTCTTACTGATGGAGAGACTTTCTCAAGCATCTTTAAATGAGTAGGAATCCATTGCTTTGCATTGATGCTTCGGAGGGAATGTGTAACCAGTGACATTTCTCCAGAAATGCTCTTAATTAGGGGTGTGCACGGACCCCCCACTCCGCTTCACTTTAAGATCCGCCATTTTCGGATCGGCCCGCTCCGCCTGTGCCCACTCCGCTCCGCTCGGAGCTCCGGATCCGGATCAGAGCTCCGGTCCCCCCCCCATAGGGGGGGTTACCGGGCCCTGCCACCATCGCCGCCCATGCGGCGACGGCGGCAGAGCCCGGTAAGGGACCAAGGGGGAGGGAGGCCTTACCTGCCTCCGTCCGCGGTCCGTCACCGTCTTCAATTGAGCCCGTGGTTCCACCAGGAAGTCTGGGCCGCAGTGCGGCCCAGACTTCCTGCTGGAACCACGGGCTCAATTGGAGATGCTGACGGACCGCGGACGGAGGCAGGTAAGGGAGAGGAGGGCAGGGGGCGTTACCGGGCCCTGCTGCAGTCGCCGCATGGGCGACAGCAACAGCGGCAGGGCCCGGTAAACCCCACTTACCTTTCCGGCAGAGCTCCGGATCGAGGCGAAGGATCCGCCTTCACCTCGATCCTCTTCGCCACGCTCCGCTGGCCCCCCAATCCTCTTCGCCTCCGCCTTAAGGGCAGGCGAAGCCCCCCGCTCCGCTACTGCTTCTCCGGTCCGATTAGAAGCGGAGCACATCCCTACTCTTAATTGTTGAGATTTGCGAAAGACTCTGTGAGTGTGTGTGTGTGTGTGTGTGTGTGTGTGTGTATGATGTTCATCCCATCTAATGGGGATATTGGTGCCTCACCTGCTTTTGATTTAGCTTGGCCTCTGCTTTTGTTGAATGTGCATTTAATTGACCCAGTGGAATAATGCATGACAGGTCAGCTATAATAAGCCTTGCAGTCTCAAACCAAAAGTTCGAAGTTATCTATATAGTTTCACCTGACCTTTACTTAAAGACCAGATCTGAAGGCTACTGATTCTTGCTGCTCCCTTGGGTTAGTTGCTTTGAGACAGGTTTCATTCTGTTTTGCTAGTAATGGTCAGTGCCATGTGTTTCCCAATTGCTTGTATATATTGTGCATTTGGCTGAGAGACATTCTTTTCCTCGCTCATATATTTGGCAGTCAGTTTTGTTCTATGTTTCCTTTCAAACGAGTCTTTCCAAAATGCTTTCAATAACCATACCATACCATACATCTTTATTGCGATCCATAGATCCATGAAAAAACAAGAATCAAACATGAAACATCAGACAGTTAGAGCTATTGTCAACTTTCGTCTAATACACAGAGAGCTCTAATCCTGGCTGCCACTGTAAGAAATTTAGCTCTTTCAATAACGGACAACTACAGTATATAAAAACAGGAGCCGCTTTACTCTGGAAAGCTCATTGACCTCGCTGACGTCACGCATACAATCTTCTCTTGAGGATCACACTTAGATGGAATACGTTTGGAACAGAAAGGGCTGTGCAGAGCAGTTGTGCACCTGTGACATCACAAAGCACCCTTGGTAGGGGGCAGAGGGAACAGGCTTCAGGTATGACATGGTTGTTTTACAATGTAGTCTTATAAAGGGCACTTTAAACGCACACAAAAGTGGGCAAACCATTAGAAGCAGGGGAAAGGAGCCAAACCAGCCTGAAAATAGGGTTGTGGGAGGAATGTGAACCGCCCAGAGAGCTCCGGCTATTGGATGGTATAGAAATGTAATAAATAAATAAATAAATAAATAATCCATTTGGGGGTGGAGCTTGATGACCTTTCAGTGGCTCAGCCTCCTGGATCCGCCAGCTGGCTTGACTTGGTCCGCAGTGAGTTGGGCATGCTGGCAGATTTTCTGCTTTGAACAGTAGCAGTGATGGTGGCCATGGCCGGGAGAGAGGGTGGTGCCACCATAGTTTGCAGCCGTAAGTCTATGAAAACAATAAACCCCCATCTTACTTTTAAATGTTGGCTCTAATGCAGGAGGACAGACAGCAAAGGTAAGTCCTACAGGTAGGGGTGTTAGCAGCTCTGGGTTTGAAGGGTGAGTGGGGAGGGAGAGGAAGTGGAGGGAGGTGAGTCCAATGGCATCACGGTTGACCTCACACCAGCTTTCCTACATGGGCAGGTGGGGGGAGCAGCCCATCACTGCCCCAAATCACCCCGAGGTGCTTCGGAACTGATCCACTTCACCTTGGGGTGCCTCGCGCTGACACAGTAATGGCTTAGATTCATGCTAAGATGGGCCTGCCTTGCCTCAGATTCAGGCGCTCATCCCGAGGTGGTGCACAGCTCTAGTTTAGGTACATTTGTAAGAAGATTTACTGCTCTTAATGTTAGATTTGTGTTTATCAGTAATCTAAACCGGGATTTCCATGTTTTTCTGTTTCAGAAGTGCCATTCAGAACCCATTCAGAATTAGTTTATTTATTTATTATATTTCTATACCGCCCAATAGCCAAAGCTCTCTGGGTGGTTCACAAAAATTAAAACCATCATAAAACAACCAGCAGGTTAAAAGCACAAATACAAAATACAGTATAAAAAGCACAACCAGGATAAAAACCACGCAGCAAAATTGATATAAAATTAAAATACAGAGTTAAAACAGTAAAATTTAAGTTAAAATTAAGTGTTAAAATACTGAGAGAATAAAAAGGTCTTCAGCTGGTGACGAAAGGAGTACAGTGTAGGCGCCAGGCAGACCTCTCTGGGGAGCTCATTCCACAGCCGGGGTGCCACAGCGGAGAAAGCCCTCCTCCTAGTAGCCACCTGCCTCACTTCCTTTGGCAGGGGCTCATGGAGAAGGGCCCCTGTAGATGATCTTAAGGTCTGGGTAGGTACATATGGGAGGAGGCGTTCCTTCAGATAACCTGGCCCCAAACCGTTTAGGGCTTTGAATGTTAATACCAGCACTTTGAATTGGGCCCGGACCTGGACTGGCAGCCAATGAAGCTGGAAAAGGACTGGCGTAATGTGATCGCGCCGGCCAGTCCCTGTTAGTAAACGTGCTGCCCTGTTTTGTACCAGCTGAAGCTTCTGGACCGTTTAAGGTGAAGTATAAAGTATTGGTTATTACCTTTAAAACCCTACAAGTTTTAAGTCCAGGTTACCTGCGGGATCGCCTTCTCCCATACAGTCCGCCCCACATGCTCAGGTCCTCTGAGAAGGGTTTACTGCAGTCAGCCAAAACTAGGCTGACAACTATTACCCCAAGGACCTTCTCTTCTGCCGCTCACAGACTGTGGAATGGTCTGCCAGGAGAGATTCGTCAACTTAATAGTCTTTTCAAATTCAAGAAGGCTATAAAGACTGATATCTTCCGGCAGGCCTACCCAGTCGAATTTTAAGATAGTTGACTGTTATTTTAATATTGTATCAGTTTTATATGTTTTAATCAGTTTTATGTATTTTATCGTATTTGTGTCTAACGTTATTCCCTGCCTCGATCCAGAGGGAGAGGCGGATAAGAAATAAATAAATAAAATTATTATTATTATTATTATTATTATTATTATTATTATTATTATTATCTTGACTCTAAGAATTAAACTCTGAAACTGTCTCTTTAGAAAGGCTTTAACTGAAATGTTCATATACAAAGATGCCATCCTGTTGTGAGGGTTTCCCAAGCTGCAGCAACAAATGTGGATTGAAGATTAATCAAATTTGCAAAAGGATGATGTCACATCCTGAATTTGTATATGTAGAGGTCACCAAGGAACAGGGGAGGAGGAGACATAGGATAGAGCACTAATGATGCTAGACTAGCATAAACCAATGCTGCATTTACCTCTCTTTGAACACAAGGTTATTCAGCCTCTTTTCAAAGCCACCACTAAGAAGGACCTACCAAACTTTATCCAGAAAAGATTGCTTTCTTCTTGTAAATGACAATTGGTATTGAAGTGCTTCATGCGATTATAGAATCAGCTACATTTTTGTTTTGTTTTGGATTTGTTTTTAAAGGAAAAAAACACAATTGTAGTGCTTCATAATTAGCCCCCCAAAAAGGTTCCCTCTCTTAAGTATTATGTCACAGCTAGTGAAAGAACATAACAAGGCATCCAAATTTATGCACTCGGGTTTTTCTTCTTCTAATAACACATGTTAAATTAGTCAGTAAGCCTTGAATTTCTGCATACCTGATGATTAATTTGTTATTTTGTGTTTAAAAAGAGGCTCTACCATGCTAGATTTACAGCACTACAAAACTTCACAATGTTGCAATGCTGTCTTCAATTCAGCCGCTTCATATTGAAATTTCACACACAATAATTGGCTGACCTTCACAGCTATGGTAGAAACTAATTAAAGCTGTAAGGCTTTGCTAGCTATTGCTTTTGTGTGAAATGTGAAGTTTGGTGATAATGAAATATGGGGTGCAGATGTTATTGTCTCAGATAGACTATGCCTTTGGTTCACACTAATGAAGAACAGCAATTATTAAGCAAGAAGTATTTTAACCATTCACGATTTGTGTCTTGGCAAGAGTAACATTTCTCTACTATCTTCGCCTTGTCCTGACTTCTTCCAAATTTAATCAGGAAAAAGAATACAGTGATTACTGAATTCTTTGAAAACAAATGGTTATATCATTTTATTATTAATAGTGTTGATCATAAAGCTTATGTGATGGGAAATAAGTTAGTATACATATGTACACACACCAGTTCATTCAGAGTATTTTTGCTGGTCAAGAAGCCATGAATTTTTATAACAAAGGGGAAAAAAGCAATTTTTGTTAATTAACCCCACAACCCTAAACATCTCTACTCAGACATAAGCCTGAATTCAGTGGGATTAACTCCCTGGTATGTGAGAATACGACTGCAGTCTTAGGCTGCAGTATGAAATACACTTCCTAGAGAATGGATCCCATTAGACACCTATCTTTCCAATATTGAGATGTTTTTCAAAACTTCTAACATAGGAAGCTGCCTTATACGGAGTCAGACCATGGGTCCACCTAGCCCACTACTGCAGACACTGACTGACAGCAATGGGTCTCCAGGGTTTGAGGCAGGGGTTATTGCAGCCCTACCTGGAGATGCCAGGAATTGAACCTGAAACTTCTGCATGCAAAGCCTGTGCATTCTTTTGAGGATCAAACTTTGGTGCTCTTGTAAAGTGGGGGCATGGCTAGACAAGGGGCGGGGTGGTCGACGATCTCACAATTTTACGGTCACGAGATCATCGCCCTTGTCTACACGTGGCACATGACATCCCAGGAGGAAGAGGACATCGTGCCCGCCATTTTGTTTTGTTTTTTTAATCAGAAAAGAGTGCAGGAGCACTCCTGAGCAAAAGGTAAGTTGTGGTTTGTTTTTGTTTTGTTTCTAAAAAACCTCCCTCTTCCCCCACCCCACCCTGGATGGGCACAGAGCTCCTTGCCCCGTGCCTGGTTACTCACGAGGAGCCAGGACAAAACCACGACACTGGGCCACACATGGACGCATAGGGATGATCCCGGGGCGATCCCCGTTATAAGCCCTTGTCTAGCCATGCCCTGGGTTGCAACTCAAGAAAGCTCATGCAAGTTTATTAAAATATCTGAACTAAAAGATCCACATGTTCCTACTGGGTGTGTAAATGTAAGTGTGAGGGACAGTGGAAGAATTGCCCATTCATCATCAAACTCCAGTGCAACAACTGGGGATTTGGGAACTTCTGAGAGTAGATCCTCTTGTTATTGATCTCTTTGTTGGACAAAGACTCTCCAGAGTGAATCTCAGTCTCCTGTCCTCAGCTTCCATCTGTATGGCTGCTGATCCAGAAATTGCAAGCGTTATCAGTGGGCATGTGCCGCATTCTGCTGTACATTCTGTTGATTTCAATGGGTCGTTGCCTACTTTTTTTAATTAAAAAAAATAGAATTAAACACATAACATTTCTTCAGTTAGTGTGGTATGGTGGAATTCTACTGGACTAGAACAGGGGTGGTGGGATCAAGGTTCAAATGTCTATTCAGCCATAATGCTCACTGGGTAACCTTTTTTTTTTTTTCTGTCCAGAGGTTTTGATCTCAGAAAATACAGCCCAGATGGGTACCAATTTCTGAACTTGTTTTTTAACACTGCATTGCATTTGCCCACCTCTTCCAAGCAACTGGTTAAGAGAATTAAGAGAATCTCTTTCTTTAAGGGATTCTGACAATCCTAGAGTTAAGTATTAGGGTCTTCAGAAAGCTGCATTGTGGACCCGGAGTTTAGTAATTGACACCAATAACATAACAACATTAAATCATCCACGTTTTTATAGTGGATAAGCCTTTATGCTTGTAAATATGTTAAAGGATAGCATGTAGGTGGCAGAAGAATTATGCTACAATTTTAACAGCTAATAAATCTTTATTTAAGCAAGGGACCTCTAAAATTTAATTAGGCATATAAAAGCAGAGATCATTCAGAGGGTAAAAATATACCAATTCTCACAAGAAAAGACATCTGCTTTCTGGAAATTTTTTAGTTTAAAATTTACTCTTTAGTTTCTGTCTTAATGGAAATAGCTCTCCTGATGGAATTACAAAAGTGTAGCTTGGGGGGCAGTGGAGAGAGACTTTTCTTTCTCTCTCCATCAGCTAAACGTAGGGATATGGAACAGCTCTATCCTGTTTGGGTGTCTAAGGGTGCAAACCTATGCATATTTAAATGGAGGGGAGTTTAACATGCTGGCTGTTCTGTCTAAACATGGATAGGATGGCACCCTTAATTGCACTGCACACAGCATGTGAGAAAAAAGTCATGATCTAACATGTTATTGCTAAAATTTATAAAGAATGTATGATAAAATGGGGCCAAAATATGGGGAATAGTATACCAATGACACAATGGGAAAATATGTGGACAAGAGGGTTAAAATTTACATTAAATACTAACCTTAAAGAAAATTTTTATAAAATGATGTATATAGGTGGCATATGCCACCAACGAAATTGGCTAAAATGTATAAAGGGGCATCAGGATTGTGCTGGAAATGAGAAGAGCAGGAAGGGACATTCTATCATGCATGGTGGACCTGTAAAAAAGCAAAAACTTTCTGGATACAAATTCATTCTGTAATTTTTTAAACTCTGAACATGTTTAAAAAATTATCTAAGTAGTATTAATTTGGATCGAATGTTAATCGAACAAGAGCCAGTGTGGTGTAGTGGCTAGAGTGTTGAACTGGGAGTCTGGAGATGCGGGTTCTAGTTCCCACTCAACCATGGACTTTGGGCCAGACTCTCAGCCCAACCTACCTCATAGGGTTGTGAGAATAAAAATGAAGAGGAGAAGGATGATGTACTCTGCCTTGGGTTCCTTGGAAGAAAATAGGCATGATAAAAATGCAATAAATAATAATAATAATAATAATAATAATAATAATAATAATAATAATAATAATCTATGCTCCCAAAGCAAATTTTGAAGGTTGATTTCTAATAAAGATATATGAGAAATTTGTTTCATTTTAGCTAGTTTACACCTTCCAGACTAAATACAGACTCAGACGCAATTTGTGGTCAAAGTCTGTACATTTCTGATCTTGCAGTGTGATTTGCAGACCAAAACAAATGTGCATGACAGCATGCATACATTTGAAATGCATATGTTTGAAAAATGCACATAAATATGCTCTTTATCAACAAGAGAAAAATACATACATTTCAAAAATGCTCATAACTGATGTGTACATTTGGGTATACTCAAAAATACTCAGAGATTTTCATTTGCAAAGAAAAAGAAAGCAAAACTCACAATGAGTCAGAACAAGCTTTAATATGGAATTCAGAGAACTTTGATGAGCTCGAGATTTACTAATTTGCACGTCCCTAACTTCTAATGATGAATAGCTATTGATGATAAAGTTGTAAACTTTCTCAGTCATAACAGAAGGTTTGCCATTTCTTCAATATCATCAAAAGGCACCTTGATAAATAGGCCAATTTATTTTAATTTGTTGATCAAAAGCCAGATGATTAGTTAACTAAAAATCTATTTTGAGATGAAAGCCTTATTGCTATGACTTGATCAAGGAGATAAGGAAAAAGCAGTTTAAAGAATAAGAAATGCTAGGCGGTACGAAAAGGATTTACAGAAGACCAAAACTAATCTTTCTATGCAATTTTGATAGATTTGTTTTATGTGTTTGTTACATACACTACCCTTCATCAAATTTGGTATCAGGGCAATTTGCAATAAAAATATAAAAAAATAAAAATATATAGTAAACTACATGGTAAATAATATTCAGCAGTCAGCAAGCTTTTGTATCATTCAAGAGGGCAGGGCTCCTGCAGCTTTAACTGTTGTGATGAAGAGGTGATTTCACCAGGTGCTGCATGCATACAAATGACACTTGATGAAATTCCCCTTTGTATACAACTATTAAAGACACAAGAGCCCTGGATATTATTTCTATTTAAAATACAGTAATTATTTCCCAATTTACATATATACATACATATTATAGAGAGAATACAAATTTGCATAATATTTGCATGTATTATGCAAAATTGTGTTGTTTTTGTCTTCTTCTTTGGTGATATATATCCTATTTTTTGGGTGATGCCTACTAAGTGGTCAGCATATCAGTGAGCGTGCCCTGTACTCTTCAAAAATCCTCCACTACTTTCCTTGGTGGACTATCTTCAGCAAGCCAGAGTATAAAGATATATAATAGAGAAAATAATTAGAGGACTTGTTTATGGAGAAGCTTGCTCCCATTTTCCAATTGTAACAAAGCCTTAAATATAGTATGGAAGGGCATATCTACACCACACATTTAAACCAGGCCTTAGCTAGACCTAAGGTTTATCCCGGGATCGTCCCGGGGTCGTCCCTGCCTGCTCCCGGGATCCCCTGTGTGTCATTTACATGAACAGAGATGACCCCGGGATAAACCTTACATCTAGCTAAGACTTCAGATTAATATTTCATCTCCCTAGGGAACCTTGGAAACTGTAGGTCTATGTACAAAACATTCATTGAAAGTAAAAATTGACGCTCTCGAGATGTCATCTTGTGCATGTTTAGACAGAAAAATGGCGGACTGAGGAATGCTGGGAGTTGTGGCACTTTTTTTGCTGCCTAAACGTGCATAGGATTGTGTCCTTTGTTAACTATAATTCCCAGGATGCTTTTGAGTACTAGTATAAAGTCAATATAAGTTTGTAGTTTAGATATCTCTAAGTGTCTTGATTTTCTAATCTCTTCTGTCTTTCTACTCACAGAGGACTGTAGGGAAAAGCTGACAGGCAGTGTATGACTCCAGTCCGGTAATATGATCCTTTTATAGCTCTGTTTTATAAACACTTCATTCCTTTGCTTCTATCCATCAAAAGGAAAATGTTAGTGCCCCTTTCCTTCCTCCCCACACAGGTTGTATTGTAACTAAAGGAACTTAGTTCTTAAAATAGAAGAGACTAATTTTGGTCCTTATTTATTTCTCGGTAAATATGTTTCGCAATTCCTTTCTGGTGACAATAAATGAAGGATACATTTCTAACATTGTTTCTTTATCCTTCTTTGTGTTAGATATAAATAGATAGTTGTCTAACTGGCAGCCTTATAACTGAACATTAAGGTCCTGTTTATATAGTTGAAATGTTGATTTATTTTCTGCTTAGCATACAAAATAAACAAAATGGGGAAAATGTTTAGTATTGAAATTTCATGATCATGGCGAAGTGTCTTATGCCATTGGCAAATTTCTATGGCCCCTTCCCACTTTTGTTTACATCTATTCCTAGGCTTTGACACACACAGCTGGCTTATATTTTATAGCAAGTTGTTCCTTTTCTTTCCACTTTTTTTTTTTTTTTAAAAAATAGGAACTTGAAAGTAGTTTAGCCACATCTGGAAGCATATTTTCTATGTCAAACTCCTCAGCAGAAGCTTTTGTGCAAAGAGTTTCTTCTTTGTATTTTAAGGGTATTTCCCAACGCATGTCAAGTATCCCAAAAAGAGGTTTAGAATGCATTAAGTGCGTCCTTTCATCGCTTTCAACTTACCTGAAATCATTGACCATCATCCCTGTTTCTGAAGTAAATATGTGGCAATTTCTCTTTCTTTGTTTAATATGGTCACTATCCATACATAAACACATCAGATCCTTTTTAAAAAATATGTGCATCTTTGCTTCTGAGCTTTGGGGGATTTTTTTAACAAACCAGTGAATACTCTAAATAAACCATCACAGATAGTTTGATATCTGTTTATTTAATCTCTGACTGCCCCACTGCCTTTCATTATTTAGCACTGCTAAGCATTTAGAATCAAGCCTCCTTTAGGAATAGTGATAATGATGGCTTTATATTTTCTCCTATGACTTACATTTTATGCCTAATGGTGTATAAAGGCCTGGGACCTTACAGCCCAGCAGGGGGTAGCCAAGCACTGGCAACTGGGTACTAGTCAAATGTGTACTTTTCTCTTCGTTGCTAAGTATAGCTATATAGACCACAGGATATAATGAGACATAATATTTTTGGTACCTTGTATTAGTAACCCTATTTCCCGCCCCCCCCCGCCCCTTCCACTATACAAATTCATAGGGGAAATGTAATTTCGTTTTGAGATTTAATGGAAATACTGGTGAGACAAACTCTGTTAACTTAAACAATTATATTCACAGATCAGTTCGTAGCACAGTATATGTTCGGAGAGAAAAAATTGTTCTTGAAATGATGGTGTTTTAATTGCTATTTGCAAACACATGATTGCATGCACACACGTGCACACATGTGCACACAGTTTGTTTGACTGTTATGAGCATGGAGATTAAATACAGATTTCTTTTTAAAAAATTAATATACATTTTCAAGGAGGGGTGTGTGTGTGTGTGTGTAACCATTCTGTCAGTTTTGGAGAGTCAGTACAAATAATTTTTAGCACCAACAACTTCATATTTATAGGTGGTTGTTTGTTTGTTTGTTTTAAACACAACAACACCATTTTACCTTTAACATAGACAGATACTTTAGTCATGCTGTTCTCCACATTAAATAAATTACTGTGAATATGCATACAGCTCTAATGTTTGGATTATAACATTTGTAGACAGCTTATGTATTAGGTTGTTGCCACCTCTGAAGCATAGTTTTGAATTCTCATCTTCATGTGGTCAAAGCACTTATTCAGAAAGAGCTCACTAATGGTCAGTTCACACTTGGGATAGACGGATCAATCTATTTTTGGTCCAGATCAGTTTTGTATGTGTTCATTCATACATCAGTTCTGTGCTTTTCTGCATTAATCTGGAATTTGTAAAGAGAGAGAGAAAGAAACAAATATTTAAATGTTGTTTTGAAAACATTTTCTCACACAATACAAATGTGCATGCACACATCTGGAACAAAGAAGTGAGACACAGATTTGAAATAAAATTAGGGCCACGGTTTGTTTAAATCTCTCAAACAACTAGTTTGCATCTTGGTCTATGAAACTGTGGGCTCATCTACACCAAGCAGTATATTTCATTATGAAAGCAGTATATAAAAGGCAGGAGCCACATTACTGCTTCATAGCAGTTTTGAAGTGCACTGCAGGATCTACACTACTGCTTTATAGTGGTACTGAAATGCACTGACAACTGTTGGAGCCCATGACATATCTACACCAAGCAGGATATAACACCATGACAGCGGTCTATGGTATGTGTCAATGGGCCCCAACAGTTGTGAGTGCACTTCAATACCACTATAAAGCAGGAGTGTGGCTCCTGCCTTTTATATACCACTTTCATAGTGGAATATTCTGCTTTGTGTAGATGAGCCCTGTGAGTGGAAGCATGGAGGCAGGAGTCCCCTAAGAAGCTCCTTCAACAATGAACTTATGGGCGAACTACCCCAGCCCATACGCAACCCATAACTACCAGCTTGAGTCCAGCTGACCACAACCTAAGAAGAGAGGTCCTTCCAGCTCAGCATCACCCAAGCCCCAGGACTTAGAGTGGGTTATGGTCAGGCCAAAAGGCTGTCCCCTTTTCCCATCCCCAGGACCCAAAGGAAAGGATTGCAGAACAACCAATCACCATAAATGGGCCTCTGGGTGCTCACCGGATAGTGCCTACTTCCTGTTTTCCCAAACAACTTTGCCATGGTAAAAGGGAAAACCTCTGCTTAGACCCTTACCCTCACAGGGCCTCACAAAACAGCTCAATGGCCATGCTGCAGAACCTCTAAAACAAACATTTACTCTATTTGGATAAATGCACACCTTCAGGCCTGAAAAACTTTGGCCTCTCAGACAGTATTTCTGGCAGCAACCTCTGGCCTTAGCATTTCTCAACTCCTGATTACCTTCGTCCTGACCATGTTCAGACACCGGGGGACCCCTTCTCCCTCCAAGAATGCCTAGGAAGGATTGCAGACCATATAAGATGACCCTGGGCCAAGAGTGCTGGATCACTGCCCAGTCAGCAATACCCTGAAGGATTAAAGCCTTGCCCTTTTGAAGGCCCAGTTTGTTACCTCTCAAATGAATAAGCAGCAGATGAGGGGCAGCCCCACACCTCTTCAGACAAAACTGGAAGCAGGCACTGCCACCCCTCACCAGCCCATCCATTCCACTGTGGCCAGCAACCCAAGCCACAATGAGAACCAACAGATGAATGGTGGATTTGGCAGCAAGCCCAAAACACCAAGCTGTGGTCACAGATGATGACAGACTACACCTCCCTCAGCCATGGTGTATCTAAAAGAAATAAAGCAAACAGTCAGCCTCAAATATTCAACAAACGAATGAACGTATCCCTTAGAAGCCTTAGAGCACAACCATTCCATCCTCTAAATATCCTGTGTCTGCGGTTGTGGGAGCCGCCCCAATCTGAAGAGAATGGGTACAAAAGTGGTAAGCCAAGGTACTCCTTGGTATACACCTGAGCTGAGGACAATGAAGCAAGAGTGGAGACAGCTAGAACACAGGTGGAGGAAAACTCGTGCTGAGTCTGATCGAACATGGGTTAGAGCTCACTATCGAGCCTACTCTCGATACTCTCTACACTATCGAGCCTACTCTCTCAGCACGAGGAAAACTCGTGCTGAGTCTGATCGAACATGGGTTAGAGCCTACACTATCGAGACAGTTCTTTTCCACCAGCATTGCATCTTCTCAGTGTCATCCGGCAGAGCTTTTCCGAGTGGTTCATGGCCTGTTACAATCTGGGCCAGGGCGTGAGATAATTGAACCCTCGGTAGCACGCTGTGATGAGTTTGCACGGCACTTTGAAGATAAAGTCACTCAGATTCGTCATGAATTGGACACCACACTTAATGCAGCTCCACTAGTAGAGGCGTTCAGAGCGCCGTCCGGTTCAGCTTTATTGGATGAGTTTCAGTTATTGAGGCCCGAGGATGTGGACAAGGTGCTTGGCCAAGTCCAGTCGACCACCTGTGTGCTTGACCCTTGACCCTCGTGGCTCATTACATCAAATAAGGAGGGGATCGCCGGCTGGGTCCAGGAGGTTGTAAATGCCTCCTTGAGAGAGGGAGTGGTGCCGGCCTCTTTAAAAGAGGCGGTAATTAGACCACTCCCGAAGAAGCCTAATCTGGACCCGGAAGATGTTAACAACTACAGGCCGGTGGCTAATATCCCGTTCCTGGGCAAGGTGCTTGAGCGGGTGGTTGCAGGACAACTCCAGGCACTCTTGAATGAAACGGATTATCTAGATCCATTTCAATCGGGTTTCAGGCCTGGTTTTGGAACGGAAACTGCCTTGGTCGCCCTGTGGGATGACTTCTGTCGGGAGAAAGACAGGGGGAGTGCGACCCTGTTGGTTCTCCTGGACCTCTCAGTGGCTTTCGATACCATCGACCATGGTATCCTTCTGGATAGGTTGTCTGAGCTGGGAGTTGGAGGTACTGCGTTGCAGTGGTTCTGCTCCTACTTGGAAGGCCGATTCCAGAAGGTGGTGCTGGGGGATTATTGCTCTGTGCCGTGGCTCCTAAGCCATGGGGTTCCGCAGGACTCTATTTTATCCCCTATGCTGTTTAACATATACATGAAGCCGCTGGGGGAGGTTATCCGGAGATGTGGACTGAGGTGTCATCAATATACCCAGCTCTAACTTTCCTTTTCATCAAACCCAGGTTAAGCAGTGACTGTTCTGAACCAGTGCCTGGGCACGGTAATGGACTGGATGAGGGTTAACAAACTGAGACTCAATCCAGACAAGACGGAGGTACTGTTAGCGGGTGGTTCATCTGTCCGGCGAGGTGATGTTTGCCCTGTCCTGGACGGGGTTGCACTCTCCCTAAAGGATCGGGTCTGTAGTTTGGGGGTGCTCTTGGATCCAGAACTGTCACTTGAGGCACAGGTGAAAACAGTAGCAAAGAGCACCTTTTATCAGCTTAAGTTGATATACCAACTATGCCCTTATCTGGACAGAGATAGCCTAGCTACAGTTATCCATGCTCTGATAACCTCTCGTTTGGATTACTGCAATGCGTTATACGTGGGGCTACCTTTGAAAATGGTCCGGAAGCTTCAGCTGGTACAAAACAGGGCAGCCCGTTTACTAATAGGGATTGGCCGGCGAGATCATATTACGCCAGTCCTTTTACAACTTCATTGGCTGCCAGTCCAGGTCTGGGCCCATTTCAAAGTGCTGGTATTGACATTTAAAGCCCTAAACGGTTTGGGGCCAGGTTATTTGAAGGAACGCCTCCTCCCATATGTACCTGCCCGGACCTTAAGATCATCTACAGGGGCCCTTCTCCGTGAGCCCCTGCCAAAGGAAGTGAGGCAGGTGGCTACTAGGAGGAGGGCTTTCTTCGCTGTGGCACCCCAGCTGTGGAATGAGCTCCCCAGAGAGGTCCGCCTGGCGCCTACACTGTACTCCTTTCGTCGCCAGCTGAAGACCTTTTTATTCTCTCAGTATTTTAACACTTAATTTTAACTTAAATTTCAATTTTACTGTTTTAACTCTGTATTTTAATTTTATATCAATTTTGCTGCATGGTTTTTATTCTGGTTGTGCTTTTTATATTGTATTTTGTATTTGTGCTTTTAACCTGTTGGTTGTCTTACTATGGTTTTAATTTTTGTGAACTACCCAGAGAGCTTCGGTTATTGGGCGTTATAGAAATGTAATAAATAAACAAATAATAAATAAATAAATAAGCCCCAAAATGGATGTTTGGTTATAGGGCTCCCATGCTCATGAAAGAACAAACTTTGCTCTGAAGGCCCTCTGACCACCCAATAAACATGCAGAGCCCAAACTGGGCAAATCAAGGGCTCAGGGGCAGGCTGCTAGCATAATGTCAGAGCCCACACATTGCTGGTCCATCTTTGGCCAACGCAAGCATATAGATACACAGTCCCTTGAAAGGGAGCCATCCCATTGGTCCTGAGTTCTCATCCTTTGCAGCAGCAACAAGCTCCCTAATATTTAACGCACCATAACGTGGCAGTGAGAGCTGCAGCAAATGGGCCTCATATTCCGAAGAGCAAATATCCTCCCGCTGTGCTGATAGGCCAACTGGGAAGAGATGGGCATCTGACCACCTTGTGCCTTACTCTGCTCCCTACGCTAACATTTTCCTAAGCCTAATATCCCCAGTTTGATCCCCCCCCTTAGAAACAAAAGCCAAAGCAGCCAGCTTCCCCATTAAAAGTATGGGCAGAAATCTCCTCATGCTTAACAGAGATGCCACACTGCATCAAATGCTCAACTGGGATTGGCCAAACACCCCCACAGCCTTTCCTCCTTATGTGCTCTAGCATAGCTCTTCCTGGTGCTCAGTTCCAAAGCCAAACCAATCACCCTCTGTGCCTGGAGGAGACACACAGGTGAGAGCAGGTCAGGCCGCAAGCCACGGCCTAAATGGAGTTCTTCGCTCAATGTGGGTGCATTATTCTTCCAAGCTGTGCCCTCCCCGCATGCCTGCTGCATCATGACATAACATCATGAGGCAAAGGCATCCAGCCAGGCCTGCTCTGGAAAGTGCATGCAAAGCAACCCACCCGCCAGCCAGCTGCTCTGCTGAGTGCGGCGTCAAGGAACCCAATTCTAACAGTACATTCTCTCAAAGCATAGTTTTTCTAACCGTATCTTATCCTTTTTATACACATTTTTAGTATGGTTTTTGAGTTGAGAACTGCATCACAAAATTTGGAGAAGCGTGAAATCCCAAGGATAACTGTGTTCAGACCAGCACATTAATCTGGGAGGTGAGGATCAGGTCAGTTCTTACGGCAATTCTCAAAGAATGAATTCCTCAAGCATCCCTACATGTGTAAAGCACTTGATCTCTCAGAGTTGATTACTTAGCACATGACCCACAGCTCCAATTGAAAAGCGCTGTGTTTGTGTTGACATGAGGCGATATGAAACATCTCTTTTGTGACTGATCTATGATGATGGCTCATTCACACATGCATGTCATCACTTGGGACTATAGTCAGTGCATAAGGAACAAGTGTGTGTGAACTGGAAGTGACGTTAGTGTACTTCACTAAAGGGGAAAAATGTGCCATGTTGGTTTCTGGGACTTCCATATCATATGTATATTCCCATGGACTATCTCAAGCCCAACTCGTAGTGCTGGTGTGGTTTTTCTCTCCCATGTTATTGGGGTCTTTGTTTGTTTTTTACTTTTCTGTCACTCACACAGATTTTCCTGTTAAAATTAACATCTTAATTATTTTAAGCTCCACACAGAAATAAAAGCATTGGGAGATACCAACATTCTAAAGCAACACAATTAAACAGGGATTTGCATGAGGAACAGTAACAACAAAATCTCCCACTACATTCCAGGTAGAAAACAGGTAACCTTGGTATGTACAGGCAGAATGGGCTAAGACAGTAGTGAAGAAACCCAAAAGAGGTGCAACATTGGACCCATTTTCCAAGCAGAGCAATGTGCACCACAAAACACTGCGTTGGGTTCAAAGAACCGTAAGAACAATAAAAAATAGTTTCTGGCATGTTTCTGCAGACTTCTTTAGAAGAGTTTGGGTAGCACTGTTGTGGGATTGCATGTGTGCCAGGCACCTCAAAATACCCTGCGTGCAAGACAGGAGTCAGATGAGAAGGTATCTCGAGTTACTATGCAGAGTCTATCATCTGCTAAGTTTTGTTTAAATAGAACAACAAGACATTGAGCTAGTTACAGTTCTTGCTCAAGGATGGAAAAATCTGGGCCAAGTTGCAACACTAACTGTGACCTGGGCAGGATCTACACTACTGCTTTAAAGCGCTTTATAACAGCTATAAAGCGCTTTAACTGCTTTAAAGTGCTATAAAACTGTTATAAAGTGCTTTAAAGCAGTAGTGTAGATCCGGCCCTGTAAACACTTACAGAAGGGCTTAGGGTTGGTTAGCTTAGGCCATAGCTAGACTAGGCTTTATCCCAGGGCAAACCCCGGGATTGTCCCTGTGTGTCCACATGACGCACAGGGGATCCCTGGATCAGGGAGGGATCAACCCTCCCTTGCCCTAGGACCTCGCCCTCCAATTTGGCCCTGGTTTTTCCACGGTCCCAGGCTGAGACCGTGGAACGTGTGGCCGGGTTCCACGGGTTGACCCAGCTCCGCGCTATTCCCCATGAGGAGCCAGGAGCTGCGCATGGGACGCAGCGCTCCTCGGGAGCGCTGCACCCATCGGGGGTAGGTTGGGGGAGTGGGGGAAATAATTTAAATTTAAAAAATTACCTACCTTTTGCGCACGAGCTTTCGTGTGCTGCTGCCCCTTTTTTTAAAAATGGCGGGCGCAACGCCTCTCACAATGCAAGATCTTCCCTCCTCCGTTGCAGGATAGCAGGTAGGTCTACTTAAAGCCTTAGTGTAGCCTGGTTTTCTGTGGTTCCTTCTCTTTCACTATATATTGCAGTACCTTTCCCAATTTTATTTGGACAGTGGTTGGCTGGAGACAGAGATCCCCCACAGTGGTAGGGGTCGGGTTGGTGTACTGGGAGGGCAGACCTGCACACCGTCTGGTTACAGCTATAACCAGTAGATCTCATGCTTGTGCAAGAGTTTCCAAAAACAGAAGAACCCAATTAGGGTGTGTGTGTGTGTGTGTGTGTGTTTAATTTTAATTTCATTTTCCCAGGCCTTTTTAAAAAGCCCTTTAAAAGAACTTTTAACTGCTGTTTGTTTTATTTTTTAAATACATTTAAAACCATTGTTTTCCATGTCTTAGGTGCCTGGATGTTTTTCTCTTCTTTTTCAAAATTAATTTAAATTATTGCTGCTGCTTTTAAAATTTCTTAATTATGTTAATGTTATTTTGCCATTGGTTTATTGCATTTGTTTTTATTATGTACGTATGTTGCCCTGAGAACTTCAGCTACAGGGCAGCTCATAAATAGAATAGAATACATACATACATACATACCTGACATTCATAATTGACTGGCAAGGCACTCCAGCAAATTAGGAAAAGATATTTCTCATCACTTGCTGCCTAATCTTTTTAACAGGTGATATCAGGTACTGAACCTGAGATCTTCTGCACATAAATTGGGTGCTCCACTACTGAGCAGTGGTCCCTTCCCTAGAATAGGCTAGGTCTGTGCAGGCTGTAATACACCAAACCAAATCCACCCACCAATCATATATTGAGGCCTGTCAGGTGATTGCAGTACTAGGTGGGGAGAAGTGGGCCACCATACATGGCTTATAGGCTGGGCTCAGCTCTTTTAGTCACATATTTCTCAGTCATGGACATAGGCATTATCTTTAGGGTCCTTAAGATGGATTCCTGCATTGAGCAGGGGGTTGGACTCGATGGCCTTATAGGCCCCTTCCAACTCTACTATTCTATGCTGATTCTATGATTTTTACCAGGACTTGGTATCTGGTTGTGGTGCCAACTTCATTTATTTATTTATTTATCATACTTATACCCCGCTCCTCAGCCAAAAAAGGCTCTCGGAGTGGCTTATACTTAGCAAAAAAGACAGTCCCTGCCCTCAGGCTTACAATCTAATAAAGACATGACACATAAGGAAAAGGAGTCAAGGAGGGAGGGAGGAGAGAGAGAGAGAGAGAGAGAGAGAGAGAGAGAGAGAGAGAGAGAGAGAGAGAGTCCAGCAGGAGCAGGCCCCGATGTTACTTCTGCCTGGTCCTGTCCCCTCGGTCCTTCTTCTTCCCCACAGGGCCAAGATGGCAGTTTGCATCTTGCAAACTTCATGCATCTGACAAAAGTCGCATACACATTTAAAGCTTAATAAACCAGGATATGCATGACTGGTGTGCACCTGCACACAGACTATTTTCTGCTGATTTGTATGAGTGTCTAAACAAGCCAGGACTGAACACTTATCCATAGCATTCCACGACTTGCAAACCAAGAACTATGGTTAAGTGCCTTGAAACAAGCCAAGATCGGATGCCAGTTTTAAACTAGAGTTAAAAATTGGCTTATGAAGTCAAACTTGCTTGCAAGGACTTAACCATAGTTCTGGGTTCATTCATCATCTATGTAAATGCCCAATCCTGGCTTATTAGCTCACTTTTGTGAACGGAATAGTACAGGTCAGCATTTATCAATCATGCTTATCTTGGCTTATTCAGCCAGGATTTTTTAGGGGTGGGAGCAATATAAGCCAATCTTTGCACTTCCCAAATAATTACATGAACAGGAATGCAATTAACCTTTGATTTTTGCACTTCTCTGAATTTTGAGATGAATTTCGCAGATAAAAAAAACTCAGTATGGTGCATTCAAAAAGTGAATATATTTGGGAATAATGCATTCAAAACGTGTACCTTGGTGAAAATAGCCTACAAAATGCATATATTAGAGGAAAGTGCTTGCAAAAATGCATATACTAGGGGAAATTGTATGCAAACTATATATGAATTTACATGCACAAGAAAACTGAAAATGCATATGAATTTTAATGTGGTCTTAAAAATACGTGCTGAACTAACTTGTCTTTGACAAAAATGGAATGTTATAGAAAGCAAAACAAACAGATCTATCCATCCCTAGATTTTTGGCTTAGTGTATTGGCTAACCAAGTGGGGTCTGGCCCAGCAAAGCTTATACCACAATATATTTGGTAGGCTTTAAGGTGCCACCGCATTCCTTGTTTTAGCCACAACAGATGGCTACACTTCTGGTTTTCTTTTGTACATTTTTTTTCCTGTTTGCAATGAACCCATGCCATTATGGATTTCTGCTGTGGCTTTATCCTCTAATATGCAAGCATCACAGCTTATCTTGCCTCCTAAATTACTTCAAAATCCAATTATAAACTCTCTCCGTCAGATGCAACCAACTTGCCATGTTACTAAAAAGCTGGGTAGCATTTCCCCCTTCTAAATTAATAATCATCATTTTCTATGTACTCTTAACCTTGCAGCATTGTGTACTGCTGAACTGCTTTGCCATAATAGATACTGCTTGTTTTTCCTTTCTTTCTCTTTTTTTGAACCTTGAATATTGTAATAATAATAATAAAAAGAGGCAGTGTGAGGTTCACCCTCACACCTTGTTGTTTTCGCCATTTATCTCCTTTGTACCTCCCCCTACAGCTTATTGGTCGTTGGAAGTTGGACAACTCCCCCTCCATTCATCCCTGTCCTCTCCTCTCTTTTCTTCCCCCCCCACTCCTTAATTTGGTATCATTCTGCCCCATTACAAGGATTTTCCTCTCCTTCCCCCTATTTCTGTATCGTTGTGCCCCAGTTCTATGAGTTTCCTCCCCTGCTTCCCCCTGTTTGTGTATCACCTCTCCTGCCATCCCCCACTCCCCCGTTTCTGAACAATCTTCATGAACATAAAGATGCACAGCTTCACATGATCAAGGGAATGGAAGAGCGCTCCTATGATCCCTCACACTGGAGGATTATAAGCTTCAAAGGGTTTGAGGGAGGAAATTTTAAAAATCATTTAAAAAAAATCAACGGATGACCCAATCGGATTCAAATTTGGTATGCTGAAAGCTCTCCTTCATATCTATCACTGTGCTGATTTTGATCTCTTTATCTTTAAAATTCCCATAGAGTTCAATTGGTTAATCAACTAAAACTCCTATCACCTGCCACTGGAGGTTGTATTGTGTTTCCCTTGTCATGCACTGCCAATTAAGAGGGAAAGGGGAGGGGAGAGAAGCTACACAGCACCCCCTCTATGATGTTACCAATGCATCCCCGCCTCACTTCCCCCTCCCCCAAAGCAAGTCATGAAGCAAAGGGTGGAGAATTGATAGTACAATAGACCATTCTTTCATTCAACCCAGCAGCCAGGAAGCAGGAGGAGGAAAGGATTTGAGTTTAAATTTAAAAACACCCGCTGGAGAAAAGGCACACCCCTCTCTTTCATCAGCAATACCGCCCCTTGAAAACATGCCCACAGATCATCGGATTGAAAACGATGGATGAAAATACACTTTGAAGTTTGAGCGGGGTGCTTTTGCACTACTGGAAGTACTGGACTTTCCGCATACCAAAATACATCACTAAGTGGGGGGAGGGAGAACCACAATCACAGCAGGACATGGTCAACGTCATCTGAGTCCTTTGCATGCAATTCACCTCAACAGCAGACTATAACGCTGGTGTGATGGAGCTTTGAGTCTGTGTAGGAAACCGTGTTGAGGCACAATTGGGAGTGGGTTTGGACAAGCAGGTAGAGCTTGGGAGAGGGACAGACAGGATGTTACACAACTACCTATGTGAGTTCCTCCCCTCTCTATCCAAACAGGCTCCATGGTGCAGGCCTGCAGCACGCTATTGTTGTGGAATTAAATCCACAACAACATCCACAATACCAGACTATGAAGTTCAGTCCAGCTCTTCCCTGGGATGTGGTGGTCATGGTGATGAACAACCTGGGCCTCCTTGCTGGCAACTGTGGTTGGGCGACTGCCCGGATGACCCTGCTTGGTTTGTGTGTATGTGTGTGAAGATGGTAGTATTTGGCAGAGATGCTTAGAATTTAGATAAATAGGATTGTGCAATGTTGCTCTCTTGGGGTCAAAACAGAGTGCGCCACGCATGTTTGTTCATAAGCATTCCATTCATAGCATGTTACTTGCGTTTAATAAAGCCCTCGGCCTGAAGAATGGGAGATAAAACGAATGTGCTTTACACGCACAGTGTGTGTGCAGTATATTATGTATAATATTCCAAATGAAAGTTTGTGGTAACATCCAAATGAGCAATTATTTACTGTTTTGTTAAATGCTGACACGTATGACAGCAATCATATATTACTATAAATAGTTTTCTGTTAAGAATGGCTCATTAGTTGTACAGGGCTGTGTTCATTTTAAGGTTCAGAATTGCAATCTCTTCTGATTTTTCCCCCCCGTTTAATTTTTGGCAGCAGGCCCGTTGTAGATATGCATAATATTTCACTGTTAAACCTTGCAAACAGAATATCCTGCTGTGCTAAAGAAAACATTATGTTTCTTACCACATGAAAACAATCCATCACTTTTCAATCAGCCCCCAAAAAAAGAAAGAAAGAAAAAGAAAGCCACAACCTCTACCTGTTTTTTCCATCAGACGCTAGAAAAATTAATAGCTCTGATGTGAAAGGTGGACTCTTCGTACATGATCCATTAAAGTACAAGCTAATCACAATGCACTGAACATCTGATTTGCTGAGCAACATGAAACCAGAAAAAAAAAAGTGTGCTGTGCAAGCAGACCATCCTGAAACCTTTATGACTTGGTCTGCACATGTTCATTTCTTGTTTTAAATATTTCATGTAAATTAAGAGCATAAACGTAAGGCTGCATCTTTTGTAGCAATTGTGTGCACTCTGCTTCCTCCTATGCTGATGGCAATGCTCCCATTGATTAAGAGCTGGGTTGTATCTACAGTATAATATACAGTATGGCCCATGAAAAGAAATATTGTTATATCCAATATAATTATTATTATTATTATTATTATTATTATTATTATTATTATTATTATTTTATTTGTTACCCGCCTCTCCCTCTGGATTGAGGCGGGGTGCAATACTAATAAAAAATACATACAACTAATTCAAATGTTTAAAACCAGTGCATCATTAAAAGCTGAACACCATTAAAAAAAGGCATCTTAAAATTCAACTGGGTAGGCCTGCCGGAAGAGTTCAGTCTTTACGGCTTTCTTAAATTCCGGAAGACTGTTAAGTTGACAAATCTCTCTCGGCAGGTCATTCCACAATCTGGAAGCGGCAGAAGAAAAGGTCCTCTGGGTAATAGTTGTCAGCCTTGTTTTTGTTGACTGGAGTAGATTCTTCCCAGAGGACCTGAGTGTGCGGGGCGGATTGTATGGGAGAAGGCGATCTCGCAGGTGGCCTGGACCCAAACCATGTAGGGCTTTAAAGGTGATAACCAACACTTTATACTTCGCCCGGAAACTAATTGGCAGCCAGTGAAGGGATTTTAAGGCTGGTGTAGCGTGGTCACCCCTAGATGTACCAGTGACCAGCCTGGCTGCCATATTTTGAACTAGTTGAAGTTTCTGGACTAGGCACAAAGGTAGCCCTATGTAGAGCGCATTGCAGAAGTCGAGCCTCGAAGCTGCCAGCGCGTGCGCGACCGTCTTTAGGTCTTCCAACTCTAGGAAGGGGCGCAGCCGAAGCATATGTAAATATGTAATATAAATGCATATGTCACCCCTTCCATTTTCTCTCCCCACCCCCACCCCTCCTGTCCCCCAGCCTTTTCTACCGAGTTATTTTTGACACTTTATTCAGAAATGGCTCGTTTTTACTGGGATTTTTTTCTTCATTATTTATGATGGGAATTATTTAGTAGAAAGGCAGGTAGCAGAGAAAAACAAAAGGCAGAACCAAACGAGCATTTACCAGTCCCACATGTGCACAAGGCTACTTAGAATAAAGGAGGCCACACCTTGAATACTCACAGGATATTTTCTTGCACATAAAATGCAGGTTTCAAAGAAGTCGGTTCAGTTCATTGGTGTTCTATAACACTGGCAAGAGCAAAAGCGTAAACACAACTCCTCCCAGCAATTGTGGAGGTCAGAGAGAGAGAGAGAGAAGGAGAGGAAGGGGAGGATCAAAAAGAAGAAGTCACAGTAAACCACTTTGTAGGCTGTAGAAACCCTGGGGCTAGTTGGGGTCGAAATCCCCACGAACTTACAAAATGCAATACTACCCCCTTCCAGTAACTTGCAGACAAATCTGAAATATTCCCAACTGTTCTGACTTTTGATGTTTTCGATAAAAGTGACATTTAACAGAAGCAGCAACATCACCACCATGGAAGTATCCCTGCGTATATCTTAGTGTGTGAGAAGCCATTTTCTTTCTTCTTCTTCTTTTTTTAAAAAAAATCCACACCAAGTTTGCCTATCATTGCAGAATTTAGACATAATTACTATAATTTAACCAGAAATACAGCACAGCTCACCACAGTGGGGAACATTATATGTCCAGGTTATATGTGTGCTTGCTTTGGGTGCTAACTCTTGACAGGCAACTGAAAGGCTTTTGCTGTCCCCTCCCACGGCCAGTGATGACGTAACTCTTCCAGGGGCAAGCCTCCAAACAACCAAACAACCGCCTTCCGTTTCTGGAAGGCGGTCATTTGGGCACTTGTCACCAGAAATACTACATCACTGCCGCTGGCAGTAGGACACTCACACACACTGGGAACCAGTGGTATTCACCACCTGCAGTAGGTCACTGTTGGTTCCAGACCTATATCTTTAAACTAGACCTGGACTGGACATCTCTTCAAACAGAGGTCACCTTGAAATAGAGGACTGTCTTCTGTAAAGGGACATGTGTCTGCCCTTCATATTTTATGTGTTAACTGCAAACACAATTGCCCTATGAGGTATAAAGATGCTCTGACAGTCTTGCCAAGTAACTACAAAAGGGTTGTCATAAATGTTTGGCCCCCTGGAAATGTATGGTTCTGTGGACTTCAGCAAATCCACTGCAAATAATAATTAATAATAATAATAATAATAATAATAATAATAATAATAATAATAATAATAATAATAGAATCACAAGATGCATCCTTGGCTTCAGTTGTGGCTATTTTTATCTGATGATCAGGCATTTAACTAATGGGATACTGGATGTAATACAACAGATGTATTCTGTGTGCTTTATTTATGTTTCTAATCTAAGTAAAATAGTTAAAAGAATTTTTTGAAAGTTAATGCAGATAGTCAAGGTCATAAGAGTTTCAGTGTGTGATGTGGTTTTGGCCTAGTAAAGAATTATGTTACAACATCTGCCGGCTGATAACAGAGTGTCTGGTTTTGCAACTGGATAGTCATCAATGGAAGCTTGAGAGTACAGTGTTGTTTTCAGCATGATTTTAAGCAGGGGGGAAAAACCCTGAAAAATAAGCCAGTAAGGCTATTATGACAATGATTACAATACAATTCATTTTGTTTCTGTCTTTTGGGGGTGGACACTTGAGAGTATACAATTGATTTTTTTAAAAGTGGTGTTTGAATGTTTGATCACCTCCTTTTTCTTCAGTTGGGACAGCAAGAGGTTTTTTAGCTGAAAATAAGCTTTCAGCGGAGTTGTTGAAGGTTATGTTGCATCTGTTAAAATGAGATATCTTCTAGGTAGCCATGAGAATATTGGCTGTGTTCAGATGTAACACTAAACCATAGTTTAGTGTGTTACAATAATAAGCCTAGCCTTTTTCAGGCTTACCCACCACTCCTGCTTGTTCTCCAGCATGGCTACAAAGAGGAATTCATAAGCCTCCATGTCCCCCCATTTTTGAGGTAAACTGAAATTAGTGTGTTATCCAAGTTTTGAAGTGTGGCTATGGCTAGCAAAAACAAGCTAGCTTCATAAACTATGGGTGAAAGTCAATTCTGTTTGTCTGCTGACAGAGCCAATTCCTCTTCTGTTCTGGAGATTTGAGAGACCACCTGGAGCATATTTTGGGTGTGTGTGTATAAGATGGGAGGAGGAAGATAAGATAGGGAAGGTACCCCTATGATTTGTACCTGGATATTTCCACTCACCATAGTTACGCTTAACCACAGATTGAGTTCAGATAACCCAACTAGCTGTGGGTAATGAAAAATTAAAGTGAAAGCTTCTGACTTCACGGCTATACCAGAGAAAGAGGGACACACACAGGTCCAGAGGGGATGGTAGGCTCATTCTTGTAATGCTAAACTATGCTTTAGCATTACATCCAGGTCAAAAGCTCTCAGGTTAGACATATGTGAAATCTTACCTACTGTTTAGCCAGCTATTTTCATCTTGCAGAAAAGTGATGATAGCGGTTTTGAACACTTATCTGCGAAACTGGATGTGTAATTCTTCACAGCTGTAGGAAGTTCAGAAATGTTTAGTTTCAATGTGCATCAAAAGCACTAAACAGCTTGCTACTGCAATAGTGGCAGGCTATTGCTTTTACTGTTGTTCTCGCTGACCATCTTACAAGCTCACACAGTGTTTGGCTGTTGCTCAAAAGACCATAGTGCATCCTTCCTTATTCGGCGCAATTGGCTTAATTCCACCATGTCTTGCACCTGACACTGCTTCCCCCCCCCCCCCGTTGTGGGTCTATGAGAATTATTTGGAATCCCGTTGCTTTATTTGGACTATTTATCTGTATCTGAACATATGAGATTTTTCCCTCAGGAAATCAAAACCCATGGATTTTTGTAACATTCCCTAAGTACTATGCATGGTTCCCATCAAATTTACTTTGTCCATCTCAACTGCTTATTTTAATAGCGGGAAAGAATATGCTGTGCTTACCGTTAAAACTGCTTGCTCATTCCTCTAGGCTACAGGAATAGTAAATGTTCATTAACTTTGCAATTGTTATTTTGCCAAAGAAATCATTTATTTTCAAGTTACTTGTTGTTTTTTGCCTGCCCATGCAGCAGAGAGACACAAAATACTACAAGCCAAGCTACTCCAAAGGTGTCAAACCAGTGGATTAAACTCTGAATGCAACTATAAAGGCTTTACAGAAGCCACAATATGTAATTCATGGCATTCAATGGTACATTTTGCCTGATTTATCATTGCTTGTTATTCTTTTGTTTTCTAGTGCTCTGTTTTCCTTTTTAACTTATGTGATATGGAGTCATCGGGGTATTTTGCATGAAATAACCGTAATGACTCCATCTCTTTCACAAGGTAGAATGGCTAATTTAAACATCAATACCATGTATGCTTGGTTACTGTTATATTTTATAACCTTCTGGTTATCAGTTTTTGGTTTCATCTGACATTTTGTTGCTTGTTCATCCAACTGTGTGAGCTCCTTCTGTCTGTGAATTATTGGTTGCTGAGTTTTGTTATTTTCCATTAATGAACTGGTCAATTAGTCCTTTGGAATTAATTTTGACTTATTGGATTCCAAGCACAAGTGTTTGGGCCACACACACCTTCCCACTCTATTTTGGGAGGGCCAGGAATTGTCCTGCCACTGTAGGATCTGTACTCTTTCAAACTATTTTAAACTAACATTTAAATTGATATTTTGCTCCAGATTGAATCACCATATAAGACCTTCACTTATATTCAAGGGCTGGCTCACACATGTTTGCTCAATCCCTCACTTACTGTTGCATCAAGTGACGACTTCCATGAAGGAAGGAGTGATCACACGTAGAACTTCCATATTGCATCAATATAACAGTTTACATATCCAGCTGCACTGAGCAGAGGGTTGGACTTGATGGCCTTATAGACCCCTTCAAACTCTACTATTCTGTGATTCTATGCTATCATCTCACATATTGTTACTGAATTCAGAGAAATTGAGTAGTGATTATGTCTATGTGTGTGTCTACTGGGCCCAACAGTTCTTTTCAGCTCATAGAAGTTTTCTTCTTAAAATCTAGTCTTTCGTCTTGATCAGTAATCAATTCTTGGATATCAAAAAGTGTCTCAATAAATCATTGCTGATTAATTTAATTTATTCTTTGCAATCCTATTTCCTCCTATAGGCAACCCTCATGAGGTTTTAATGATAGCTGCACATTAAAATAAATTCATAAACAAGAAACCAAATTGATAACACTTTTTCTTTTTAGGTTGATATACCAACTATGCCCTTATCTGGATGGAGATAGCCTAGCTACAGTTATCTATGCTCTGATAACCTCTCGTTTGGATTACTGCAATGCGTTATACGTGGGGCTGCCTTTGAAAACTGTCCGGAAACTTCAGCTGGTACAAAACAGAGCAGCCCGCCTACTAACAGGGACTGGCCGGTGAGACCACATCACACCAGTCCTTTTACAACTCCATTGGCTGCCAGTCCAGGTCCAGGCCCAATTCAAAGTGCTGGTATTAACATTTAAAGCCCTAAACGGCTTGGGACCAGGCTATCTGAAGGAACGCCTCCTCCCATATGTACCTGCCCAGACCCTAAGGTCATCCTCAGGGGTCCTTCTCCATGAGCCCCTGCCAAAGGAAGTGAGGCAGGTGGCTACCAGGAGGAGAAGGGCCTTCTCTGCTGTGGCACCCCGGCTGTGGAATGAGCTCCCTAAGGAGGTTTGCTTGGCACCTACATTATATGCTTTTAGACGCCAGGTGAAGACCTTTTTATTCTCCCAGCATTTTAACAGTCTATAAATAAATTTTAACTTGGTGTTTTAAATTTGTAATTTTGCATTGCTACTGTTTTTATCTGGTTGAGCTTTTATATTGTATTTTATATTATGGTTTTATACTATTGTTTTATACTTCAAATAGTTTTAATTTTTGTGAACCACCCAGAGAGCTCCGGCTATTGGGCGGTATTATTTATTTATTTATTTATTATTTATTACATTTCTATACCGCCCAATAGCCGGAGCTCTCTGGGCGGTATAGAAATGTAATAAATAAATACATAAATAATTGTTTGTACTCTGCCTTGTGTGGGAGGGATACCAGAAGGATCTGTCCAGAGGTTGAAGTCTGCTGAGTATTCTGCAGCTTGGCACCCACAAACCCTTACTCACAACCTGTGAGCTGGCCTGACTCAATATGTGTGAGTCTGGCCAGCTTGCAGGTTTCTGTTTTATTTTCCCACCTCTAATATCAGGAAGTTAGGCAAATTGTGGCTGCAATTTATGCATAACTAAGCACTTTACGGTTGCAATTTGTGCAAATTAAGCTACTTACAGTTGTCATTTGCCCAAGTTATGCAAATTGCAGCTGCAATTTGTGTAACTTGCTGTCAGGTATAGGTACAAGGCTGTAAGAAGTTCCCACGGGAGCAGCGTGTTCAAACCCTTGTCTCAGCCTTGAAGCTGCTGGTTCTCTGGGACCTTCTTACAGAGATAAGCTTGCAGAGACATCTGGCATTGTCATACCATTTACCAATAAATCCACCCATTAGGTACAAGGACAGCCTTCTACCTATACCTGACACTTGCTCATTTTAGAGAAGGAAAAAATGAAACAGAATTTTCCGGATCCTGGAAAAAGCCTACGCCCAAGCCAAGGGCTCCAGGGAAATCCACCAACCCCCCCAACCCCCAAAAGGGACTGACATCCCAACTTTTGGGTCATTGTTTGGGCCATAAGGCAAATTATAAATATTATAATAATAATAATAATAATAATAATAATAATAATAATAATAGACAACACTCCATTGTTAATGCACCATTGCTGTACACAGCACTTCATGAGTAGCATAACCAAACAGAAAGCTCCACGTCAAAGAGCTTACAATGTAAGTTTTGGCAGTGAGAGAGACACCACGGTTCGATCAATGAGAGAAATGAGTGATTTTGGCAACAGACTGTTAGAAAGAAGAAAGCTGAGAAGTGAGAAGAAAACACCAGAGAGAAAAAGGTTGTCAGAGTCAAGGCAAGAGATGATGGCCAGAGGATAAACTAAAGGTTAAGCCAAGCGGTCTTTATATAACTGAAAATCCTTGTTGGCTAAGATAAATTTGCCTTCCAGGACTTTATGATCATACTTTCTCAATGTCATCGGTGTTTTGTGTGGCTGTTTATTCCATCTAGGGCCAGCTAAACAGACAAAGTTGTAGGGCCTCGATGCAGAGATGAAATGGTATTGCTACAGACTTGGAAAGAATGAAAACAGAACCCAAGTCCAGGTGTTTAAAATCTGCTCTATAATCTTCTTGATTAAACATGACTTCTGGATGAAAGCCAACAGGTGCTCCGGCACATCTGCTTTGGAAGAATTTATCATAGAGGTGATAATCTAAATATTCTCTGTTCTCAATTTGAGGATAGGACTGAAATTGACAATACATTTCTAAGACACAGAACAAACAGTGTCAAAGAATATATATATATATACACAAACACACACACACACGTACGTGTGTGTAATCTATTGAGGAAAAGCAAGCAGACAATAAGAAATGCAACCAAAAAAAAGGATTTCGAGGATCCTGTCACTAATAACGTTACCCAATTTTTTAAAAAAAGAGTACTAAAGGAAGGTGAGGAGATGGCAGAGAAGCTGAATGAATTGTCTGCATCTGTCTTCACTGCAGAAGATATAGGGCAGGTAGCCGTGGCTGTAGGAATATTTTCAGGAAGAGAATCTGAGGAACTGAGACAAATAGTGGTGATGAGAGATGAAGTTCTAGACCTTATTGACAATTTGAAAGCTAACGTATCACTTTGTTCAGATTTTATCCATCCTAGAGTTCTTAAAGAACTCAAATGTGAAACTGTTGATCTTCTTAAACAATACATAACACATCCCTAAAATCAGCATCTCTGCCATAGGACTGGAGAGTGACCAATGTAATGCTATGGAGGGGGATTTTTTGGGTGGGTGGGGGGTGAAGGGATACAGGAAATTGCATTAGCTTAACGTCTGTTTCAGGTAAATTGGTGGGAAGCATTATTAAAGACAAAATTACCAAGCATGTAGAAGGAAAAGTCTTTCTTGAAAAGAATCAACATGGGCCCTTTCTACACCATCCCGGTGTAGAGGCAGGGGGGCGATCCCGGACTTACCTCCTTCCGGGATTGTCCCCCATGTCCAAATGGCCAGCGCGACGTCCGGGATGGGAGGAGGGACGTCACACGAGTGAAGGCAGGCATTTTTTTAAAAGGAAAAGGAGCTGGAGCACACTCAAGCTCCAGCAAAATGTAAGGTAAAAAGGGGGGGCAACCCTGCTCCCCACCCCACCCCCAATGGCCCTGGACTCCCCCTGTCCTGGCTCCTTCCCTCCAATGACCCCCGCTACTCACAGGGAGGAGGGAAGAAGCCAGGACAGGCAGCCACACACCTCCCGCGGTCTCAGGATGATCCCGAGCGCGAGAGGAATTGGCTTTTCTCGGGGAGTACTCATCTCCCCCTGCCTTGGGAGTCCCTGTGCATCATTTGGACGTACAGGGACTTGGCTGTGACCAGCCCACATTTTGGGGCTGGTGTAGAAATGGTCATGGCTTCTGCAAAGGTAAGTCCTGTTTCACTAACCCTTTAAACATCTTTGAGAGACATTATTTACTTGGATTTCTAAAAGGCCTTTGACAAAGTTCTTCACCAAAGATTCCTGATCAAACCATAAGAGGCCCTCTTATGGACTGATAACTAGTTTAAAAATACAGAAAGCAGAGAATAGGGATAAATGGAAAATTCTTGCAATGGAGGGATGTAAATAATTGGGTCTCACAGGGATATGTATTGGGACCTATGGAGGTTGCTTCATTGGTTACATTGAACAGCATTTGCCATTTTAATGCTCATTCCCTCAATGTGAAGATGTCACATTTCCCATGTCCGAGCCTAGCAGTTGCATGTTCAAGGATCCAAAAGTTCCAAGGTTGTCAGCATGATCAGGCAAAAGGCAAGGCCTTAACAGTCCAAGCAAACAAGGAGGGGATCTACACTAGTATATGAAACGTTGTTTTTACAGTCATTGAACATTTTGTTTTTGAACGATTTAAAACATAGCAGTTTTTAAAACGTTTATTTACTTTTTTCTTTCCATGGGAATGCATTCCTTTTGGCCACACTAAGAAAAGAAATCAGTTTGTTCTTTTCCCCCTATCTGCCAATTTCCCCTCCCACTGCCTCTTCTCTCCGAGACAATACTCCACCGGCAAACAATCCAGCAAGCAGCCTCCCAAAAGTGAAACTAAAAGTGTCTGCAAAAAGGAGGCTTGAAAGATAAAACCAGCTCCAACTTTGGGCATGGAAATTACATAAACATGCCCCCCCCCGGAATGCGATTGGCTAATTAAGAACTACAGAAAACCCATTTAATACGATGAAATCAGCCACATCATACCAAATAGAACGACTTATTTCAGAGAAGTTCAAAATAAAAACCAGAGAACAGACAACAATAAATCATCACAAACTATACGTCATGTGGTGAAATACTACCAAACGCACACTTAAAAACGGTAAGACACGTTCTAACTTGACTAGTGTAGATCCCCTCCAGGTTCCAAGGCTGCATAGCAGACAAAAGGCAGGCAGGAGGAGAGTCAGACTTCAGTGTGGAAGTACTCACATTAGGAATCAGTCAAGAAACCAGTCCAAAGTAGCGCTGCACTCAGGAATCATAGAATCGTAGAGTCTGAAGGGCCCTAAAAGGCCATCGAGTCCAACCCCCTGCTCAATGCAGGAATCCATCAAAGCATCCCTGACAGATGGTTGTCCAGCTGCCTCTTGAATGCCTTGAAGGTCAGGTCAACGTTGTTTCCAGCATCTCTCTCAGCTTTACACTGCTGTTTTTATACAGAAGCTGCCAGAGCCATGCCCAAGCCTCAGCTGTGAGCTGTTAGGGACTACAGTTGAAAAAGTCCTCCTTGTGAGTTCCTGTCTTTTCAGGCAGCATCTCTCTTGAGGTCTTGGGGTGGGGTGTCTCTGCATCCACTTCTGCATCTACTAGAGCCCCCTTCCCCTTCCTCTCATAATAGTAAGCCTGCCCCCTGATGGTCAGTCAATTTTTCCCTTTGCCTGAAAGTTGCTGAAAAACCCTTCCCTTTGGCAGTCGGGACAAATGGCCTTGCAGAATTTGGGAGGATATTCCATCCAGCTTTGTATTTTAGTGGAAGAGGATCAAATATTATTTTTCTAGATATGAAGTGACATTTGAAAGCCATTGATCTAAAGCAGTTGGGAAATGGGAGTAGGAAAAGAGGAGACTCTACCTTCATCCCACGAAGAAAATCAGCAAGTGTATAGAAGACTCCGATTTTTATTTATTTATTCATTTGTCTGAAGAGGGCAATTGAGGTTTCTTTAGAGACTAAAAGAAACCTCAGTTGAATTTTAAAAAGAATCGGTGCAATTTGTAAATGAACATTAAAAGCAAAATATAGGCTTGCCAAAGTTTTATAAACAACATAGAAGAGCCAAGCACTGCCAGAGAGTTGTTCCAAACCTCTAAAGATGCCAGAATGCATCCTCTGAAGAAAGCAACCATCAGCATTATGATAGGTCTCTTTTCCTTTTCCTCCTCCTCCTCCTTCTTCCCTGACCATAGCAATATTTATTTATCCAGGTCTTTTGCCAAGACTGTTATGTGTCCATTAGTCAAGAAACGGAAGGCAGACGTGTTTCCAACAGGCTAAGAAAAGCTGTGGATACCTTCCAATAACTATGGTGGAATGTCCGTTCCATAGTGCTTCCATTTCTCCCGGAGATGATGTGATCAATCTGTGCCTTTCTCTGCACAGAGAAAGGGATATTCCTTTTCTCCAAGCAATTGCTTGGAGAAATTGCTCCATGCCTTTCTCTACATGGAGAAGAAGACAGTCCATGACGTCAGGAGTCAGGGCTTCAGGAGTAAGAACCATGCCCCCTGATATGATTTGGCCCTGGAGATGAGCTGGAAGGCAATTCAGCCCCCATGAATGAAACAGTTCCTCATCCTGCAGCTAGCCTCAGGTTTACACATACCCCTCCCCCCTGGCATAGTCAGAAGGAGTTTGGAAGCTTTCCCTTCCAGCATCGATGAACCACAGCTTCTCATGTCATCCACACCTGAAACAAACCAATTTTAAACTATGGGTTGAGAACTGGCTTGTTTAAACAAACTGTAATTAACAGTAACCACAGCTTAGGGTTCAGGTGACATGCTAGGGTTAACTGAAAGCTTCAACACCAGTTGCAGTTGCCCTGGAGCAAGGGAGGGACCGAGGGAGCACATAAGCCTGTTCTCAACATGCTAATCTATAGTTTAACAGGATGTCCAAATGCTTGCTTAATAGCAAATATTTATAGTATCAATAGTAATCTTCCCTGTTACAAAATTAATATAATGCATTTGAACCTTTATGCAAGCCATTCTGGGGTGGGTGTGGGTGTATGTATGTACTTCTTCTTCCCCTTTCTATTAGGAAATACCAGTTTTCTAGGAAATGTACTTGTGATGGGGGCTTTGAGGGAACACAGCTAGGAACAATGATGATGTAATGTCAACTTTATATTCTGAGCTCTCATCACCTACCTACTGTTTTTATGATCTAGAAACCACAATATTTTGTTTATGATGGTAATAATGCATTGTGCAGCAATAACACAGCAGAAGGTTTTCAAATTACTGAACTAAAACATTGAAGATGGTGCTCCGTACTCAGATTAAGGGGTAATGGTGGTAATGCAATTCCCATTGGCAAAGTGGTGCAATTAGTTTGATAAATAAAAGGAGAGCAATTAGTTTAATAAATAAAGGGGATTGCCTTCTCAAACAGTTGGTTCTAGCCAGTTCTTATTAAAGAGAGTCTACAGAGAAATGGTACTAGTTTGTTCGTGGGGAATTCTATTCCTCTGTGTCATGTACTATAAATACGTGCAAAGTTCTTACTTTAAATACAAATGGTGGTTTTATATATTAGTTTTATATGTGGTTTTACCTGTGCCCCACACCTAAATGCCACAAACGGGTTTCAGCAGTTGTATATAAACAGAGAGGTTGCTCCCTGGTTCCATAGAGCTTAGGTACATTAAGTGGAATACACCTGTGCTGCTTGCCCCCACCACCTCCGGGTGGGATGTGGGCCGCATGGGAAGCAGGTACCTGACACAGACAGCACTTGCAGGAGCTCCAAGCTTCTCTCTGCATGGAAAGTGGAAAAGTGAGTAGGACTGGATGATGCCATAGGAGAAGTGCAGTGTCAGTACAGGGTCACCTGGCCCACTGGTTTGGACCCATGAGGTTGCCAACCTGTTTATTTTTATTTATTTATTATTACATTTATATCCCAACTTTTTTCCTGCAAAGAACCCAAGGCGTTTGAGCACTGTGAAAGAGCAACAAATTATTTGTCATTTAAGATGATAATGATGATGATGATGATGAATGATTAATTTCTTTCTCGCTCATGGTAGTTTTTCTAGACAGACATGGTGGGGTTTGCGAGGTCATCCTGTCTTTTACTGATTCAGGAATTTCCTGACAATTGAGCATGTTTTTAAGTATGACTGCTTTCTGGATGTTGGTGTGGATGGATTTTGGTAGGACCAGTTTCTGAAGGTTTTCTGTATAGTTTTTTGACGTGATGCTGGTGACTGACGTGACTAATGGAATAATTGTGATATTATTATTGTTATTGTTATTATTTTTATTATACCAGTGAGGGGTGCATGTAGGGTTTTGTTTTGTTTTTGCCTTAGCTAATATGTCATTCATGCACACTGGAACATTTAGCAATGCATGAGAAACGCAAAGCAACAAATACGTTTTAATGGTATATGAATACTGTATGTCCCAAGACAAAAGACATAAGAAAGTTCCTCATTTTCTGAGGCTATCATGGCAGTAGGAAGCTATACCCTATTGAAACTGTGTGTGGCAGGAGACAGTTCTCAGGTTGAGAAAGATAACATGTCTTCCACATGCACGCTGATCTGTGTTCCAGTGAGACCTCAAGAACATGCAGCTAGGGCACCTGTGGGAGCGCTTGGATCACAGTTTTGAAAGACATTCTCCAAGAACTGCAAGGCTAAGGTCATCTTGAGTTTAGCTCCCCTCCATATGTATACGTATGGTAGTCATAAATATATTTGCTGCCATGATTGTCACGGAGGCCATTTGTTATCGTAATAAATGTTTCTGCTCCTGAGCCAATCAACAAAATAGTTATTGCCTTAAATATTGGTGCTTGCAGCAAATAAGTAGTGCAGTTTCTAAATGCTACCCATAATTAGTGAAAAAGGTTGAATGCCGGAGCTGTGGTTTTCCATCAGCCGATGTCATTCTTCAGACAAAAAGGCTGAGAATTGCCTTTTCAATGTTGCTCTTTCTTGCTACTTCTTTTTTCAGGGGTGTATATGTGTGTGTTATTTTTCTTGGACTTTTAATCTTATGTTCTAATCAGGGTCTAGGGATTTGGTACTTAGAGTACTGTTGGTTACTAATACTGATCCTTCCTCACTACATCTCCAATCCATGCACACCTACCTGGGAGTAAGCCCCATTACAGTTAGTGGGACTTATATTCGATTCGGATTATGCACTGCTTTGGGTGTGATCCCAGAATCTGAGCTGAAGTGGGCCAATTCAGCCCACTTTGGTCTGAATCTGGAGTGGTACCGGATCGGCCTGAGACACCCCAAACCAAATACATTTTAATGGTGCGTGAATACTGGGTGGCAGACCCAGAATGGATCTGAAAGCTTTGGGGTGCTTCAGCCCAATTCAGGGAGTGATGAACCAGTGCTCCTACCTGCCATGAGGCTGACAGGGAGTCCATTTGACTTCCCAATCGCTACCCCTCTCCCCCCTTCCCACTCACCCCCAGAACCTGGAACTGCTGTCCCTGCTGCCCACGGGACTTACCTGAGCGTCACGTCCTTGATTAGAGCTGCCATTTTACACAAAAATAGGGGCTTTATCGTTTTCCTTGGTCTTTAGTGCCATCATAGTTTGCAATCATACATCTAGGAAAACTACAGAGCCCCCATCTTTGTGTAAATGAAGGACATGTGACTAAGATAAGACCCACAGGCAATGGGGGCAGCAGTTCTGGGTTCTGGGGCAAGCAGGAGAGGGGGAGGGGAGAGCAGCGAGTCCAGTGGATTCCTAGTCAGCCTCTTGCCTGGGAACCCACTACTTCAGGGGGTCCAAAAGTTGCTTTGGAACCGAATCCAAAGTGGATAGGCCTGGTCCTGAACCACCCCAAGTCGAATCGGGGCCAATTTAGAGCTCCCGAATCAGACTTCGAGGTGAGTTGGGAGGGGCTATGCACCACCCAATATTTGATTAGACATTCATTTATTTATTCATTCATTACATTTCTATACCACCCAATAGCCAAACCTCTGTGGGCAGGTCACAACAATTAAAACCACAATACGCATCAATAGAAACATGTATCAAAACACTAATTCATTGAATACTTCTACTTTGTAAAAGTGTGTGTGTGTGTGTGTGTGTGTGTGTGTGAACTTTATATGAGCTTATCTCATTTTAACATCTTGTTCAAATGCACAGAAGTTCTTGATGCCTTACTCCACTTTTAATATTTTGATGGTGTTGATGATGATAGCTTTTAATAATAATCAAAACTGCTTTTGTGTGGGAACCCCCATCTTCCCTCTAGAATCATAGAATCATAGAAAAGCAGAGTTGGAAGGGGCCTACAAAGCCATCGAGTCCAACACTCTGCTCAATGCAGGAATCCACCCTAAAGCATCCCTGACAGATGGTTGTCCAGCTGCCTCTTGAAGGCCTCTAGTGTGGGAGAGCCCACAACCTCCCTAGGTAACTGATTCCATTGTCATACTGCTCTAACAGTCAAGAAGTTTTTCCTGATGTCCAGCTGGAATCTGGCTTCCTTTAACTTGAGCCCGTTATTCCGTGTCCTGCACTCTGGAAGGATCGAGAAGAGATCCTGGCCCTCCTCTGTGTGACAACCTTTTAAGTAATTGAAGAGTGCTATCATGTCTCCCCTCAATCTTCTCTTCTCCAGGCTAAACATGCCCAGTTCTTTCAGTCTCTCTTCATAGGGCTTTGTTTCCAGACCCCTGATCATCCTGGTTGCCCTCCTCTGAACACGCTCCAGAGTGACCATACTCTCAAGCATTTAAAACAATGGTGCAGATGGTGTCTGTCAACTAGTTTTTACTTGAAATGTGTCTTTATCAAGTGTACATCCAACAGATAGGTAGAGCCTATGGTCTTGGGCACAGCCACATGTCACTGCTGCTACAGATACTACCATACTGTGATAGAGCACCTGCTTTGAAGAAGGTCCCAAATTCAATCCCTGGTATTTTCAGTCATGGAGGAATTGGGAAAGGCCTAAGCTTGAAACCCCAGTGAGCCAGGGCCAATCAGAATAGACAATAGCGGGCTAAAGATGGACAAACAGTCTTCCCTGGTATAAGGCAACTTCTTAGGCCCATGTTAAGGATAGCAGCTCTCTAGGCTAGGCTGGTGGCTCTGATTTCAATGGGGCTGTGAATCCTTTCTGGGTTTCTGCCAGAACCAGCCACCTTTGGTGTTCAACCCTATCCCCAAAACAGGTTCAGCATCTTGGATGGTTCCTTTAGAGTTCTGGATGGTTCTGACTGAAACCCAGAAGAGGTTCACAGCCCCACCTAAATCAGAGCCACAAGCTTCCCCTTGCAGCTCTCACAGTATCAGAGTAGACAATGAAGTTTATTTAATACTTTTAGCCTGGAACACTTTCAGTGTCTCCTCCCCACCCCATCCCTCCAGGAATCTATTTTATTCCTTAGGCGACATGCAAACACTGTGCCAATAGTATAGGCAGCTATCTGGTAAGTGCAGCTATAAAAAGCTCAGCATGAATTCATTCCTTGCTTGGGGATGATCAGCATTCACAATACCGGCTCATTTCATTTTGGAATGATCGCTGCCCTCCAACCGCCGACGTGGTAAATCCAGAATTTTTGTTTGATCGGAAGCGATTGTCTCCTTCCAGCTTGCGTAAAGGGCAAGATGTCCAGGTCCTGACGAATGTGTTCTGCCGTTGCTTGGTTCCATGCTCTCATATGGTTTTGATTTTAATCACAAGGAAGATGAAAATGTACATCTTGCTTTCAACTCCTGGGCCATCGATCTTAAGTCGATGTGTAGTTGCCCAGGACACGGCATTAATGATAGCTGTCAAAATAATAGTCAGGAGCAGGAGGGCTAGAGGTCAAGAAAAAAAATGTGAAAGACTTCGGGGTTGAACCAGATGATAAAGTAACTCATTTAGGCCATTAAATGCCAGAAGAGTATAGGCTTGATGGGTTCAGAGGTTACTAGAAGCAAAGAGAGTAAATGGGGACGTCTTCAAGTAGTTTACTCTTGTTAAAAAGATGAAAAAAGATGATAATAGCAATACCAAACAAGCACACTGAAGGCAATTTTCTTAATTACAGTGCTGACCCAGCAGTGCATTCAAAGTAATCTGGCTATTAGACTGAAGAGGGTTCCCCCCTCCTTTCAAATAGTATTAACCCTTCCTTGCACTGTATGACTTAATTAAGAATACTTTTGCAGGATCTGCGTTGGTCAACATTTCCCCCCAATTCGCCAGTATGTGACATCCACTAGCTTGAGAAGACTGGGCAAGTACAACGTTTTTATATTGCTTCAACTGAAACTTCTAATTCCCTGGAAGAGGGTATCTTCTCAATGAAGCCATTCTAAAGGTTATGTATTTCACTACCTTTCTCTGTAAAGTTGCATCATAGGAGTTATAACAACTTTTACACACATGATGCCAGAAAAATGAAGGCACTCTATTGCTACAAAATGCCATTGAATGGATAGATAGAGCACCAAGAGGTACAAGTTTGGGGATGGGTGGGTAATGCTAGCGCACATACAGTAGATGCACAAGTCCTTTTCCCACCCTGCCAGCATGTCTTGGGCGGGAGCAGGCTTTTGCAGACGGGGGAGAAGGAGGACAGAATGGTACGCGTGCTTCTGGCATACATACAACATGAGGCGTGGGCTGGCCTGGCCTATCCAGCTGCGCCCTTATTTGGACAGAGATAGCCTAGCTACAGTTATCCATGCTCTGATAACCTCTCGTTTGGATTACTGCAATGCGTTATACGTGGGGCTGCCTTTGAAAACGGTCCGGAAGCTTCAGCTGGTACAAAACAGGGCAGCACATTTACTAACAGGGACTGGCTGACGAGACCACATTACGCCAGTCCTTTTACAACTACATTGGCTGCCAGTCCAGGTCCGGGCCCGATTCAAAGTGCTGGTATTAACATTTAAAGCCCTAAACGGCTTGGGGCCAGGTTATCTGAACGAACGCCTCCTCCCATATGTACCTGCCTGGACCCTAAGGTCATCTTCAGGGGTCCTTCTCCGTGAGCCCCTGCCAAAGGAAGTGAGGCAGGTGGCTACCAGGAGGAGGTGCAGAAGCAAGGAAAACCCCTTGGTTTTCCTCACTTCTTCCTGTATCATACTAGTCGAGCAGCTTTCTGTAGACAACTTCACGAATGCTGTAAGTAAATACTGTTGTTTGTTATTGAAACATAGATGATTTGTTCCTGGTTGGTATATTTTGCATATATACTCTAATTAACTGAATGATGATGTATTACACCTTTTTGATTGCAATTTGTATGTCTTGTTATACATATGGTTTTTAAAAAAATTCTAATTAGATATTATAAATTTTTAAAGTACAGATACTTGTAAAATGCCTCTAATTGTAAATATTAGGGATGTGCTCCGCTCCGATTAGGAGCGTAGAAGCAGTAGCGGATTGGCCTGCTCCGCCTTACCCAGAGGCGGAGTAGGAGTGGACCGCGGACCCCCTAGAAGCAAGGCGAAGAGAAGCGACCATTTTTCGGAGCTCCGAGTTCAGGCGGAGCGCTCCGGTCGCCATCTTGAAAACATTTTGCCATAGGATTGCATTGCGGCAAATAATCGCGCATAACTACGTTGTTTTTGAAGCTATCGTTCTGGAAATTCTTGTGCACAGAGAGTCGTGGATGGGGGTCATTTTGAGACCACTCTCAACTTTCTGCGTTGTCTGGGTCGCGGGCTATATTTTTGTGAAAATCGGGTCAACCGCGCGGCTCAAACTGCGTTTTCGGCTTTTCGCCCATAGGATTGCATTGAGGGAAAGAATCGGGGATAACTGGGGGGGGGTTTAAGCTATCGTTCTGGAAATTCTTGTGCACAGAGAGTCGTGGATGGGGGTCATTTTGAGACCACTCTCAACTTTCTGCATCGTACGGGTCGCGGGCTATATTTTTGTGAAAATCGGGTCAACCGCGCGGCTCAAACTGCGTTTTCGGCTTTTCGCCCATAGGATTGCATTGAGGGAAAGAATCGGGGATAACTGGGGGGGGGTTTAAGCTATCGTTCTGAAAATTCTTGTGCACAGAGAGTCGTGGATGGGGGTCATTTTGAGACCACTCTCAACTTTCTGCATCGTACGGGTCGCGGGCTAGACGTTTTTAAAAAATCGGCGGGAAAAATACCTTTTTCAAAGGGCTGAGGGGCAGAGTCAGCTCCCGGTCATGATGATCCCAAAGTTGGAGGAGGGCATAGGCAAAACAGGTAACTTGGGATTCTGGGAAACTTCTCTTTCTTCATCTGAACGGGCTTTTCCCCGTGTTTTTTAACACAGTAGCCCCACCAAATGCACAAACACAACCTGAAATCATATACTAAGCCAAGAATAAGAGATAGAAACACAGCACTGCTCCCCACCCTAACCTTGGGGAACAACTGAATCGATGTGGTGCAAGGGGATGAGCTCCCCTAGGGCATCTCATCGTGGACGTGCCCCCACTCTCTCCTGCACTGGAAGGCCATTAGAGCCTTCCAAAGAGAGTAAAACGGTGGAGCAATGCCTATCATGAGTTGAAGTGAATGGTCACTTTTCAGTGGTGGAGCAATGCCTGTTCTGAGTCGAAGTGAGCGTTTTACTTCTTCTCAGAGCTGTGGCTGTCAGTGTCTTGAACTGGCAGCTACTTCCCCCTCCCCCGGGCACGTCCCCCTATTGCTGGTAAAAGACAGATATAGCCTTTTAAAAAAAGTTCTTCTTGTTGTTTATTGAGCAACACTGCTGCTTTTAATTCCACCCCTCCTTTGTTTATTGATTGATTTATTCCATTTTATATGCATTACTGGCTTATCCTTGGCTCACTTCCTTATGCCCCCAGAAATGCCAGCTGCATGCCTGCCTGCCTTCCCTCCCTCCTCCCCTGCCCACCTCGCAGGGATGGTGTGTGTGGGGTGCCCGATTTTCAAAAATTCACCAAAAATCAGGGGATGATGGGATTGCTTTGAAACTTGGCATGCGTGTGTATATCCCCATGAGGTGTCATGGTGCCAAACATGAGGTTTCTAACTTGAACAGAAAAAAAGTTGTATAATTTTTTAGCTTTCAATGCAAGCCTATGGGGGGGGGGAAACGGAGCTCCGGATCCGGATCCGGAGCTCCGGGCGGAGCGGAGCGGAAGTGGGCGGAGCGGGGGCGGGGCGGAGCGGCCCGATCCGGAAAATGGCGGATCTGCAAGTGAAGCGGAGCGGGGGGTCTGTGCACACCCCTAGTAAATATTATGATACAAAGGACTTCTATGTTTTTTTAGATAAAGCCCTGAAGAACGCAACTGCGTTCGAAACACATAGGTACCTTGGCACTTTAATAAAACTTTTGCTAATATTTATGTTTGAAGATTACTTGGTTCCACCTTTACCAGGAGGAGGGCCTTCTGTGCTGTGGCACCCCGGCTGTGGAATGAACTCCCTAAGGAGGTTCGCTTGGCACCTACATTATATGCTTTTAGACGCCAGGTGAACACCTTTTTATTCTCTCAGTATTTTAACCGTCTATAAATAAATTTTAACTTGGTGTTTTAAATTTGTAATTTTGCATTGCTGCTGTTTTTATCTGGTTGAGCTTTTATATTGTATTTTATATTATGGTTTTATACTGTTGTTTTATACTTTGAATGTTTTTAATTTTTGTGAACCGCCCAGAGAGCTCCGGCTATTGGGCGGTATAGAAATGTAATAAATAAATAAATAAATAAATAAATATGAAGGTAAGCCCCGCATGCATTCCCAGCCTGGGTAGGGCACTAAATCTGAAGTTTAATGCCCTACTTTGGCGGGTTGTGTGGAAATCTTAGGATATCAGATGAGATTGGTGAGCATTCGTTGGGCACCTTTATGGTGATTGACAGGTTCTTTGCCTGGTTCTCTGGGGCCTGAGAGGCTCTCGACCCAGGATATGGCCTGTCTCTGTGGACCTCACTGTCTCACCTTCTCAGAGTTGGGTGGCACCGAGCGGGGGTGACATGGGGTGGTTTCCCCCAAGCAGACACATGTCAAATGATATCAGATGAGGTTGGTGAGCACTCGTTGGGCACCTTTATGGTGATTGACAGGTTCTGAGGCCTGGTCCTCTGGGGGCTGAGCGGCTCTCGACCCAGGATATGGCCTGTCTCTGTGGTCCTCACTGTCTCACCTTCTCAGAGTTGGGTGGCACCAAGCGGAGGTGACATGGGGTGTCCATGTCGTTATTTCCTCGCTTCTTCCTCTAACTGCAAGTTCTCAAGTTCAATCCCTGACATCTCCACATAGATTTTTGCTTGAGATTCTGGGGAGCTGCATTCAGCCAACTATAGACAGTACACACATAGATCAAAACTCAGCTAGGACATGCACTTCACACGGCACAAAGTTGAACTATGGAGTTTGGTAGCACAAGATATAGCAATGGCCACCAATATGGATTTCTTTAAAAGGGAGTTAGACAAATTCCTGGAGGAGAAGGCTATCAATGGCTCTTAGCCCTGATGGCTATATGCTACCTCCAGTATCAGAGGAAGATTGCCTATGTACACCAGTTGATAGGGGACATGGGCAGGAGGGTGCTGTTGCACTTATGCCGTACTTGTGGTTTTCCATGAACAGCTGGTTGGCCACTGTGTCAACAGAATGTTGGACTAGATGGCCCCTTGGTCTGATCCAATATGGCTCTTCTTATGTTCTTATGACAGCTTATTACGACTACTACTGTAAGATGATGATGATGGTGGTGGTGGTGGTGGTGGTGATGACACAGCCTTTTCAAGACCTTCCTATTTGCCCTGGGACTGCAGCAGAGGTTCACTTTCCAGCAGGACAATGACCCTAAACACACAACCAAAATTACTATGGACTGGTTTATAGACAAGAACCTGAATGTCTTAGAATGGCCCAGTAAAAGGTCGGACCTCAGTTCAATTGAGAACCTTTGGCAAGACTGGAAAATCGCTGCTCACCAACAGTGTCCATCCAACTTGACAGAGCTTGAGCAATTTTGCCAAGAAGAATGAGCCAATATTACAAGATCCAGATGTGCAAAGTTGGTAGAGATTTACCCCAAAAGACTCACAGCTGTAATTGCTGCCAAAGGTGCTTCTACTCAAGGGGGTGAATACTTATGCAACCAACACATGCCAGTTTGTTTTTATTTATTTAAATTTGTGCCACAATGAAAATATTTCTCATGTTCAAAGTGTTAAGTATGTTGTGTAAATCAAATGGAAAACATGCCCAATTAACTCCCTTTTAATTCTACAACACAACAAAATAACACAACAAAATGTGGACATGTCAAAGAGGGCTGAATATTTATGCAAGGCATTTTACTAAGAAGCTCCAGATCACATGGGAGATTGTTGCATGATCGAGATGTCTAGCATATCACAACAAAGAGGTACATTCCAACTTCCCATTCTGCCTCTAGTTGTGACTCTGGCGTTGCAGAAAATTACTAGCTGAGCAGGCATAGAGCTTTTCCATCACTAATGGAAACTTTTCCTTCAATCGAAATGGTGCAGTTGTCTTATTGGTTTAGCTAAACAGCATTAGCTATACTGAAAGTTTTATTAGCACAGTTGAAAGCAGGAAACTGGAGTGGACATACCGTGTTTTGTTTTTTTAAATTAAAGTATTATTATTTTTTGAAACAAACTCAGCTTGTTCATTGATTAGCTTATTTGTTAAACTAAAATCTCATTGCTTTTAATAATGGGCTCCTGGTTGCTACAGATGGAAAATGGTCTTGGAATCCAGTTCCATTACAAAGGCTGTGTGTATCAAATATTAAACAAGCACTATACAATAATTTTTTTCCATTTCCTTTGCAGACTGCTGATACTTGATGCTAAGATGTTGCCTCTTCAATTACTTGGGCAATTACTCTGGTAGCCAGCCCTTAATGCAGCATTTGAAAGAGCATGTAGACCCTCGGATGGAGTAGATGTTTCCATAATGCCATCTGCACCATCTGCAGATAGAAACCTACCTTTTAATATAAAGAGGTGCAATAGACAGGGCTATATGTTGGTTTGTTTGCAATAATGGGGGAGGGGAGGGGAGGGAGGAAGAGGTACAAACCTACTAGGGAAGTTTGTGTTCTTGGCCAGTAATGTTCACATGATGGCACAGAATTAATAGTTGAAGTTCTACAAATATTTGTAGCCTTTCCTATATCTTCATATATTGACAGGGAAATCTGAAAATACCCCATGGAAACCCCTTGTCTGTTCTGGAAAAGTGCCCAAGCACCCAGAAATACTCTGATCCCTTCCCCCCCCTCCCCTCCATGTTTCTGAATTTGGAGACACAGAAAGCCTCTTGGCCGGCTGCTCAAGGCTGTCCTGATCTCTTCGCTCCTTACCTACCATGGTCACATGTTGCTTTTTCCTTAAACATGTCTGTTTTGTGTTTAGGAACCAGGACAGAGATGAAGGCTCATCGCTTCATTGTTTATCACTTAATTCCCCTGACTGGGCATTTTGGAAGGGTCAGGCTATACTCTGGACTCTCTATTTCTCCTTGAGGTGCTTATCAAAGAACAGAATGCAACATTTTGTACCGGTTATAGGTTGCCAAACTATGGCATTGTTTATGTAAGAATGGTTTTCCGTTTATGGAACATGTATGGGACTTGTGACTAGTCATGGGAGGGAAGAGGGGAAAGTATGATTTCATCAGAGCAACTTTGATGAGTATAAAAGTATGCTGGTGTGGATGATGGGCAGAGAGTTCAGCCTTTGGCTCGCTGGAGGTGAGCTTCTCTCCTACACGTGTAGTTCTATTTTTATTATTTATTTATTTATTTATTACATTTTTATACCGCCCAATAGCCGAAGCTCTCTGGGCGGTTCACAAAAATTAAAACCACAGTAAAACACCCAACAGGTTAAAACACAATTACGAAATACAATATAAAAAGCGCAACCAGGATAAAACCACACAGCAAAGTTGATATAAGATTAAAATACAGAGTTAAAACAGTAAAATTTAAATTTAAGTTAAAATTAAGTGTTAAAATACTGAGTGAATAAAAAGGTCTTCAGCTGGTGACGAAAGCAGTACAGTGTAGGCGCCAGGAAGACCTCTCTGGGGAGCTCGTTCCACAACCGGGGTGCCACAGCGGAGAAAGCCCTCCTCCTAGTAGCCACCTGCCTCACTTCCTTTGGCAGGGGCTCACGGAGAAGGGCCCCTGTAGATGATCTTAAGGTCCGGGTAGGTACATATGGGAAGAGGCGTTCCTTCAGATAACCTGGCCCCAAACCGTTTAGGGCTTTAAATGTCAATACCAGCACTTTGAATTGGGCCCGGACCTGGACTGGCAGCCAATGAAGTTGTAAAAGGACTGGCGTAATGTGATCTCGCCGGCCAGTCCCTGTTAATAACCTTGCTGCCCTGTTTTGCACCAGTTGAAGTTTCCGGACCGTTTTCAAAGGCAGCCCCACGTATAACGCATTGCAGCAATCCAAACGAGAGGTTATCAGAGCATGGATAACTGTAGCTAATAAAGCCTCTGAATCTGCACCAGTCAGGACTCGCTCCTTCTCTACTGGATACGGGGAAATTTCCCTGGCAATATATAAGGGGCAAATTACCCATTATAATAATAAACATAATTTTTAAAAAGCACATAAAGAAAAAGCAGCCTCAGCTTTTTGTCGTCGAATCTGCTATTTGCAGTAAACTTTTTTTCAGGGGCAAATAGCAGCTGGAGGGCAGTTTTTCACCGGAAACCAGTGTGTGGCCCAGTTCCTTTTAATTTGAAGGAAACAAATTAACTGACCAGTGCTGAGCCAATAATTTCAGCCACTTTGATTCTGGTCATTTGCAGGGTTGTTGGTTTTTGTTTTGTTTTTTGCAAATTGGGGTTGAGCAACTCGTTCCCTGAAAATGCAAAAGGAATTTTGTTTCAGCAGCAGGTTTCACATAATTTTTTAACTTCTCCCCTAATTTAATTTCTATAGAGCCTTGCTGCAGAGGTAGTGTGAGGTTACAGATGGCAACTGAAGCCTGAAGAATGGCAGCCCCAGGAGTTGACGGTGCCAGCATTTTAAAGAGACATTCCCCAAATTTCCTTCAAAGGCCAAATGGAGACAATACTTGACCACAGATAGATACCAGAAAATGGAGGTTGTCCCTGGTAATTGGGAATTTGTTGGGGGTTGGATCAAGACTCGGTTACACTTAGAGTAGTCCTGTTGAAATCAATAGGTCAGTCAGAGACTTAGGTTAGTCATAATGAACCTAAACCACATTCATTTCAATGGATCCAACCCTTGAAGTGCATACAGTGTGCTTCAAATTCTGTGTGTGTGTGTGTCTTATTTCCACAGTAAGCTCAGTGGCTTCTATTCCTTGTGAAGCACAGCATATTTGAGAGAGCGCATGCAAGGGCTTAGTAATTGTAAGTCACAGTGGAATGCACATGCCCAGAAGACCCTGAGTCGCTTCCAAATTCAAGGCCTAATAAAAATTGGAAGCACTCCAGTAATTTTAAATTACTTTGCACATTGAGGAGTGATTTAAAACTATCGAGGTGATTCCATTAAACACACACACACACACACACAATAACAACCAAGTAAGTGTAGTTCAATTTGCAAAGTGAGTCTGATCGACAATTGTAGGCACTGTAGAAAAGTTCCAGACATATTGAACAAATTTGAATTGTTTTAATTCAAAAAGCAATGGCAACCAAACAGTAAATGCAATGAAGACTTAATAGCAAGCCTGAGGAACATCCTTGAGGAACCTCCATCACTGGCCATGCCTGTAGCAATGAGAAAAGTAAAACTGTGGATAGATGCTCTAATGAATCCATGGAAATACTGGGCCTTGCTAGACCAGGGGTTAGCTCGATGCGAGGCCCGGGCTTGTCCCTGTGCCTCCAGATGACGCACAGTGGATCCCAGGCTCAGGCAGGGGTCAAACCTCCCTGGCTCCGGGGCAACCGGCACCGGTTGTGGCCCAGTATTTCCCGCAGGTGTGTAGCCTGTTCCGCCGCTCTTCCCGGCTACCGCATTTACTCGCAAGTAGCCGGGAAAAGCGGTGGACAGCTCCTGTGGAGCGCTGCAGCCATCAGGGCAGGGTGGGGAGATGGGGGGAGAAACGGAGCCATGGGGGATGGGGGGGAAATGGAGATCACGAGCGGGGAAATCGTGGCCAGGGGGGAAATCGGGGGCAGGGGGGAGTGGGGAAGCCTTTGTTTTTTTTTAAAAAAAAACTACCTTAGTCACCTCCTGCGCACCTGGCCCTTTTAAGATCTTAAATAAAATGGCCAATGTGACGGGGCTTTCCTTTACCCCGTTGTGTCTGCCGTGTGGAAAGGAGTGACAGCCCGCGCTACTTCTAGCGTGGGCTGGCCCCTCCTCCCACACGGATTCTCCGGTAGGTCTAGCAAGGCCCACTGTCTCTTTAGTGTCACAACCTCAATTAAAAAAAGAGGTGATCAGAGGTGGTGGGAATAGGCAATAGACAAACTGTATGTTGTTTTTATTTTCCCAAAGACATGTATGCAGTTGGACATAATTGAAGTATCGCAAGTATTTGTGGATAACAAGGCTCCCCCCTTTAACACACATACTATTTTTCTTCCTCCTTTTTGCTGAGACAAAATGTGTATAACAGTACAGACAAGCTTACATGTGCATAAAGGTGATAGTACGTTAGTCTCTTTCTTGGTATGTTTTACGAAGTTTATCCTATAAGCTTTGTGGTCACTTCTATACTATCTGTCACATGTATACTTTCCCCATTCCCAGTCTCCGTGGTCCAAAAATAATCTGAATAGTATTGACCAGTCTGGAGAGACAAATGCTGCTCCAGTGAAGCATTTAGAACAAAAAACCGTATTCCAGCACACATTTATGCAAATTTAATTGGTTAATCTGTTCAAATTCACTAAGATTTAATAAGGAGACCGCCTTCATTTCAGCCCTAGATTATTTTTCGTATGAAATATTTTTAGCTGAACATGATTTCTTTTTTAAAGGCATCAATCCAAATGTTCAGCCCGTGTTCCTCATCATGTCTCACTTCTTTGGACTGTGGTCATTGTAAAACATGGCTTTATGGTATTGTGTTAATGATCACAATGTTAAACATGACACAGTCATCACACGAGTAAGGGGTCAACTTGTCAGGAACTATAGGTTTAACTGCCACCAAATGACAAGTTAGAATATACTGTTTCAAGGCTGTGTTCTTTGGTCTACTTTCTATAATGAAGAAAATTCCTGACAGGCATATCCATCTTCAGGGTGCTCTTAATTTGCTTTCTGATGGCAGGAATTAATATCTGAAACCACAGCTCAATAACTAGTTTGGTTTCTGGTTTAGTTGTCTTGAAAGTCCCAGATGGGAAAGTGTCCATACTGCATCATGGTCAAAAATTAATGAAGACTTACTCAGAACCTTACTAGTTGCTGCTTTAGCGAAGAATTATCTTTCCAATAACAGTGAAAATGAAGTACAAAAATTCTTGAATGTTTCCTTTCCTTTTCATGCAGGATGAAATTTTACATTTGTAAAAGTGTAAGGCTAAAGGCGACGTTAGAAATGTTCAGACCACATGGAGAGCATTTTAGTTCTTCTGGTGTATGTTTGTATAACAGAGGCCTTAGCTAGACCAGGCTTTATCCCGGAGCAAATCCTGGGATCATCCTGGGATCCCGGGATCATCCCTCCCTTGCCCTGAGATATAGCCCTCCTCTTTTGGCCTGCTTTTTCCGTGGTCTCGGGCAGAGTGTGTGGCCCGTTTCTGCGGGATTACTCCCTCAGAGTTGGGAGCCATGCACGGGGTGCAGCACTCCTCGTGCGCTCCGTCTCCTTTAAAGAAAATGGCGGGTGCAACGCCTCTCTTCCTGAGGTCGTTGTGCCTTACGTGTCAACAGAGAAGGGATCTTGCGTTAATCGCACCGCGAGATCTCCCCTCCTCCATCCCGGACTTTCAGGTAGGTCTAGCTAAGGCCTGAGACTGTAATTCTGTGCACACTTAACTTGGCAGTAAGCCACTGAAGATGGTGGTAACTTCTTTCCAAATAAAAAAGAATAGCCTTCAGCTGAAAGTGTTGTTAATGCAAATGTCAGCAGTTGAGGAGGTAAACCAATACCTGAGCTGTATTATTTCAGACTTCCGATATGGAGTCCTGTTGCCCTTAAAAAAAAAAATCACTGCAAATTAGCATGTTAGGGAAAGGTTATTCCAGAATCCTTTCCCCAGATATCTAGTTTTCTATGTGGAGAGTGGTTTGTTTTTCAGGGAGGAGCATTCAGTTATGTGCTTCCATGTGCTGTGTCTTCAAACCCAAACACAGGATAAGCTTTGGTTATTGGGCGGTATAGAAATGCAATAAATAAATAAATAAATAAATAAATAAGCTTCCATGACTGAACACACATTCTCTACATATTAGACTCTGCAGAACATTGTACTACTATAGAGCTGTGTATGTATGTCTGCAATACTAAACATACAGACTCTACATAATGGATTCTGCAGTACAGTTACTGTGTGTGTGTTTTAATCTTCCTATATTTTCCTGAGCTCTTCCTACCTTGATTTGAAGTTATTTCAGATATCTTGAGTGCTCTTTTAAAATCTGTTCACATCCACCTAACGTGCAGTTCTGTGTATTGTTCCCATCTTTTATGCTGCCGATTTCTGGGTCTCGCTCACGTTTTGGAACCTCGAGGGCTTCCGTGATTTTCTTCCCCTGCCCCCATTTATATCACACTATAATAGGGTGGCCTTTCAGGGGGCACCATAATTATTGACTTCTGTAATGGCCACTTTAGTGGAAGCTATTTGGTAATTCTGCAGTCCAATACAATCAAAAAATTATTACCCACTGCAAAGACTTGAATTGTAAACATTTAATGCAAAGAATTCCTTTCTTGCCTTTGACCTACTCCAGAAGTATCACATGCACCCTCTTGCATGCTAGCCACCCTTGTTACTTTTAGAAAGTCTAGTAGAATTATTTCTTCCAGAATTAGCTGTTTTCTGTCTGTGCTTATCCACAAAAATTCCCATGTACTTTGTAAGAATTAGGGAGATGTTTTCATTGTTTTATTTATATGTAGACACAATACACATAGTCTTACAGCACTTTTGAAATGTCCGGGGTGTTTAGTGTGGTTTTAAGTCGGGCTGATTGCCAATTACAGTTTTAAGGGGAGAAGAGTGGTGTCATTTTTCTTGGAGTTCCTTTACAGTTCACTCTCTTGTCTTGGTGTTAATTCTCTTTCTTGCCATTGGGTAAAGAGAAGGGAGGATTGGAATACCCTGCCTGAGGGCCTCCAAAAATGGTACATCTGTCATAGATCATGTCATGGAACAGAAATGTTTGTTTTTTCACCCATTCATTTCAGCTGGCAGCCAGTTATTATTAGAATGAAAAATTAAGCTATTATGCAGTGGGAAGCCTTGCTAGCTCTACAAAATTTATGACATTAATACAAGAAAATTATCCTTTACAGCTCATACAAGCAGCTGTATGTATAATACAGGATTCTTCTGGATAACCCCAAACAAAATGGCAGCCCCGTTTTGCCTTTTCTCATTGAAAAATGCTCTCAGAGTCAGCCTCACATTCCAAAGGGCCTGATGAAGACTGGGTACAATTAATATTGCATCCTACCCCACCTCACCTATACACTGGAGGGCAGCCCAGACTTAAATCCAGGATTACACAGCAGCTTTACCTCTAGGGTGACCATATTTGGGAAACCAAAAAAGAGGACACCTAGTGTGTGTGTGGGGAAGCAGCTTTCTGAGTCCTGCAGAAAGTACGTTATTCCCCCGCCACCTTAAAGAACCCGATTGGAGTGGAGGAGGGGAAAGGATTTCATTCTGCACCACCACCATCCACTCCAATTGGGGCCTTTTCTATAATGTCCACGAATGACCCACTTTCCCCTTTAAGACCTCAATTGGAGCTCGGGGTGGGGGAATGGCGTGCCGCAAGAAAGCATGTCATTCCCTCCTGCCATACTAATGGCAGCCTTAAAGGGGAAGGTGTGTCATTCCAGGACATTATTGAAAATTATAGAAAATCCCCCCTGACACCATGGAAAGAACAAAAACCAGGACAAATCCGGGGAAATCCTGACAGTTGGTCACCCTATTTACCTCAGCCATCCTTGTTAACCCTAAGTAAATTATCAGGCCTGATAACTCTAAATTCGCTACTATAAGGAACAAGGAGTCCAGTGTTTTTGACATGGCTTGTTATGCTAAAACTCTGAATGGGGCTGGGGCTGGGAAAAGACCCAGCCTAGCATTTGCTATCCTTCCTGAACCCAAAGGACTGCATCTCAAGAATCATGATACACCTGCTTAACCAGCTTAAAAGCTTAGAAGTTCAGGTGGCAATGGCAAGAGGCAGTGTATCATGATGTGCTGCAGCTGTTTTGTTTTTTAACATGTTTCAGAATGTGATTTTGACAGTATTCATCTCTCTCCAGTGTGGGGAAAGAAGGGTTAATATTAGGCTGACCATATGAAAAGGAGGACAGGGCTCCTGCATCTTTAACAGTTGCATAGAACAGGGAATTTCAGCAGGTGTCATTTGTATATATCGAGAACCTGGTGAAATTTCCTCTTCATCACCACAGTTAAAGCTGCAGGAGCTATACTAGTGACCAGATTTAAAAGAGGGCAGGGCACCTGCAGCTTTGAATGAATAGTTTATTTGTTTGTAGCACAAAGACCATTACAAAATACAGAATTGCTCTAGGAGACTTGCCTAGTTCTCCAGCAAGCTCAGGAACAGATAATTGTGACTCTTAGGGTGACCATATGAAAAAGAGGACAGGGCTCCTCTATCTTTAACAGTTGCCTAGAAAAGGGAATTTCAGCAGCTGTCATTTGTATATATGGAGAACCTGGTGAAATTCCCTCTTCATCACAACAGTTAAAGCTGCAGGAGCTATACTGGAGTGACCAGATTTAAAAGAGGGCAGGGCACCTGCAGCTTTAACTGTGGTGATGAAGAGGAAATTTCACCAGGTTCCCTATATATACAAATGACACCTGCTGAAATTCCCTTTTTATTTATTTATTTATTTATTTTTATTTATTTAAGGATTTTTATGCCGCCATTCAGCCAAAAAAGGCTCTCACGACGGCTTACAAAAGTATTTCTTGACAGTCCCTGCCCACAGGCTTACAATCTAAAAGACATGACACAAAAGGAAAGGGGATTGGGAGGGAGGAGGAGGAGGGGGGAAAGGAAAGCAAATTCAGGCACTACAATCTTAGTTGCAAAGTTCAGCAGTTACAGATGACAGCAGGAGGGAGGGGGCTCTCAGCTGGAGCTGGATCCAGGCACAGTGGAGAGGTGCCTGGCTGCTGCTTCCTCCCTGACTGGTGGCCTCTGCAGAGACAGTTCGTAGCAGGAGGGAGGGGGCTCTCAGCTGGAGCTGGACCCAGGCACGGTGGAGAGGTGCCTGGCTGCTGCTTCCTCCCTCACTGGTGGCCTCTGCAGAGACAGTTGACAGCAGGAGGGAGGGGGCTCTCAGCTGGAGCTGGACCCAGGCACGGTGGAGAGGTGCCTGGCTGCTGCTTCCTCCCTCACTGGTGGCCTCTGCAGAGACAGTTCGTAGCAGGAGGGAGGGGGCTCTCAGCTGGAGCTGGACCCAGGCACGGTGGAGAGGTGCCTGGCTGCTGCTTCCTCCCTCACTGGAGGCCTCTTTTCAATTCAACTGTTAAAGATACAGGAGCCCTGTCCTCCTTTTCATATGGTCACCCTAGTTAATATACCCTGATATAAATACTGGGGGCAATTGAGAATGGGGATAGAGAGGAATGAAGGCATGGATCCAGAAGAGAAAAGTACTGAAAGGCAACCCTGATAGATTCTCCTGATTTCCACATGCCTCTGCAGCACTCACATGCCATTCTGGAGAGTTACTCAGTACTCAAGAGCAGTTGTGAAGGGGTCTAGTGGGCTGTGTCGGAGGACCCAGGAAACCCCCATTACTATCTCTTGACCCGTAAAGATGCAATCCATGCTTTGTATACAGAGAGAGGAGTATGGAGTGACTGTATTGACAGCAGTTTCTTCTGGCATCCTTATCACGGTTCCTCAGAATTGGGCCAACGGGACCATCCACTTCACTGAAGTGTTCAGCAAAGACTGAAATTTGTGAATTTTTTGGATCAGCTGTGGCACCCTGGTTAAGAAATGTCCTCATCTCAGAAGGCTGTTTGCCTGTGACCAATTCTGGCCTCATTTGGGCACTATGTAAACATCTGAATATTCACCATGTTTGGGGGTCTTGTCGATGGTAGTTCATTTTTTAAAGTTTGTTTTCTTGGGTTATTGTTGCAGATTTTATATCGTTGTTTAGTATAGTGGGTTGTGGCTTTGTGTTGAATTGTTTTATTGTTGTCTCCTGTTAATATACTTTTTTTCCCCAAAATATTGACATAAATGAATAAACAGAGCAGCCCCAAACCTCTTTCTCCTCCCTTCTCTTTCCACATAATATCTAGAGCTATTCAACACGGTCACATTCAAAATGTTTATGTAGCATTTCCTTACTGTCAAGTGGCATAACCAAAAAACCAAAACAATCCCTCTCATAGCTTTCCAGTTCTGTTAGAAAACCTGTAGAGCTTGTGAAGTGGTCAGGAGCCTTTGCTTTGATTCTGGAAGTCCCCAGATTCAACTCCCAAAGTAGGGTTAAGTCAGCCACTTTTGTCACAGGCCACAGCTAGATCTAAGGTTTATTCTGGGATCATCCAGGGTTCGCCCCTGCCTGAGCACTGGATCCCCTGTGTGTCACCTAGGCCACAGCTAGACGTAAGGTTTATCCTGGGATCCTCCAGTGTTCGCCCCTGCCTGAGCACTGGATCCCCTGTGTGTCACCTATAGGGTGACCATATGAAAAGGAGGACAGGGCTCCTGTATCTTTAACAGTAATATAGAAAAGGGGATTTCAGCAGGTGTCAATTGAAGAGGGTGAAATTCCCTCTTCATCACAACAGTTAAAGCTGCAGAAGCCCTGCCCTCTTTTGTATCTGGCCACTCTACTATACCAAGTGTAGCTTTAACTGTTGTGATGAAGAGGGAATTTCACCCTCTTCAATTGACACCTGCTGAAATCCCCTTTTTTACAGTACTGTTAAAGATACAGCAGCCCTGTCCTCCTTTTCATATGGTCACCCTAGTCACCTAGATGAACAGGGTTGACCCCTGGACAATCCAGGGATAAACCTTAGGTCTAGCTATGGCCTCAGTCCTCCGTCTTCACTGTGGGGATACTCACACTGGCCCACTTTACAAAGGATCGCAAGAGTGTGTGTGAACACTTGATAGTACTTTATTTTCCTGCTAAGTATCGTTAGTCATTATTATGAAACAGCAATGGAACTTCAGCCCTGTCCTTTTAAGTACAAACCATCCTTTAAATCTTACTCTACTTTCTACTGAATGGTCATGAGAATTAAAAAAAAAACCACCATGTGAAAGCAACATAAAATACTTCACTAAGGACGTCGTCAGTGATGCTGAATAAATAGGGATGGACTTAAGAAGTACAGTGAACAGCAGATGCCGTGGCTTTTGTTCTGAAGTGACTTCTGCCTGCCAGATTTTGCCCTCCAGGCACAATGGCAAAGCAAGGCTCCCACCTGTTCTCTCTCACCAAAATGGGCTGTGTGTTTTATTGTTTTATTTTTTTTCTGTTTAAGTTTGGGTTAAAAAAAAAATGTACATCTTCCCAGGATTTTAGAGCTCATCATCCCAGCTGTGGTGTACCCTGTCCTTACACAAAACAGCTGGAGACACAGTGTGAACAAAGTTCACCTCCTCTTGTTTATATCAAAAAGCTGTTGTGCAGTCTGCTTGGTCCAGCCTTTGCAGCCTTTTTTTTAAAGGCTTTGCAGCCTTTTTTAAAAATCCATTACGATTTTTTATTTAGCATTTTCCTGTTGTTGATGTGGTGTTTTTTTTAAAAAAACTGAATATATATATATATATATATATATATATATATATATATACACACACACACACACACACACACACACACACACACAACCAGCAGGTAGGGAAACCGGATATTTATCAAGACAAAACAAGAAAGGGCTGTGGTGATGCTCAACCTGAGCAAGAAAAATGCAGACTTTGGGTTGAAGGAAGAGAAGAACACAATGACCCCTCATACTGCCTCCCAAAGGGTGCGGTGAGTAGAGCAGCCTTGCTAAATTGGCTCAAGTAGCCGCCACGGCTCGGAGTGCCTTTTATCATCTTCGGTTGGTTCGCCAACTACAGCCTCTTCTGGACAGGGATAGCTTGACCACGGTGGTCAAGATTGGATTACTGCAATGTGCTCTACGGCCACAGCTAGACCTAAGGTTTATCCTGGGATCATCCAGGGTTCGCCCCTGCCTGAGCACTGGATCCCCTGTGTGTCACCTAGATGAACAGGGTTGACCCCTGGACGATCCAGGGATAAACCTTAGGTCTAGCTATGGCCTATGTGGGGCTGCCCTTGAAGCTGCTCCGGAAGCTGGAGCTAGTACAGAATGCTGCAGCTCGGCTGTTGTCTGGAGCTGCCCCTTTCCAGCATGTAACTCCTCTGCTGAGAGAACTGCACTGGCTGCCTATTCGCTACCGGGCCAGGTTGAAGGTTCTTGTACTTGTGTACAAAGCCCTAAACAACTTGGGACCAGGATACCTGAGAGAGCGCCTTCTCCCTTACCAACCTGCCCGGTCACTGAGGTCATCCGAGGGCCTGCTCCTGGTGGTTCCACATAGATCCATCCTCTGATTGGAGTCCACCAGGGGAAGAACCTTCAGCATGGTGGCGCCCCTCCTGTGGAATTCCCTGCCTCTGGAGGTCAGGCAGGCGCCAACCTTGTACTCCTTTCGGCGCCTCCTGAAAACATCTTTATTCCAAGAAGCCTTTCTTTAACATGCAGCCTTGGATTACTGTTATTGCTTCTTTTAAATTTTGTTTTAACTGTTTTTATTCTGTTTTTATTTTCATTTTACCTTGTACACCACTCCGAAATTTTTCAATGGGGAGCGGTATATAAATATCCTAAAATAAATAAATAAATAAATCAGGTGCCCTCCAGATGTGTTGGACTGCAATTCCCATCATACCCAGGCAGCATGGCCATTGGTATGATGGAGGTTGAAGTCCAACACATCTGGAGAACACCAGGTCTGGGAGGGCTGGAGTAGAGTACTGATTTATGGAAATCACGGGCTTATCTACACCAAGCAGGATATTCCACTATGTAAGTGGTATGAAAGCGATATATAAAAGGCAGGAGCCACACTACCGCTTTATAGCAGTATTGAAGTACATTGCAGGATCTATGCTACTGCTTTATAGTGGTACTGAAGTGCACTGACAACTGTTGGGGCTCATGACACATCTACACCAAGCAGGATATAGCACTATGAAAGTGGTATATGGGTATGTGTCAATGGGCCCCAACAGTTGTCAGTGCACTTCAGTACCGCTATAAAGCAGTAGTGTGGCTCCTGCCTTTTATATACTGCTTTCATACCGCTTTCATAGTGGAATATCCTGCTTGGTGTAGATGAGCCCATGTCTCCTGCTAGTTTTTGCATGCATGGTTGTGCCTAACAGTTCTTGGGGATAAGGTCTCAACATTATGCAGCCTTTTCCAGATTCATGTGCAGCTCAGACCTCTTATATTCCTTTTGGAAGTGCAGTCTTAAGAATTTTAAAGTACTTTTTTTTATTTTCCCCATGTTAGTTTATTATTTACGGTCTACCAACCATAGACATACAAAGTAAAAATATAAAATACATATTGAAAAAATAAAATTATTATGATGATGATTATTATTAATTTATATAGCACCATCAATGTACATGGTGCTGTACAGAGTAAAACAGTAAATAGCAAGACCCTGCCGCATAGGCTTACATTCTAATAAGATCATAATAAAACAATAAGGAGGGGAAGAGAATGCAAACAGGCACAGGGTAGGGTAAACAGGCACTGGGTAGGGTAAAACTAACAGTATAAAGTCAGAACAAAATCAGGTTTTAAAAGCTTTAGGAAAAAGAAAAGTTTTTAGCTGAGCTTTAAAAGCTGAGGTTGAACTTGTAGTTCTCAAATGTTCTGGAAGAGCGTTCCAGGCATAAGGGGCAGCAGAAGAAAATGGACGAAGCCGAGCAAGGGAAGTAGAGACCCTTGGGCAGGCAAGAAACATGGCATCAGAGGAGCGAAGAGCACGAGCAGGGTGATAGTGTGAGATGAGAGAGGAGAGATAGGAAGGAATACATAGAAATGTAAGAGTTGAGTCATGAAATGATCATAGAGGGTCTAATCTGGATAGCTACATTAAAAAAAAAAAAGTTAATTGCTCTGTAAATGAGGTATTTGAACTCTCAAGTAAAATAATCAACAAAGTCTCTGAGAATCACCCAGGAAGGGGTTGTGCGATAGTGTAAATCAAAGTTCCCCTGGATAAAAGCTGCAATTAGAGGAGTCATGCACAAACTCCACCTCTGTATTGTTGCAAGGGCAATGTCTGTTGTTAACTGGAATTTTATTATATTCCCAAACTTTTTCAGGTAACCGCCCCCTTGGTTCCACAAACTCATGCCCAGTGCCCCCTACTCTACACTATAAAAATCATTATTCAGAATAGCGGTTTTCAACGACCCACTAAGGAAGATAATAACAATAAAATTCAAAACAGTAACAATTCATTGAATATTTATTCAAAATCCAATTACATTTTTTTAGTTTATTCAATTAAACATAATTGATGAACTTGATCCAGTGATATCATCTTTTCAAAGTCTGAGAGTCATTTAGCAAGAATATTAGATATCACGTTTAGTAACTAGGGTAGAGTACCTCACTATTCTGTAAATTCTTAATGTGATGGATGGGCTTGATGAAGTGATACCAGTTTCCCAATGTCTGGTTTAAAGTCACTTAACATGAGTCTTAAATCACCACGTTTAGTAATCTGGAGTCGATTTCTTTGCTTGGAGAGAAGTAGGCAGACCACACTAAAACCACATCCCACCAAATATGATGTTGGAAATGCAACCAGGAGCTTCTGAACCGCTCTCCATAGTGCAAGATAGCGATCAGAAATTTCCTTCTGTAACCAAAACTCCTGGTACGGAAAAGACCACCTTGAGCGCCCCCTCTGCCGCCCCCTTGCCTCTGAACCCCCTGCTATGCAATCCCACCGCCCCCTTTGGGAACCACTGATCTAGAGGTTTAGAGGGTAGAACATTGTACTAAGCCAGAAGAAAAATGCTCCCTAATATTTAGGGATAGATAACCAGTCTAAATAAGACATCATATTTTTTAAAGTCTGGGCCAGGCAAACCCAGTGACCAAGGAGAGAATGAACCCTGCACTGCTTTGTAGAGGTCTTGAAAATCTCTCTCAATTCATAGCTAACAAATCAGAAGACAACAGACCCACTCAAACAACTCTCTGCACCACGTCTTTCTTCCAGGCAGACTTGTAAGAGTTTCTCATCACCTGGAATAAAAGAGGAGTTGGAGGTAAGGAAGACATAGCAGCAAAGCCAAAAAATGGATGGGATATATCCAAGCCAAATAGTTTAACAGTTAAGGTTGGCTTCCAGATTAAGAGTAGCACCGACAACACACCTAGGCACACCCAATGTAGATCTGAGAATGTGGGATTGAACTCCTTCAAAGGATTCTTTTCAGCTTGGGAACCAGATAGCTGCTCCAAAAAGGATCTTGGATACAATTGTGGCTTTAAAGACACAGGTGGCTGCTGGAACCAATTGGATATCCTTTATGGAAAACAAACAGGTTTGACTCCTGGATGATCCCAGGATAAACCTTAGGTCTAGCTGTGGCCCCGGTCATGTTTGGGAAATTAGAACTGCATCATCTGCATCAAGAAGAATAGGTATCTTTGTAGAGCTGATCTTATGGGAATGAGATGGTATTGACCCCAAAAAGGAGGGGAGATCAGTCAAATACAGCCAGTGTGGTGTAGTGGCTAAACTGTTGGACTGGGAGCCAGGAGGTCTGGGTTCTAGTCCCCACTTGGCCATGGAAACCCACTGGGTGACTTTAAACCAGTCACAGACTCTCAGCCCCACCCACCTCACAGGGCTGTTATTGAGAGGATAAAATGGAGAGGAGGAGGAGGATTATATACGCTGACTTGGGTTCCTTAGAGGAAAAAAGGCAGGATATAAATGCAATAATAATAAAATAAATAAAGTGGGGGCAAGAATACCCCCTTGTCTAACTCCTTAGGAGGAGAAAATTTCTTCAGAAAAGTACCATAACTGCTGCAGTATATTAAGGTGTTGTGCATGGATCAGAAACAGCAACTGATGGAATATCGCTCTCATACTAATTTTTGCATGTTTGGTTAGACAGAGCAGTTTTTCGTTTTGTTTTTTGGCAGAAAGGTCTCAACAGTATGCACCTTTCCAGATTCATGTGCAGCTCAGTCTTCTCAGTATTTTATTCGTGTTGGGAAGTGCAGCCTTAGGAATCTTAAAGTACTCTTTTATTTGCCTCATAACTCTTGTTTTTGGGCAAACCAAGCAATTTGCGAGAGTCTATTTCTGTGTACTTCATATTTTGCTCTATCAAGTGAGCCTGTGTTTCAGTTTCGGTGACTTTAAAGAAATATAATACAAGGTTCACTCAAACTTTTGCTCTGCATAAAATGTTTATGTAGTATCCAGGGGTGGGCAAACTGAGTCTGCCACCCTAACCACTGGCCCTGCTGACTGGGACTGATGGGAGGTGGAGTCCAACAATGTTTAGAAGGCCACCAATTCCCTACACCTATTTTAATGTTTACTTAGAAATGCACTCTCTGAATCACCACTCCCTGCTATCTATCTATCTATCTATCTATCTATCTATCTATCTATACACCAAAAAAACCTCCTTTCCATCTAAACATTCCTGGGGCCCTTTCTATCCATCTCTGAATTCTTTCTCTGGCTCCAGGTGAATAAAATATCAGTTTATTCATTTCAGTCCCACATTGCTGTACTATCACTAATTTAAATGAATGGTCATATGTCATACAAAAATATTCTGGTGAACGATGGTTGAAAAAAGAGGGGCTGCTTTATATGGGGAAGCCATGAACTTGCTGAGGGTTGCCTCTGTTTACTGGTGTGTGTATTTAAACGACCGTTCTCTTCCATCTGAGTATCTTACCAAAAATCTTGTTAAGTAGGCATAGCCTGCTGAAACCTGCATGCTCTGGATAGCACTAAAATGTAAGTTTACTCTTGCATCACACTGGTTTCACGCTGTTGCTTCTAATTCCGAGGAGGTTTTCAGGAAATGGGTGACCATGGGTGCTTCTGACAAAGTGTTCATTCTTGGGTTGGGAAGGTGGATGTAATATGAATGTTAACTGGATTCTCCTCTATCCCATAGTCTGGAGTTGTAAGCTCTCTAATGCTTTTTTTTTTTTTTTGCTTTAGCAGCAGCCATGCCACATCTCCAAGAGCAATCACACAAAACCGTGACTCATCATTTTATAATTCAGATCTGTAATTTGTCTGGCATTATATTGCAGTAGACTTCAGTCAGCAGGTTTCTAAAAGATCAGCACCAGTGGGGTTAATAAATTATTTCCTTTCCTGGAAGAAAAGGAAAAAGAAAATGTCCCTGAGAACACTTGTGCTTCATTTCCCTAGTGTGGTGAGTAAAATATAATATGCTATTAGAAGCATATTTTACTTTAAAAGATGGTGCTTCCATGAAATTCTATGGCAAGAAATACCATTTTAAAAGGTTATTTAAAAATAATTTTCCGTTTTTGTTTAAATGTGCTTTCATATCGAAGAATAGTTTGACTTCCAAGCTCTTTTTCTTAAGGCAGCATTGAAAAGAAATATTTTTGGCTTAAAAAATACAGGTATAGTCTTATGAATGAACTTAGTCAATTTCACAGAAGGAGAAAAATCAATATCCCACCCCCAGCATTTAAAACTCCCTGTACTCCTACTGGAAGGCTAAGAAACATCAAATAATATTGCAAGCGTATTTTGCAATATATATATATATATATATATATATATATATATATATATATATCAAAATATAACTTTTGGATTGTGTGTAAGCCACCTTGAGGATCATTCAATCAAAAGCAGGATATAAACCATCTCAATAACTAAATAACTAAATAAATGCAGGACACTTTTTTCAGCATAGGAACCAGATAGCTGCTCCAAAAAGGATCTGGGATACAGAAACTAAAAAGTTTTAAATTACAGGTCATGTTGTCACTGCTCTCCTCCCATGTAATTCAGCTTCTTTCAATGTGGAAGAGAAGCAGGAAGCAGAGTGACAATAAGGAAACATAATTTCCTTTTAATATAAGGGGAATCTTTTTCTCTCCCATAGTTCCAGAACCTGGAGTTATCCAGAGAAGCTGGATTGTAGGAGATTTTGGATAGGCAAAAGGAAGTACTCCTTCATACAGCACGTAAACTATTGAATTGTCTACCACAAGAAGTAGTGATAGTCATGAACTTGTATTCACCAGTTTGTAGAGATGATCACCAACTTGGATTAGAGAAATCCATGGAAGATAAGGCTATCAATGGCTACCAGTCATGAAGGCTATAGATTCCCTCTAGTATCAGAGGAAGTATGCTGCTGTATGTGAGTTGTTGGGTAACATGAGCGGGAGGGTGCTATCACACCCGTGTCATAACTAGTTGCAACATGTAGCTAGTCAGCCACTATGTGAACAGAATGATAGACTAGGATGGGATCTACGCTAGTATATGAAACGTTGTTTTTACAGTCATTGAACGTTTTGTTTTTGAATGATTTAAAACGTAGCAGTTTTAAAAATGTTTACTTTTCTCTTTCTGTGGGAATGCATTCCTTCTGGACACACTAAGAAAAGAAATCTGTTTGTTCTATCCCTGTCTGCCAATTTCCCCTCCCACTTCCTCTTCTCTCCGAGACAATCTTCCACCTACAAACAATCCAGCAAGCAGCTTCCCAAAAGTGAAACTGAAAGTGTCTGCAAAAAAGAGGCTTGAAAGAAAAAAACGGCTCCAACTTTGGACACGGAAATTACATAAACATGCCCCCCAGGAATGCAATTCGCTAATTAAGAACTATAGGAAACCTATTTAATTGGATGAAATCGGCCACATCATACCAAATAGAATGACTTATTTCAGAGAAGTTCAAAATAAAAACCGGAGAACAGACAACAATAAAACATCACAAACTATATGTCATGTGGCGAAATACTACCAAACGCACACTTAAAAATGGTAAGACATGTTCTAACTTGACTAGTGTAGATCCCCTCTAGGTAAGTCTTTGGTCTGCTCTTATGTTCTTATATTAGATTGAGGTAGCTCATATCCTGCTTTCAAACAGATGACTAAAACCTTCTTATTTAGAAAGAAATTTTCTAGAGAAAGTTATTGGTTAGGTTTTTGAGTTGATTGAGCCGATTCCATTTTATGGTCCTTGCTTGTGTTTTTTGTCTCATTGTTGATGGTGTTTCATTTGTATTTGATGTGTTTTTATGGCTACGTTATGCTGTTTATTTTTGCAAGCATTTCAGGAGCGATGGTTGGGAAACAGCAAATACATTGGTGAATAAATAAATGTACGGAATCAAATGCACCAACAATGGACTAGAAGTTCAAGTTATAGGCTGTCATCTTAAATCAATTTATGTGAAGGTGTGATTTTGGCTTCTTTTTTATTGGGGCTACATGGGGCAATTTTAGTTACATAAACATAGCACACACTATATTCCTCCAATCAATATCAAGAATAAATGAAGAATATATTATCTGAAGTGACGTGGTTGCACAGATCACACTTTTCCACCCTCTGGAAGCTGTCAGTCAATATTAATGATCAGATTTTGTATTAAATTATCTGAACTGAGATGATAGGGAGGAGCAGTGACTGTAAAGTAGTCTAGCAAAATCACCCCTTTGCACACCTGATTGCCCAATAAGATTGGAGTTTGGTGCAAAGAATACCGTAGCCAGGAAACAAACGGAATCATTACAGGCGCAGCATTTCATAGACCCTTGGTTGGGTAAAATAAATTCTCCCATTCCTTCTCCAAAGAAATTGGCAGCCCCTACAGTTGTCTTCCAGGGATGATGATGATGATGATGATGATGATGATGATGATGATGATGATAATGATATGTCTCCTAACTCTTCCTAATTGAAGTATGTAAAGCTGATCCATCCTACCACCATTAAGAAGGGAATGGCCTGTTTCCTCTTATTAGCACTGTGATGATCTCAATCGGCACAGTGCTACAGCAGTTTCCATTGGTACATAATTCCTGGATCTTTTGCCGCCTACCTTCAGGTTTTTGTTGCAACAGCATACCATGCAAGAGGGCGTAACAAGCTCTTATTGATCAAGGTTTAGTTTGTATTTCTGGGCCAGTTTATACCTCTCCTTCCTGATGTGGCTTCCTAGGATGACCATAAGCCAGAACAAAACCATGCTGGAAGAAAGGTAGGTCTAGTGCCTATGGGTCCTAGACCCTCCTCCCAGTGCCTGTCAGGCTTCTTTCCCCTCCTGGTTTTTATTTCATTGAAAATGTTTTAAATTATACCTTAAATGGGGAGTCTGCAAAGTGAAGTGCTGCCCTCCAGCGCCATCTTTACTTGGGCTCAAGTTAATGATTTTGTATCTGGGAGCTGAGAACTCACAACTGCCTTGCACTTAGGTTCTATAGGCAAGTTAGTTTTCTCCTAGTCTTACTGTCATGGGCTGAGCCCATGGTCCCTTTAAGAGAACATCTTTTGCTTCATCCCGGGGAGAGGGAGAGGGATTTCTTTGTGTCTGAAAGGGGAGTAGCAAGCGAAATGCCAAGGCCGCGCTGGGTGAGAAGCACCTGGCATCTGATAATGCCTCGCCGGGCTGGTACCGGGGGGAGAGTAACAAGTTGCAGCTGTCCAATGTCTGGGAGCATTCCCCCCTCCCTTCAGGAGAGGTGTGGGTTGCTATGGGGTTTCTATTGGTCAGGGTGGGTCTGGTGACAAGGGGGTCCCAGAAAGGGATAAAAGGCTTAGGTACCTAAGGGTCCGGTCTCTTTCCTGTGGGTGTTAGGAGTCCAGCGTGTGTGTCAGAGCATCCAGGCCAGGCCGGCTGGATGGCGGAGGCTCCACGTGGCCGCTGAGGGAAGGAGTCTTAATTCAAGTGGCGTGAAGCCAAGTCGGGGTGAGCAACAAGGGGTTGAGTCACAGAGTTATATGTTTGTTTTGTTTTAAGTCGAGGTTTGGGTACCATTGGGCAAGGGACCTTGCTGGAGTTACGGCTGGGGGGAGGTAAATGTGGGTAGTGAGTGCGAATTCTGTTAGGCTTGAGCATGTAAAGGGGGAGGATAAGGTATTAGTCCCTGCTGTCCTAAGTGTGCCATTCCTTTGTCCGTGTTTTTCCCCAAAACCTCTCACGTGTTTACCTTTACGTGTGGACCCTTGTGGGATAGTGTAGTGTAAAGAATAAACGTGTTTGGTCCCTATTTCTGGAGTGTGGCGTGTTTCCTTGAGAACCTAGACTACAAAGGGTTAACAAGCGGCAGTGAAGGGGCGTGAGTCTGGGCTGGCTGAGTCAGACCCCCCCCTTCTCCGAACGGGGAATCGCTGAGTCCAGTGGAGCGATTCCACTACACTTACCAGTTTGCCTCTGTCTGAAATTGTTGTTTTTGACCAGACATGCCCACATCATCATCATCATCATCATCATCATCATCATCATCATCATCATCATCCTTTTCTCCAAGGAGCTCAAAGTGCTACATGGTTCTTTGCCTCCCCCCCCCCTTTTGCTTTTTGCACAAGGGAGGTTTGGCTGAGACATAGCAACTGGCCCGATATCACTAAGTTCCTCTTAGGTCAATCAACTGTGTACATATTTGAGAATGCCCAATGGTTTGAAAAACAATGAAGGGCACAATTTGCCTATGCGCTTTGATGTCACTCACATCAACTAGCATATGGACTCCCCCCTTTCTCTGCACCATAATTGAATTGTTTACCCCTCTCTTATCTGGTAACATGCCTGGTGCCTGTGCAGCTTTCTGATATGGCCTTCCTACTATGTCATCACATCTGTCCTTTGTTCCTCTAACTTAGGGTGACCATATGAAAAAGGACGACAGGGCTCCTGTATCTTTAACAGTTGCATAGAAAAGGGAATTTCAGCAGGTGTCATTTGTATATATGGAGAACCTGGTGAAATTCCCTCTTCATCACAACAGTTAAAGGTGTAGGAGCTATATTAGAGTGACCAGGTTTAAAAGAGGGCAGGGCACCTGCAGCTTTAACTGTTGTGATGAAGAGGGAATTTCACCAGGTTCTCCATATGTACAAATAACACCTGCTGAAATTCCCTTTTCAATACAACTGTTAAAGATACAGGAGCCCTGTCCTCCTTTTCATATGGTCACCCTATCTAACTATTGCTCCCACTGAGCTTCAAGAGTTAAGAGCATACCAATTTCAGGGAATATTGTGTAGCATCTCTTCATGAAATATGGAGGAAAATGACACCTGAAGAATGAAAACAAAAAATGAGAAAACTCAGTTGCTGAATAAGGGAGAAATCATCATCATCATCATCATGATGTTTTGGAGCTTTTTGGCTTCATCACACCAGCGTTATACTGTGCAATCACTTTGAATTGCGTGCAAAGGACTCCAAAGTTTTCCAGCTTATAATCTGCTTTGACTGTGAAGTATCCCCATGCATCCTGCTTTAATTGTGCTATAAAGCCAAAAGACCCGGCTTCTTTTGGTACTACTTTTGGAGCGAATCATTTGTTGTTTTCCGAGCGGCCACTGGGGGCGCAGGAGCAGGATTTGATGCTTTTAAGCTTCAAATGAAACAAATGCTTACATCTGCGTAAGTTCTAAAGATAAGGACATCAAAATTGGGACAGTAATAAATATTAAGGAGAGCTTTAAGCATATCAAATTTGAATCGGATTGGGTCATCCGTTGATGTTTTTAATGATTTTTTACATTTCCCCCCTTAAACCCATTTCCTGGTTTGCAAAGGATCTTAGGAGTGCTGCCGCGTTGGGTGTGATTTAGCTAACAATTTATTTATTTATTTTATTTTTATTTTATTTATTACATTTTTATACCGCCCAATAGCCGAAGCTCTCTGGGCGGTTCACAAAAATTAAAATCATCATAAAACAACCAACAAGTTAAAAATACAAATACAAAATACAATATAAAAACAATATAAACAACAACAACTAAATGCTGTAGGGGTTAATTTGAGGGAAACAGGTACATGGGATGAAGCTTTTTGACTCCTTCCTCAGGAGCTTGAACTATTTCCTTGTACCTCTTTGGAGATAGCAGCCTAAAAACCTGTTTTTTCTCTCATTCACGAACAGCCTTTGCATCATCTCTTCATTCAGAAAACAGGGTAGAACTTTTCATTTTGTATTTTTATAGCAGGCAGTTCACTAAAGCTGTTGAGAAGGAGAGAGAAGTGGTGGGCGAGAGAGACAGACGAGCTATATTTTACAAATATCCGACTTGCTCTATCAGATCCATTAAACATTTATCCGTGAGTGTACTTGAAGGGGGGCGGTTAGGGTTATTGTCTGCCTGGACTTAGAAGGATTTCATTGGGCAAAGATTAAAAAAAAGTTGATTAGGTTCATAAATGTGCAGAACACAGGACAGCAGTAGCTTCACTGCTTAACGGTGCAAGTTTGGGGGTGGAGGGTGAGGTGGAAGGCCAGGAGAACATCAGAGAACTCTCACTCTTGAGACTGAATTCTCTTCGAGCAGGAGGTTTTCTAAATGGACAAAATATTTTGGGTGGCTTGAAGTTTAATGACTCTTTATTCAACTGAATGTTACAGCAGCAGGTTCTTGGCATATGCTTCCCAGCTTGCTGAAGGCAGAACACACACCCCGAGCTGGCACTGGCAACCAGCAAATGATAACGCTAATGTACTTTCATTTTTCTCAAAGCGATTAAAGCAAGAGAGCCTCAGACTCTCTGTGACATGGAGCAATTTGTTGAAAAACAGTATTTGCTAAAAAAAAAAAAAGGGGGGGTTAGTCCATTATATTAATCACACTGACAAGAAAATAAATTTATTCCTATAAAAGGAGGACTCCTGGCCTGGACGATGCCAGTTGTGATGCCAATTATTATGCACAAAATCAAAGCGATTTACAGTCTGCGATACTTAATAAACGTTATAGTGCGGCTTTTTGTGGATTATAAAGCTTGGTTTACATTATACCCCTTGTCTGCTTTGATTTGCCTCCTAGGGCTCACTTAAAGTGCATCAAGAAGTTGAACGCAAGATCAGGGTGATTTGCTGCAAAACCTAAATAATTCATTTATGCACTGCTGCTTTCAGCCGGTGTTTTTGCAAATGCCATAACGAGACAAGCTGCAAAATGTTTTACATGGAGAAAACACAGATTACAGCGCAAGGAAAATCCTTTTGCACAGAACTGCCTCTTGGGGCTCTTATGTTGTCTTCGTGGTGTGGGAACGATGTGGTCTGGTTCTTTCCCACACCATGGAAGTCACACCAGGAGACCTCCAACACGTGGGGGAAGCACAGACTTCAATTTCACCCAAAGCCAGAATTGGCCCTCCTGGAAACTAAGGCCATAGCTAGACCTAAGGTTTATCCCTCGATCGTCCAGGGGTCAAACCTGTTCATCTAGGTGACACACAGGGGATCCAGTGCTCAGGCAGGGGCGAACCCGGGATGATCCCAAAATAAACCTTAGGTCTAGCTGTGGCCTAGGTGACGCACAGGGGATCCAATGCTCAGGCAGGGGCGAACCCTGGATGATCCCAGGATAAACCTTAGGTCTAGCTGAGGCCTAGGTGACACACAGGGGATCCAGTGTTCAGGCAGGGGCGAACCCTGGATGATCCCAAAATAAACCTTAGGTCTAGCTGTGGCCTAGGTGACACACAGGGGATCCAATGCTCAGGCAGGGGCGAACCCTGGATGATCCCAGGATAAACCTTAGGTCTAGCTGAGGCCTAGGTGACACACAGGGGATCCAGTGTTCAGGCAGGGGAGAACCCTGGATGATCCCAGGATAAACCTTAGGTCTAGCTGAGGCCTAGGTGACACACAGGGGATCCAGTGTTCAGGCAGGGGAGAACCCTGGATGATCCCAGGATAAACCTTAGGTCTAGCTGAGGCCTAGGTGACACACAGGGGATCCAGTGCTCAGGCAGGGGCGAACCCTGGATGATCCCAGGATAAACCTTAGCTCTAGCTGTGGCCTAGGTGACACACAGGGGATCCAATGCTCAGGCTGGGGCGAACCCTGGATGATCCCAGGATAAACCTTAGGTCTAGCTGAGGCCTAGGTGACACACAGGGGATCCAGTGTTCAGGCAGGGGAGAACCCTGGATGATCCCAGGATAAACCTTAGGTCTAGCTGTGGCCTAAGCATTCGCACTCCTGCAAATTTTGCAATGGAGTTCTCCAATAAATTAAAAAACCCGCATAGGTGAGAGAAAATTACATTGAAATGCCTTCTATGAGGAAAATTGTTTGCAAAATTATGTATATTAGGCAAAAAATGCATGTACTGGGAGAAATGTTCACAATAATGTGAATGAATTTTCATGCAAACATGAACATAAAAAAATATTCTCAAAGTTTGGGATGAATCAAATTCAAGATTGAGAGCCAGTGTGGTGTAGTGGCTAAAGTGTTGGCCTGGGAGGCAGGAGATCCGGGTTCTAGTCCCCACTCAGCCATGGAAACCCACTGGGTGACTTTGGGCCAGTCACACATTCTCAGCCCAACCCACTTCACAGGATTGTTGTTGTGAGGATAAAATGGAGAGGAGGAGGAGGAGCAGGAGGATTATGTAGGCCGCCTTGGGTTTCTTGGAGGAAAAAAGGCAGGATATAAATGCAATAATAAATAAATGAATAAAATAAAAATAAGGAACTGAGAGACAAATTCGTCCAGCCTGATTGCAGGGCCCTGCAACCTTCCGTTTTCTTGTACCAAAAAACTGTTATCTGAAGATCTTGAGTAAGACGTGGGACTCATGGGAAAAACTATAAGTAAGAGGAAGGGCTAAGGGGTCTGGTGGGTTGACTCTTTGCAAATGTTGCCTTGCAGGACCAAGGAGGGAAAAGAGAATGTATTGGGCTGATTGTGGGAAGGGCAGGCAGTAGTCGCTGAGAAAGAAGAAGTCAAGTTATAGTAACAAGACATGCTGCCTGTGTATGTTGTGGGTGGGGGAGGGGAGACCATTAGGGAGTAGGAAAGAAAAGTGACTTATATATTTATATCTATGATTGTATAAGACATCCCTATTTTGTAGCCCAGTCACTACTAATATTACAGAATTACTTTAAATTTTGGTTGTCGGTGCCTTGAGCAGGTTTTTAAAGTGTTATTGCACATTGCACTCATTCAGAAGACACTTTAAACCATGGCTTTAACCATGGTGGTTAAGCCAGAAAGCCGGGCTGTGTTCAGAAGACACCTTAAACCATGGCTTTAACCATGGTGAATAAGGCTTTTTGCTTTATTCACAATGGTTAAAGCTGTGGTTTAAGGTGTCTTCTGAACAGGACCAATATAAATCAAATAAATAATAAATACATTTGCACTAACTCTAGTTCAATTAGCGCAGGGGTGGGCAGAAAGTAGATTTCCTAGTGTTTTGGACTTCAACTCCTGGCATTCTTGCACCCTGGCCACGTTGTTAGGGGCTTATGGGAGTTGAATCCTGATAAAAAAAAGCAATGTGGGTGGATGGTTCCCAGCTCTGGGAATCAGGGTGTGTTTACCTGTTCTGGATGGGGTTTCATTCTCCCTAGCAGATTTATAGTGCCTTTTTGATATCTGTTCATTGTTTACAAATATACAAGCCAAGCAGACAGATTTGGGCGTACAGACAGCACAGCCACTAATACTGCGCAATGCATAAGGTTCCTTCCAAAACAAAACAAAAAAGCCACTGATCCCAGGTATGCCTGTTATAGCTAATTCCAACTAAACTCTCTTCCTTCTCTCTCTTTCTTAAAAAGTTGAGGCCGGATCTACACCAAGAAGGATATAACACTATGAAAGTGGTATTATTATTATTATTATTATTATTAATATTAATATTATTATTATTATTATTTATTTATTTATATAGCACCATCAATGTACATGGTGCTGTACAGAGTAAAACAGTAAATAGCAAGACCCTGCCGCATAGGCTTACAATCTAATAAAATCATAGTAAAACAATAAGGAGGGGAAGAGAATGCAAACAGGTACAGGGTAGGGTAAGCAGGCACAGGGTAGGGTAAAACTAACAGTAGAAAGTAACAGTAGAAGTCTGCACAACATCAAGTTTTAACAGCTTTAGGAAAAAGAAAAGTTTTTAGTTGAGCTTTAAAAGCTGCGGTTGAACTTGTAGTTCTCAAATGTTATGGAAGAGCGTTCCAGGCGTAAGGGGCAGCAGAAGAGAATGGACGAAGCCGAGCAAGGGAAGTAGAGGCCCTTGGGCAGGCGAGAAACATGGCATCAGAGGAGCGAAGAGCACGAGCGGGGCAATAGTGTGAGATGAGAGAGGAGAGACAGGATGTAAGTAGTATATGGAATGTGTGGGTAACAACAGTTGCCAGTGCACTTCAATACTTCTATAAATCCTGCCTCAATCTCAGGGATTTTCTCCAAATTCAATAAATTCTGATAACACATATTAATTGCCTTTCCCCCCTTGAAAGTTGGAAGAAAAAATATATCCAATTTTATATCTATGATTGTATAAGACATCCATATTTTGTGGGTCAGCTGGTTCAGTTCAATTGTGTTGCTTATTCACTCTTTTCCTAATATACGTGTATGTATAACCTGCATTTCCTAAACAGATTAATCTGTATTTCCGCCATCTGGTTTATGGCTTGTTTATTTTTAAAATCTATGCAGCCTGCCAAAATGGCAACGCCAGCTGAGCTCTTGCTTTGAGAGAAGGGCTGTAGCCTGACACACTTGTGAAAACTGCTGTAAGAGGATGGAAGAGCTCAAGACGATGTGATACTAAATCAAGAAACGCTGACCTGAAACCTATACGACACAAACCTGGAAGAATAAGAGCATTTAAAAAGAAACAAACGAGGAAGGCCTATTGCCTTGCATGGCATCAGCAGATATCAGATAACCACCACCGTACCTCTTCCTTCTCCCCACTTTTCAGCAGTAAAGAGAATGAGGTCGTAGAACATCAGTGATAAATACGTTGTTTAGAATGGAGGGTAAACCCCTGTGTTTGTATGTGAATGTAGTCTGAGGCCGTTGCTAGACAAGAGTTTAGCCTGGACTGACACCTGGGCTCACCCCTGTGCATCCAGATGATGCACAGGGGATCCCGGGATCAGCCCGGGCTAAACCCTCCCTTGGCCCGGGATAACCGGCACCGGTTGTGGCCCAGTATTTCCACAGCCCCAGGCTGAGCCCGGGGCTGTGGAAGGTCTAGCCCATTCTGCTGCTTTTCCCGGCTACGTGGCTTACTCATGAGTAGCCAGGAGGAGCTGTGCCCATCGGGCCGGGGGGGGGAATCATGGGGGGAGGGAGATCGGGGCCAGGGGGGAAGAGCAGACCTGGTGGGAGAGATGAGGGGGAAGAGCGGAGCCAGAGGACATGGGGGGGGGAATCACGGCCCAGGGGTGATGGGGGGTATCGGAGATCACGGGCGGGTGGCGGAGGCATCAGACCAGGCAGACGGGCGGGGGGGCATCAGATATGGTGGGTGGGTGGGCATCAGATATCAGGGGGAAATTGGTGGCAGGGGGAGTGGGGAACCCTTTTTTAAAAAAACAACAACCAAAAGCCTACCTTATCATTGGTGCGCTCCTGCGCACATGGCCCCTTTAAGCTTGAAAAAAAATGGCCTACGTGACGGGGCTTTCCTTTACTCTGTCATGTGTCACGTGTGGACAGGAGCGACAGCCCGCACTACTACTAGCACGGGCTGGCCCCTCCACACGCTGGGATTTAAAGGCAGGTCTAGCAAGGCCCAGTGCCTCAGGGAAAGCAGGGACAGAAGGCAGATCCAGATGGCCTGCTACACTTTCCCCTGTGCCCACCCCCACATGGGCAATGGCTTCAAGACCACCACTTGAACATTCAGAGGAAGCCACTTAAAATCCATATGAACACATTTTGCTGACTATTGCTCAGACGACTATGTCTTCTTTCCCACCGTTGCCACATCTGAGTGGTAGCGTTTCTGCAGGATTTCAGGATTTCGCAGTCCTGGGATCCATTTTATTGGAGACCCAGCAGAATGCACCTGGGACTTCATGCGTACAATGCATGTGCTCAGCTACTGAGCTATTGGCCTTGCCCACATAGCATGTTGTCATTGTTGATAGCTCATAGTGGCCAGCAGTAACTTTGTAACTCTGCCATCATACTTCTGCTTGCCTAGCAATAGTAGTTGGGAAAAGCCACCTATTCCATACTGAAACTATTTCAGGGGATGCAGAGTTCTTTGCTGTATGCCCCTAGCTGTTTGACAAAATAATATTGGATCCAGAGGACATCAGGCCCCTAAGAAGCCCTGCAATACAAGCCCTCCATCACACCTCTTCTGCCTTACATACTGGCTTGCCATGGGGAAGGCTCACACCATAATAATATGCAGCAGTGCCCTGAGGTCCTGGGAACCATGGGGAATGTAGTTCCCAATGGTCCCCCAAATTCATGCAGACTGTTGCATATGTTCCTGTCACAGTCTAAGGGCATTGGAAATCAGAGGTAATATATTTCTTGATATTGCTGGACACTGCTATGTATTACTAAAGGGGTTTATTTCTAGGACTAAAATCCTGATCTTTGGAGCCCACACAAATCCCTCCATTTACCAAGGTAAGGTTTGGAAAGGGAAACAGATGCAGAGGAGGCATTGGATATGACAAAATAGATCCAATTAATTAATTAATTTTATTTATTGATTACATTTTTATAAATGTAATACATTTTTACAATTAAGATAGGACAGACTCCATAGGGGTCTGATCCCAAATTTATCTAAAATATGGTGTCTGACACACACACACACACACACAAAATATGGAGTCTGACCCCTCGCTAACTCTGTTTTCAAAATCGACATCCTGCATGCAAACACTCTAGGCAGGTAAATGAAAGGCAGTGGTTAAAGTGTTGGACTAGCACTGGGGAGATCAAGGTTCAAATCTTCCCCTCTTAGCCATGAAACTCACAGGTTGACCCACAGCCAATCAGCAACAATTTCTCAGCCTAACCTACCTCACGAGGTTATTGTGCGAGAGAAATGGAGGGGGAAGAATAATGAAACCTGGCTTAGAGAAAAGGTGGGATATAAATATAACGGTTTGGATGCCGTATCTTTGCTCTGCCAGCAGAAGGATGCCACCGGCAGCCCCTCAAGTATCCTCCAAATCTGCTCTGGAGGGATGGTGGACCCACTGGGGGAGATCTAGAGGGCCCATGGGTCAAAGATCCTGGAGGAAGGAGAGGACGCAGAAATCCCTTTTCACCAGCTGTATCCTTCCACTGGCAGAACTTCAATGCTGGATCCAACCCATTAAACTTAAGTGAATAAGGAGAACTTTCTCCGCTGTGGCACCCCGGCTGTGGAACGAGCTCCCCAGAGAGGTCCACCTGGCGCCTACACCGTACTGCTTTCGTCGCCAGCTGAAGACCTTTTCATTCTCTCAGTATTTTAACGCTTAATTTTAACTTAAATTTAAATTTTACTGTTCTAACTCTGTATTTTAATCTTATATCAATTTCTGCTGCATGGTTTTATCCTGGTTGTGCTTTTGATACTGTATTTCGTATTTGTGTTTTTAACCTGTTGGTTGTTTTATTATGGTTTTAATTTTTGTGAACCGCCCAGAGAGCTATTGGGTGGTATAAAAATGTAATAAATAAACATGTAATAAATAAATAAGTAATAACAGAGAGAGCAGAGGATTTTTCTGATACCTAGCTCACCCCCTCAGTCGAAGCACCTTTCATAAGGCTCCCGTGCGTTCTCCTTCCAAAAGCCAAGTGTGCTTTGAATTTCCCACAACCAAAGGAAGACAGACCAAAGCACTATTTCTCTCTTAAAAGGGAGTGAGCTATTCACACGAGAGTGTTGGGAAAAGAACCTGACCTCCTGCTCGGCCCACTTTCCGTGGCTGAGTGGCTGTTTTCTCCCCGTAGACCTTTTAGTCCTGTTTAATAAGTATCTAGTTCCTTTCAATAAATTCTGCACATTCTGATGGCAAAGTGAGTACAAGTAGCAAAAGTGACAGGTGCTAGAGACAGGTGAGAACTTGTTATGCCCAAAAAGATGTCACACCATTTTCCTAGTGGTCTTTTTTTATTATTCCAGCAGCTCTCTGGGATGAGCATAGAATAATGAGATCATATATATATATATATATATATATATATATATATATATATATATGCCAGAAACAGGTAGTCAACGGCGGTGTTTATTCACTGAAGGTCAGGCTTTTGTATTATGAAACTTCTAGCAGATGCGATAAGCAGTAAATTGCAGATCTATCACTCGCGCCCCCCTTTCCCAGTGAGCGTGTGTGTGAAATCAGCAGAATACTGCCTCTGTTTGATTTATAGCCCACTTTTGACCAACTCTTATCTAGTTCCCACAAGCCCTTTTCTGATGCAGCTCATGTCTGAATGACAATAGACAACCACTGCCATTATGCTCCAAAATCCCTCTCTGCATTCTAGACACCTAAGATTACATCTGGGCTATTGATTTATGACTGCCTCCCCCACACCACCACCCCTCCCGGGACCAGTTTGTTCAGCCTGAACAAGATAGACTATTATTAAACTGAGCAAACAACTCCATGTGAACTTGCAAAGGAAATAATCATTTGCAGCCACCTTTCTAACAACTTGGATGCACAAAGCAACAGAGGCATTGAAATATTAAGGCTATTTTTACGTGTGTAGCCACTAGTTGTGCTCTGCTCAGATTATATGTAATTTATACACAAACTACAATACCACAAGGATTCTCATTCTCTCTCTCTCTCTCTCTCCCTCTCTTCTCTCCTGCTCTCACTCTTCCATTTGTAGTGCCTCTCTCAGAACATTCAAATATGTAGTCTGGTGAGTGATTTCTAGTTTGGATTAAAACCAAAATAATTACCAGATTCTGCTTCCCTATCCATTGGATAGCACCTTCCCTTTCCATGGCAAAGAGCTTTTATGGTACCTTTTAGTAAGGATGTGTGAGAAATTCATTCCATCATGGGATGTGTGTGTGTGTGTGTGTGTTTCTTTTCGGGTTTACCCAATGCACCTCCCAGACCCAAACACAATTTGCAGTTGGAAATCTATACATTTCTGAGCTTACGATGTATTCCGCAAAACAAAAAGGTGTTCAGCAATACGCACTAGGGGTGTGCACGGACCCCCCGCTCCGCTTCACTTGCAGATCCGCCATTTTTCGGAGCGGGTCGCTCCGCCCCGCCCCCGCTCCGCCCACTTCCGCTCCGCTCCGCCCGGAGCTCCGGATCGGATCCGGAGCTCCGTTTTTGCCCCCCCATAGGCTTGCATTGAAAGCTAAAAAAGTAAACAACTTTTTTTCCGTTGAAGTTAGAAACCTCACGTTTGGCACCATGACACCTCATGGGCGTATACACACACACGCCAAGTTTCAAGGCAATCCCATCATCCCCTGATTTTTGGCGAATTTTTGAAAATCGGGCACCCCATTCACACCCCTTGGGATAGCTCCGTCAATTTGCATGTTACAAACCTCAAACTCGGCACCAGGGCAGCTTATCCATGTGTCCACATGCACGCCAAGTTGCAAGCAAATCCCATCATCCCCTGATTTTTGGCGCGGCTCTACCCTCTAACGCACCTCCCATAACCCTAATTCACACCCCTTTAGATAGCTCCGTCAATTTGCACGTTAGAAACCTCAAACTCAGCACCATGATAGCTTATCCACGTGTCCACATGCACGCCAAGTTTCAAGGCAATCCCATCATCCCCTGATTTTTGGGGAATTTATGAAAATCGGGCACCCCATTCACACCCCTTGGGATAGCTCCGTCAATTTGCATGTTAGAAACCTCAAACTCGGCACCAGGAGAGCTTATCCATGTGTCCACATGCACGCCAAGTTGCAAGCAAATCCCATCATCCCCTGATTTTTGGCATGGCTTAACTCACCCCAAATTGTCCCATTCTACAACTACGTCAATTTGCACGTTAGAAACCTCAAACTCAGCACCATGATAGCTTATCCACGTGTCCACATGCACGCCAAGTTTCAAGGCAATCCCATCATCCCCTGATTTTTGGGGAATTTATGAAAATCGGGCACCCCATTCACACCCCTTGGGATAGCTCCGTCAATTTGCATGTTAGAAACCTCAAACTCGGCACCAGGAGAGCTTATCCATGTGTCCACATGCACGCCAAGTTGCAAGCAAATCCCATCATCCCCTGATTTTTGGCGCGGCTTAAACTTTTTAACTCACCCCAAATCAAGTCCCATTCTACAACTACGTCAATTTGCACGTTAGAAACCTATCCTTTGGTCCCATGACAGCTTACCCATGTGTCCCCATGGACACCAAGTTTCAAGGCAATCCCATCATCCCCTGATGTTAGGGGAACTTTTGAAATTTGAACACTCCAGTATGTCAGGGATTTAAAGTTGCAATTGCAGACAGCTCAATGGGGCCAGTTCCAAGGCAATCCCAACATGCCACGAGATAACCCTAAATCTTCTGGCACATTTGAAAAAGGGATTATTGAATTTGATAAAGTCTAAGTGAGCGCAGGAAGGACTTCTCCCCTTAGTCAAAGCAAGACACATACACCATCGCTGCAAGGCGGGAAGGGGAGAATTATTATTATTATTATTATTTATTTATATAGCACCATCAATGGAAAGCAGGCAGGCAGCATGCATTGTAGTGCCGCAAGGATGGCTTGAGCACTAACGCATAGCAAACCAACCCATAAGTGGGCGCAAAGTGAGGCAAAGATGGCTGGTTGTTTCTTTCTAAGCCAGCAGTTACGCCTTGAGGGGCACAGAGGAGGACGATTGGGAGCAAACCAGGCACCAGGCGGGCAGAGAGGCAGGCAGAGTAGGCGAGGAGTCAGTCCTGGCAGATGCCCCACCACAGCAGCACCCCGGGGGAGGCGGGCAGGCAGGCAGGCAGGCTGCGGGCATTTCTGGGGGCACAAGGAAGTGATGGCTGGTTTCTAAGCCAGCATTGCAGTTAGTCACGCATTGCAAACGCAAACCATCCCAGCGAGTCGGTCACCGAGGAGGACAGGCTAGCAGAGGGGCAGGCAGAGTGACATGTCATAGATCTAGTATTGGGGAGGAGTCAGTCCCGGCAGATGCCCCAACACAGTAGCACCCTGGGTGGGCATTGGAAAACGCCATCTTGTGGGTCAATACTTCCCCCACCCCATGTCCTGCAGGGTTGCCTGCCTAACCCTTGTGGGGATGGGAGATGGAGAGCTTAGAGTGGCAGTGCCAGCAGCAGCCTTCGGCTTTCCCCTGGAACCAGTCGCCTTGCCCGCCTCTTTCCCCAGCAAGATCGCCTGGTGCTGCCTATGAAGATGCATCTTCATGCTGCTGGTTCCATAATGCCCTGTCGATGAACCCCTGCTTAGGCTGAGTTTGCAGTGGCGACAGACAGCAAAGCGGGGATCCGCTCCCAACTCAAAGTGGTCCCACACGATGCTTGTCTTTCGTTTCTGTGGTGACACCACCAATTGCCCGCCTGAGCTCTCTGGTGTTGCCACAGAAACAGGGGTGTGGGATGAGACTGGGGAGAGAGCCTCGGCCTGCTGCTGCTCCTCCTCAGCCCCCACATCCTGGAGGCCCACCGCCTCCTCCTCCTCCCCCCCCTCCACTGTGCTGAGGACCTCGTCTAGGTCCATCAGCGGGCTCGTGGGCTGAAAGGAGAATGAAGGAGTTGGGGATACTCCTCCTCCTCTAATGGCACTGCTGCCACGTGCCTCTTGCAAACGGGCACTTTTCCCATTCCCACCCTCAAAAAGAGAACGCCGGGCACAAGTTGCAGAAGAGAGTGGCTCTGCCTGCTGCTTGTCCTGCTTCTGTTTTGGAGCAGTCAGCCAAGGAGTTGCCCGTTTGAGTTTCACAGGAGGAGAGGAAGCCCTGCTGGCAGACTGAGCCTTGCTGCTTTCAGCACGCCTGCTTTCTCTTTTCATGATGACTAACAAAATATTAATACTACTAATACTATGTATAAGGTACTACTAAGAATATGTATAAGAAGAATATAATATGTTTAAATGTAGGGAAATGGGACAAGAACAATAAAATATACTACTACTAATATGTATGAGAATATACTACTAAGAATATCTACAAGAATATAATAATATGTTTTAGAATATTACTAATAAATGTAGGGAAATGGGACAAGAAATGGGACAACCACTACTATAAGAAGAACAAAATATGAATACTACTACTAATATGTATGAGAATGTATACTAATAGACTACTAAGACTATGTCAAAGAATATAATAATAATATGTTTAAGAATAGGGAAATGGTGTGCGTATGCTTTCCCCAAAATGCTCAATCTGTGGCTGCCTGTTGAACTTGACAAAAGCAGCCCACTCCGTCGAAGTTACACAGAGAAGAAAAAGAGAATCCAATTTTTTTGGTATATTTGGTATATAGAAGATAGAAGGAAACACAATCAGGATTTAAGAGAGGGGAGGGGGAAAAAGAACCAACCACTACTATAAGAAGAACAAAATATGAATACTAATATAATATGTATGAGAATATATACTAATGGACTATGTGAAAGAATATAATAAAATATGTTTAAGAATATAAATGTAGGGAAATGGGACAAAAAGTGTGTGTATGCTTTCAAAAGAAAGCTTTCACAAAAGCAGAACAGTCAGGCTTTAATACAGGGAAGGGGGGGGCAACCAACCCAACCACACACTCCAAAATTCAAAAATAAAGTTTATATTAAATCAAAGTAAGGGGAAAACACAGGGCAAACTAAGCTACAAGTCAGAAAGAAGCAAACAAACACACACACGCGCCAAACTAAACCTATATTAAATTAATCTATCTCCAAAGCAGGAGCACTAGCTAAGTAAGTGTTCCCTCCACGAACGCCAACCCACAAAGAGACACAAAACAGAAAGTTCTCAGGGTGGGTCTGCCTTAGTCCCCCCTCCAACGCTGGGATTGGAGGAGGATGCTTTCTGAGGAGATGAATTCTCATCAGGATTGGGAGTTGAATGTGCCTGTCATCGCTTCCAAAATAATAATAATAATAAAAAAAAAAAACCCAAACCCCGATTTTTAAAAAAATATTGCACGTGAACCACAGCACGCAGAAAGTTGAGAGTGGTCTCAAAATGACCCCCATCCACGACTCTCTGTGCACAAGAATTTTCAGAACGATAGCTTAAACCCCCCCCCAGTTATCCCCGATTCTTTCCCTCAATGCAATCCTATGGGCGAAAAGCCGAAACGCTGTTTGAGCCCTGCGGTTGACCCGATTTTTAAAAAAATATTGCACGTGAACCACAGCACGCAGAAAGTTGAGAGTGGTCTCAAAATGACCCCCATCCACGACTCTCTGTGCACAAGAATTTTCAGAACGATAGCTTAAACCCCCCCCCAGTTATCCCCGATTCTTTCCCTCAATGCAATCCTATGGGCGAAAAGCCGAAACGCAGTTTGAGCCCCGCGGTTGACCCGATTTTTAAAAAAATATTGCACGTGAACCACAGCACGCAGAGAGGTGAGAGTGGTCTCAAAATGACCCCCATCCACGACTCTCTGTGCACAAGAATTTCCAGAACGATAGCTTCAAAAACAACGTAGTTATGCGCGATTATTTGCCGCAATGCAATCCTATGGCGAAATGTTTTCAAGATGGCGACCGGAGCGCTCCGACTGAACTCGGAGCTCCGAAAAATGGTCGCTTCTCTTCGCCTTGCTTCTAGGGGGTCCGCGGTCCGCTCCTACTCCGCCTCTGGGTAAGGCGGAGCAGGCCAATCCGCTACTGCTTCTACGCTCCTAATCGGAGCGGAGCACATCCCTAATACGCACACATTTGAAATATGTGCAAAGGAAAATGCCTATGTTTCCAGAATGTGCACAAACATTAGTTAGCCAATGGGTGCAAACATGCATACATTTAAAGATGTTCGCAAAAATGCTTACAATTATGCATGCATTGTAAAATGTGTATGAATTTCCGTATACATTTTTTAATGAAAAAAAAATCACACAAGCTTCTGCGGAAATGGGACAGAAGGAGCTTGATCTCAAAATAAATAAATAAAAAATAAATATGACAATCTCAGTGAGAAGTATAATTTTTCCAGTACTTCTTTCTTTCTTTCTTTCTTTCTTTCTTTCTTTCTTTCTTTCTTTCTTTCTTTCAAACATTTATATCCCACTCTATATCATTAAGATCTCAGGGTGGCGTACAGATAAAAGAATACAGTAGAAAACAATAAACATACACAGCTAAAAACAAATTAAACCTTGAACCAAGTTAAAACAATATTTAATTTAAAAGCAGTAAAAACAATTAAAACAATTAAAACAATGTGCCAGCTTAGTAAATTTAACCATTAAAGGCTTTGTTAAAAAGCCATGTTTTCACTTGGCACCAGAATAAAATCAGTGTTGGTGCCAATCGGGCCTCCAATAGTCAGGGTGCCGACTGAAAAATGGTGTGCACTGAGGCCATAGCTAGACAGGGCAATATCCCAGGGATCGCCCCGGGATTGTCCCTGTGCATTCACATGACGCACAGGGCATCCCAGGAGCTGGGAGGGATGATCCCTCCCTTTCCCCGGGATATCGCCCTACACTTCATAATCATTTGTTTATTTCCACTTTGAAGTTTAAATGTGAAATTCATTCATTCATTTTCCTCCTCATCATATCATCATCTTCTTTTTCTTGTGTGCTATTCAGGTCCAACGTAGCAGTTATATTTGCCCAGGGATATAATGCAAACAGTCCTGTTTTACCTCTAGAAATTAGTAGTTCAATAGATCTGTCAGCTAGGGTGACCATATGAAAAGGAGGACAGGGGTCCAGTATCTTTAACAGTTGCATAGAAAAGGGAATTTCAGCAGGGGTCATTTGTATATATGGAGAACCTGGTGAAATTCCCTCTTCATCACAACAGTTAAAGCTGCAGGAGCTAAACTAGAGTGACCAGATTTAAAAGAGGGCAGGGCACCTGCAGCTTTAACTGTGGTGATGAAGAGGGAATTTCAGCAGGTTCTCCATATATACAAATGACACCTGCTGAAATTCCCTTTTCAATACAACTGTTAAAGATACAGGAGCCCTGTCCTCCTTTTCATATGGTCACCCTATGTCAGCTTTCACCATTTGGTGTTAAAGTGGATGAATACATGGAAAGTATGCCTGTTTGGGATAGGCGATGTCTGTCCACCACAACCACCCCACCATCTTGGAGTTGGAATGACTTGCACAATTCTATGTTTCTATGAAGATTTTCAAGAAGGGTCTGGATAGCCAGTTCTCATGGCGGTTTAACCGGTTTTCCTGCATATATTGCAGAGAGTTGGACTGAATGATCCTTGTGGTCCCTTCCAACTTCACAATTCTATGATTCTACTGTGGCTTAGAACTTTTGAAAGCCATGTCAACAATTTTCGTGGATCCTCTGTGAAGGATGATATCCAGCTGGAATACATTGCAGAGAACCCTCCCCACAACCTCACTGGTGCCAACACAGATTTCATTTCAACACCAAGTAAAAACATGGCTTTTTAACAAGCCTTTAATGATTAAATTCACTAAGATGGCACATTGTTTTACTGTTTTAATTGGTTTACTGCTTTTAAATTATATATTGTTTTAACTTGGTTCATGGTTTAATTTGTTTTTAGCTGTGTATATTTATTGTTTTATACTGTATGCTTTTATCTGTACCGCCGCCCTGAAATCCTAATGATATAGGGCGGGCTACAAATGTTTTAAATAAAATAAATAAATAAATGATAACTTAAACAAGTATCCCCTACCAAACATGTTAAATAATTCTTTCCATGTTAAAAATACTACTTAGATTTCTCCCATATTTCATGAGTTTCTGTTAAGAGCATTTCTATATTGTCCGTAGTTCTAGGGTGACCGTATGAAAAGAACAGGGCTCCTGTATCTTTAACAGTTGTATAAAAAAGTTAAATCACCACAGTTAAAGCTGCAGGAGCTATACTAGAGTGACCCGATTTAAAAGAGGGCAGGGCACCTGCAGCTTTAACTGTGGTGTTGAAGAGGGAATTTCACCAGGTTCTCCATATATATAAATGACACCTGCTGAAATCCTCTTTTTTATACAACTGTAAAGATACAGGAGCCCTGTCCTCCTTTTCATATGGTCACCCTAGTAGCTCCATATACTTCTCATCTCAAAACAATTTAAAGAGACCTTTTTGTTTGTTTGTTTTAAAGGAGCCACCTTAAGAAACTATTTTAATAATGCCTCCCACCCCCTTTTTCTCTCCCCACCCCTCCCTTCTTTCTGTTGGAGAAGTACAACAGTTAAAACTCTTTCCAAAAAGTCATTGTGGAACATTTTTACTCCCAGTCAGGCTGTCTCTTAATCCAGTCTAACGTGTTGTTTGCTTTTTTGACTGCTGCTGGGTCCTTCAGCAGGTGCTTTCATCAAGCTGTCTGCACCGATGCCTAGTTCCTTTTTCCTGCATGGCTACATTTAATTTAGAACCCATCAATGGGTACGAGGAGTTTGAGCAGATTCTCTCTGTAGTGTAATTCCCATGCAAGTCTGTAGTGAATTTCATCTGCTACACTGGTCCAGTGTCTCATATTATTAAATGTTGTCCTCCCCTTGCAAAATAAAAAATCATGCCGGAATACAGATTTGCATTCTTAAATTAATACCCATCTTTCAGTGCTGAACAAATTATTGATTGCATACAATAAGAAGTGAATAAAAGTTGATAAAGGAAAAGGCTAACTTCACCTCATTTGTTGCAATTATTTGCCATTTATAACGACTGGATTCATGCCCTGTGCTCCCACCAAAATCTATTCAAGGCGAAAGTAATAAAAGTTGTGGCCAATTCTATTAAACCATCTAGGCTTCTGCGTCCCTTTGTTTACCTCCCTTTCCTTCTCCACTGGAAGCCTGACACAAGGCCATATTTTCTTTCACCTGCCTTTTGTGTGCTTGTCTCACAAACTAGCTTACTGTTATTATTGTTATCATGATCATCACCGTTTTTTGCCAATTTACTTCAGTTGTTTGTTTTGTGGAAGCATGTACACCATCACCACACAACTGCATCCCCAATGAGGCAATTTCCTTCTTGGATTTGTGCAATGTGACTATACCATTACATAACTCCAGCCCAAACTTGGCACATTGTGTTGTTTATGAAGTCATTACAAGCATCATGGTAGGCATTCCTACAGCCTTCTTCTTGGCTATTCCAGTGCTCTCCTCTTTGCCCCCTGTCCAGTGACTCCCAATAGCTGCAGGTTCCCTTTGAGACTCAAGGACCCAGCAACAACTGTGTGGAAGGTGCTAGATAGACAAAAGTGGGGAGGGTCCTTTTCCACCTTGAAACAATATGTTGTGTACATGGGAAATAGACTGGGGTGAGGGGCTTAGGTTATGGCATGGGAAAGGGTTTATTGGAATAAATAAGAGAAGGTTTGGGGGATATGAGATGTAGGGAGAATTCTAGGGCACCTGGAATAATCATATTGGAGAACAGGAGGGGGTATAGGATGTCTCTAGAGGAGGAAAGTTTGTGGGATGGCTGTCCTCATCCCATGATAGCATAGCTCCCCTGAACATGTGTGAAGTATTTTTCCTTTCTGAAAGGATATCATAGAATCATAGAATAGCAGAGTTGGAAGGGACCTACAAGGCCATCGAGTCCAACTCCATGCTCAATGCAGGAATCCACCCTAAAGCATCCCTGACAGATGGTTGTCCAGCTGCCTCTTGAATCACTCAGTACATGTTCAGAAGTGCTGTGCTATCACCTCTACTCCTCCCACAAATTAACTTTCTCTAAAGATATCCCACAATCCATGCTCTTATTCTAAATATATTTCTGCAGTGCCCTTATTTCTAAGAGTGTGCACTAGAATTATAATTATAAATATTATATTATTATAATTATAATTATAATTATATAATAAATAAATTATATTAATGTAATAAATAATATATATTACATAATATAATAAATATTTATAAAATAATTTTATAAATATAATAAATACATTTATATAATAAATTTATTATATTAATATAATATTTATATTAATACAATAAATAACTTTCCCCCAGTTTGGCCAGAGTCATCCCAAATATTCTGTTCCTAAACCAAGGTGAAGAAATAGTAAATAAGGATACAAGGGGAGAAAACACAATTTCGTACAAGGTCAGTCATCAAATTATCAAAACAGAAACATCATTCAGTTTTTATATACTGTTTTCTATCTTTCGGATTGTGTGCCAAAGCTATCAAAGCCCTGATCTACGAAAGTGAGAAGGTGAGAAAAGTGTCAATTTTGCTCTTCCTATACTAGTTTTAAGCGAGTGTGTGATTTTCCCACTCCCTGTCTGGAGTGACATGGAAGTCCCTACCTTACTAAATAGTTGAAGAGTACCCTTATGCATACCGGACTGGGTATAGTGTTATACAGCATGCAAAAACTCATTTATTTATTTATTTATTTATTTATTTATTGCATTTCTATACCGCCCAATAGCTGAAGCTCTCTTGACGGTTTACAACATCTAGATAGGTTGGTTTGACTCTTGCAATCCCCATGGTATAGATTCAGCCATCAAATGACATACAAACAACAACAACAACAACAGTTTGGTTATGTTCCAATGGGTTTCATGATTTTGAAACACTTGGGCATTCAAGACTTGAGCTTGGCAACAGCTCTCTGTTTCTCCCATTAGGAAAGGCACCACAGAGGTATTAGGGAAATGGCGTGACAAAAACGTTTGTGCCATCAGTACTGTCGGCCCTAACCATCATGGCCAGTTTGGTGGCTTTTAGATGCGTTTCTGGAAACTGGTGGGCTTTTTGGAGAACACATGCGTCTCATTGACTGTATCTTCTCAGTCCGAATTGTGTGTGAATAGGAATTAAGAAAACATACACAAGGCCTGGGGTGTCTAATTCCCTAAGAAACACATTTCCATTCATGTGGGAGTTGCGAGACGTGCCGGTGGCCCTTTCATAAACTTTCAGTCTACTCTTTGTTTGTCATTTCATTTCCTTTGTGGTGCCAACATTACTAGACGGCTCAGTGACACAGATGCTCTGGGAGTAGATGCTCAGCTCTCTTTCACCCCTCCCCCCTTTTCTCTCTCTCTCTCTCTCTCTCTCTCTCTTTGGCTTTGTGGAGGCTTTTCCCTTATCCATGGAAACACCCCGTTCCCTTATTGGAGTTGACTGGAAAAAAAACCTTGATTTATCTGTCTAGAAGCATTTCCTGGTTTAAGTTCTGTTTTAGAGCAGGAGCCTGTTTTCTTCCATTCGCATCTGCGTACGTCCTTAGCAACCCTGACTATATAAAACGTCCAGAGCGACCACGGCCTTGCGATAATGTGGCTGCAGTAAAGGTCATAAATAGAGTCTGCTTGGGAATTAATTCAAATAAGGAATTGATGTGCCAAGTTCAGGCCTCTGCTGGGCATGTTAATAATGTCACTTGTGTGATTGCTGCCAGAGGACATCCTAAAGCTAAGACTTGCAGCTCCCTGTGTCTACCCTTGGGGCTCCCTCACTAGGACGAAAGCAGAGCCCAGAGGTCAGCAAGAGACCGCTGCAGCATCATGGCCGGAAGATAACTATTCATCTCCTTAAAGTCTGGGCTAGCTTCTTGAAAGATTAATGTTGCTGGTGCTAAGGCATTTTTTTTTTTGAATAATAATAAAAAAGAAATAGCACTGATTTCATCCCTGGACTGACTCCAGTAAAGTGACAACAGGGGTGAATTGGGAGGCAGCAAAGTCCTTGAGTTGCCATATGGCAAACATTTATAACTTCTGCGAGGCTGCTGAAATATCCTAATAAGCCACTGTAATGGTTGTGTGTACACGTGTGGTTTATTTGTGGGGGGGGGGAGAGAAAGGGACAGATTCAGCACTCCAAAAGAGCCAAAATTTGGATGGCAGGGAAGTGGGGTTGTGTGTATGAAGATGCTTAGCTCTGAACAGGGAGGAGAGCTTGTCCCAGCCAAATAAGGTTGTCGGTTGAGAAAAGGAGACTAAAGGAACCACGTGTGTATTTTTTACTAATGAGAAGCAGGATTACTTTCTTAGCCGTGTGGTTCAGTGGAAACATTCCAGTTGAGGACAGTGGCTTCTCCTTGAAAAGAGAGGAAAAGCAGAGCAAAGACTGGGCTGGAACACAGCTCCAGGTTTCATTGGTGCCAGGGCTTCCCAGGGCTGATCCTTGCAGGAACCCACTTTCCATGTAGGAGCTGAGTCCTGGCTCATGCGACGTGAATGACAAAGAAAAGAATACCTCTAAACATCGGCAGGCTGCTTTTCTTTCACTGTTGACATAATCATAATCTGTCCATACATAGCTGGGATTTGGGGGAAGGCAGGCGAAGCTCCTGGATCAGAACGAGTAGCTGGGGTGGGGTGGAATAGGTTTTTTCAACAGTAATATATACAGTAGCTGTGAGCTGTCCCTCTTGTAATGCAAAATATTTGGGGTTGACCCCATATTGAATGAGACCCAACAGCTTTATAAAAGACCTGCTCCAGGTAGAGATGGAAATAGCTAGAATTAGTTTGTTGATGTAGATCAACACAGCATTTTGGGCCTCTTCTTGGGGTGTAGCTATTAGGGATGTGCTCCGCTCCGATTAGGAGCGTAGAAGCAGTAGCGGATTGGCCTGCTCCGCCTTACCCAGAGGCGGAGTAGGAGCGGACCGCGGACCCCCTAGAAGCAAGGCGAAGAGAAGCGACCATTTTTCGGAGCTCCGAGTTCAGTCGGAGCGCTCCGGTCGCCATCTTGAAAACATTTCGCCATAGGATTGCATTGCGGCAAATAATCGCGCATAACTACGTTGTTTTTGAAGCTATCGTTCTGGAAATTCTTGTGCACAGAGAGTCGTGGATGGGGGTCATTTTGAGACCACTCTCACCTCTCTGCGTGCTGTGGTTCACGTGCAATATTTTTTTAAAAATCGGGTCAACCGCGGGGCTCAAACTGCGTTTCGGCTTTTCGCCCATAGGATTGCATTGAGGGAAAGAATCGGGGATAACTGGGGGGGGGTTTAAGCTATCGTTCTGAAAATTCTTGTGCACAGAGAGTCGTGGATGGGGGTCATTTTGAGACCACTCTCAACTTTCTGCGTGCTGTGGTTCACGTGCAATATTTTTTTAAAAATCGGGTCAACCGCAGGGCTCAAACGGCGTTTCGGCTTTTCGCCCATAGGATTGCATTGAGGGAAAGAATCGGGGATAACTGGGGGGGGGTTTAAGCTATCGTTCTGAAAATTCTTGTGCACAGAGAGTCGTGGATGGGGGTCATTTTGAGACCACTCTCAACTTTCTGCGTGCTGTGGTTCACGTGCAATATTTTTTTAAAAATCGGGGTTTGGGTTTTTTTTTTTTATTATTATTATTTTTTTGGAAGCGATGACAGGCACATTCAACTCCCAATCCTGATGAGAATTCATCTCCTCAGAAAGCATCCTCCTCCAATCCCAGCGTTGGAGGGGGGACTAAGGCAGACCCACCCTGAGAACTTTCTGTTTTGTGTCTCTTTGTGGGTTGGCGTTCGTGGAGGGAACACTTACTTAGCTAGTGCTCCTGCTTTGGAGATAGATTAATTTAATATAGGTTTAGTTTGGCGCGTGTGTGTGTTTGTTTGCTTCTTTCTGACTTGTAGCTTAGTTTGCCCTGTGTTTTCCCCTTACTTTGATTTAATATAAACTTTATTTTTGAATTTTGGAGTGTGTGGTTGGGTTGGTTGCCCCCCCCCTTCCCTGTATTAAAGCCTGACTGTTCTGCTTTTGTGAAAGCTTTCTTTTGAAAGCATACACACACTTTTTGTCCCATTTCCCTACATTTATATTCTTAAACATATTTTATTATATTCTTTCACATAGTCCATTAGTATATATTCTCATACATATTATATTAGTATTCATATTTTGTTCTTCTTATAGTAGTGGTTGGTTCTTTTTCCCCCTCCCCTCTCTTAAATCCTGATTGTGTTTCCTTCTATCTTCTATATACCAAATATACCAAAAAAATTGGATTCTCTTTTTCTTCTCTGTGTAACTTCGACGGAGTGGGCTGCTTTTGTCAAGTTCAACAGGCAGCCACAGATTGAGCATTTTGGGGAAAGCATACGCACACCATTTCCCTATTCTTAAACATATTATTATTATATTCTTTGACATAGTCTTAGTAGTCTATTAGTATACATTCTCATACATATTAGTAGTAGTATTCATATTTTGTTCTTCTTATAGTAGTGGTTGTCCCATTTCTTGTCCCATTTCCCTACATTTATTAGTAATATTCTAAAACATATTATTATATTCTTGTAGATATTAGTAGTATATTCTCATACATATTAGTAGTAGTATATTTTATTGTTCTTGTCCCATTTCCCTACATTTAAACATATTATATTCTTCTTATACATATTCTTAGTAGTACCTTATACATAGTATTAGTAGTATTAATATTTTGTTAGTCATCATGAAAAGAGAAAGCAGGCGTGCTGAAAGCAGCAAGGCTCAGTCTGCCAGCAGGGCTTCCTCTCCTCCTGTGAAACTCAAACGGGCAACTCCTTGGCTGACTGCTCCAAAACAGAAGCAGGACAAGCAGCAGGCAGAGCCACTCTCTTCTGCAACTTGTGCCCGGCGTTCTCTTTTTGAGGGTGGGAATGGGAAAAGTGCCCGTTTGCAAGAGGCACGTGGCAGCAGTGCCATTAGAGGAGGAGGAGTATCCCCAACTCCTTCATTCTCCTTTCAGCCCACGAGCCCGCTGATGGACCTAGACGAGGTCCTCAGCACAGTGGAGGGGGGGGAGGAGGAGGAGGCGGTGGGCCTCCAGGATGTGGGGGCTGAGGAGGAGCAGCAGCAGGCCGAGGCTCTCTCCCCAGTCTCATCCCACACCCCTGTTTCTGTGGCAACACCAGAGAGCTCAGGCGGGCAATTGGTGGTGTCACCACAGAAACGAAAGACAAGCATCGTGTGGGACCACTTTGAGTTGGGAGCGGATCCCCGCTTTGCTGTCTGTCGCCACTGCAAACTCAGCCTAAGCAGGGGTTCATCGACAGGGCATTATGGAACCAGCAGCATGAAGATGCATCTTCATAGGCAGCACCAGGCGATCTTGCTGGGGAAAGAGGCGGGCAAGGCGACTGGTTCCAGGGGAAAGCCGAAGGCTGCTGCTGGCACTGCCACTCTAAGCTCTCCATCTCCCATCCCCACAAGGGTTAGGCAGGCAACCCTGCAGGACATGGGGTGGGGGAAGTATTGACCCACAAGATGGCGTTTTCCAATGCCCACCCAGGGTGCTACTGTGTTGGGGCATCTGCCGGGACTGACTCCTCCCCAATACTAGATCTATGACATGTCACTCTGCCTGCCCCTCTGCTAGCCTGTCCTCCTCGGTGACCGACTCGCTGGGATGGTTTGCGTTTGCAATGCGTGACTAACTGCAATGCTGGCTTAGAAACCAGCCATCACTTCCTTGTGCCCCCAGAAATGCCCGCAGCCTGCCTGCCTGCCTGCCCGCCTCCCCCGGGGTGCTGCTGTGGTGGGGCATCTGCCAGGACTGACTCCTCGCCTACTCTGCCTGCCTCTCTGCCCGCCTGGTGCCTGGTTTGCTCCCAATCGTCCTCCTCTGTGCCCCTCAAGGCGTAACTGCTGGCTTAGAAAGAAACAACCAGCCATCTTTGCCTCACTTTGCGCCCACTTATGGGTTGGTTTGCTATGCGTTAGTGCTCAAGCCATCCTTGCGGCACTACAATGCATGCTGCCTGCCTGCTTTCCATTGATGGTGCTATATAAATAAATAATAATAATAATAATAATTCTCCCCTTCCCGCCTTGCAGCGATGGTGTATGTGTCTTGCTTTGACTAAGGGGAGAAGTCCTTCCTGCGCTCACTTAGACTTTATCAAATTCAATAATCCCTTTTTCAAATGTGCCAGAAGATTTAGGGTTATCTCGTGGCATGTTGGGATTGCCTTGGAACTGGCCCCATTGAGCTGTCTGCAATTGCAACTTTAAATCCCTGACATACTGGAGTGTTCAAATTTCAAAAGTTCCCCTAACATCAGGGGATGATGGGATTGCCTTGAAACTTGGTGTCCATGGGGACACATGGGTAAGCTGTCATGGGACCAAAGGATAGGTTTCTAACGTGCAAATTGACGTAGTTGTAGAATGGGACTTGATTTGGGGTGAGTTAAAAAGTTTAAGCCGCGCCAAAAATCAGGGGATGATGGGATTTGCTTGCAACTTGGCGTGCATGTGGACACATGGATAAGCTCTCCTGGTGCCGAGTTTGAGGTTTCTAACATGCAAATTGACGGAGCTATCCCAAGGGGTGTGAATGGGGTGCCCGATTTTCATAAATTCCCCAAAAATCAGGGGATGATGGGATTGCCTTGAAACTTGGCGTGCATGTGGACACGTGGATAAGCTATCATGGTGCTGAGTTTGAGGTTTCTAACGTGCAAATTGACGTAGTTGTAGAATGGGACAATTTGGGGTGAGTTAAGCCATGCCAAAAATCAGGGGATGATGGGATTTGCTTGCAACTTGGCGTGCATGTGGACACATGGATAAGCTCTCCTGGTGCCGAGTTTGAGGTTTCTAACATGCAAATTGACGGAGCTATCCCAAGGGGTGTGAATGGGGTGCCCGATTTTCATAAATTCCCCAAAAATCAGGGGATGATGGGATTGCCTTGAAACTTGGCGTGCATGTGGACACGTGGATAAGCTATCATGGTGCTGAGTTTGAGGTTTCTAACGTGCAAATTGACGGAGCTATCTAAAGGGGTGTGAATTAGGGTTATGGGAGGTGCGTTAGAGGGTAGAGCCGCGCCAAAAATCAGGGGATGATGGGATTTGCTTGCAACTTGGCGTGCATGTGGACACATGGATAAGCTGCCCTGGTGCCGAGTTTGAGGTTTGTAACATGCAAATTGACGGAGCTATCCCAAGGGGTGTGAATGGGGTGCCCGATTTTCAAAAATTCGCCAAAAATCAGGGGATGATGGGATTGCCTTGAAACTTGGCGTGTGTGTGTATACGCCCATGAGGTGTCATGGTGCCAAACGTGAGGTTTCTAACTTCAACGGAAAAAAAGTTGTTTACTTTTTTAGCTTTCAATGCAAGCCTATGGGGGGGCAAAAACGGAGCTCCGGATCCGATCCGGAGCTCCGGGCGGAGCGGAGCGGAAGTGGGCGGAGCGGGGGCGGGGCGGAGCGACCCGCTCCGAAAAATGGCGGATCTGCAAGTGAAGCGGAGCGGGGGGTCCGTGCACACCCCTAGTAGCTATGGGCATTGTCAGAACGAGTACCTGAACTTCCAAATTTACCTCTACACCACTGGACATAGCAGCTGGCATAGCATGCTTCCTGAAGAGTTGAAGTAGGAAAGCAATGAGCCCTTGGAAACAAGGGATCCCCCTGGGCTGGTTCAGGCACTTACTGATTCCACTATCAACTGATGGCTTGTATGTAAGGATGGGTCCTTACAAACGGATCATCACCAAGAGAACACCCATGTTGCATCAAACACCTTGCTTTTCAATGGAGTCAGTTTCAAACGTTCATCTTCCTGTCACCAAGTAATGTACATATAAGTCTGAACCAGCCATTGGTCTCAGCATAGCAACAATGGACTACTACACTATCTTTATACGTAATGGCACATTTTAGGATCAGTTTGATGCTATTTAATTTAATGTATATGGAACGAAGTATCATATACCTTTTTCAACTTTGGGCCAGCTCAACAGGACTAGTTAGTGCCAAATTAGAGATGATGGTCACGCAGCCATGTTCATTTATTCTCATACCTGCTTCATATCTAAAAGGGAACAGAATGCCAAATGTGCCAGTAAAACCAAAATCAGGGTAAACAGTGTGAGAGAATTACGAAACATAATGTATACTTTAAGGATCCTTACACTTATGACAAACTGGGTGGAGGTGGAGGAGAGGGACCATGAAAGAATACAATAATTGAGCTTAATTATTTGTATGCATGCAGCACATGGTGAAATTGCCTCATGGCAACAGTTAAAGCTGCAGTAGCCCTGCCCTCTTTTGTCTCTGGTCACTCTAGTCCTCCTTTTCATATGGTCACCCTAGTAACAATGGCATTCCAGTAAAGACTTTGCAGATGAAATGGAATTTGAGGAAGGATCTGAAGGGTGTCAAGGAGGTGACCACGGATCAATGAAGTGTAGCAATGGCCACACTAGCTGGGAATTATGGGAGTGGTAGTCTAACACATCTGTAGGCACCAGAGTGGGGAAGACTGATGTAGTAGATGAACTTGAAAGAGAGAGAGAGAGAGAGAGAGAGAGAGAGAGTGAAGAGCAGGAACTGAGGATACTTTGTCAAGGATGGAGTGGAGAGGGTCCTTAAAGTTAAAGATGAAAGGAATATCTGCATTATAGGCTTAAGCTGGCTTAATATTCACTCTCATTCTCCAGAACCCTGGCAGTTTATATGAGCAATACTCCAGATCTACTTGTTTTTACCTCAATTTTAGAATTTCTGTAAACCGCCCAGAGAGCCCTGGCTATGGGAGCGGTATATAAGTTAAATAAATAAATAAATAAATAAATCTTCAACAGAGAATTCTCAGTACCCTCACTAAACTACAATTCCCAAGATTCTTTGGGGGATGTGACAACAGCTGGTATGAAGTTGACCCACACTCGTAGCAGACTTGCACTAAGATGGAGGAGCAGCAGATGGCCTGCTTGCCATGATGGATGAAAAGGCAGATGCATTCTAAAACACTCAAAGGAAGTGGGGCTATTGCCCTTTTCTCTTTATTCACCTATACTTTTATTATATTCTGTCATTCAGCTGGCAGGAACACTAAAGGCACTGAGACTATTGGAATTTGTGTGCTGCAACAGTGTGTCACAGTGCAAAAAGTCACTAGCAGCTGTTTTCTAAGTAAGGGAATGTGCAGCACAGGCCTTTGTATGTGTTTCCTGGGGCTTGTTCTCTAGTAAGTGTGTCCAGGTCCCCGTCTATATGACAACGGGATTGTTCCTCATGAAATATAAACCTGATTTTTCGTTGATTCGAATGTAGCTAAAGAGCGTCACACTGCAGCAGCAACAGCGAATTTTTTTTGTACTGTAGTTATAAAGCGCACATGTGCATATATGCACATTTGCACATATGAAGCTATGAAGGGGAGAGGAGCAAAGCAATACATTTTATATGCGTAGCTCTGCAGATTCATATATAGATGGGGCAGACAAACCAGGAGCGGGGGGGGGGGGGCGGGGAGGAACAAGGCAGCAGAACACATCTCCTTCGTCTGGCTGCCCGTTTCCCCCTTTTTATTATTGTGAACCACCCAGAGAGCTTCGCATATTGGGTGGTACAGAAATGCAATAAATATATAAATACATAAAGGAATTTGTTTTAAGAAGCTTTCTCTGCGGAGCTCCACAGAGAGACTTCAAGCTAAAATCGCGCCAACGAATGAAGCAGCCAATTGGCGCAAAATCAGGAAATCGGCCAGTCACGTTGTCCTACCCTCAAAGCTCCGCCCACATGTAAAATGCGATTTAACTCCCCCAAAGACACATAGCCATAATGCGGTGCAAATTCGGACGTGATCTAAAAGTCGTGGTAAATCACGAATGCGAAGATGCACATTATCGGGTTAAAAACCTGGAGCTGTGGCGAATGGACAGTTGTGTCATGTTACCTAAAATGCGAATATGCACATTTAGGTCAGGGTAAACGAGCCATATAGACAAGCCCCAGGATTGCTGCCTTAGGGATTCCTGACAAGCGTTTGGGCAGTGTGGAATGTGTTTCACCAATGGGCCTCTAGGCGGTGAAAGTAACCCAGACCTTATGGTTCCCAGAAGCTTTTATTTGTGCAGAAGGTTTCTTCAAATTCGACCCAACTACAGATAATATATATGTATCCGCTTAGATAAACCCTAATGGCGCTGTTCTAGCGCATGTTTTTCAACAGCACTGACTATTTTGATCACTTCTTGGGTTAATCAAATTTTGGCCAAGTCATCCAGCCACCATCTTTCGGTCCCTGTGAGGCCTGCAGTGACAGAAATGAGCTACCTCCAGCTGGTCTTGCTCCCTTGCCAAGCTCTGAAAGTCTTGTCAGTGCTTTTCATGCTCCGCTTAGAAACATTCCACATTGTGTTAATCCTCATGGTTAGCGAGATCTTTCTGGCAAGCCTGCCAGATTCTTCCTAGTGCTTAATAAGACAATCCTCTCCCACTGTACTGTTAGGTTAAGGGGAGAGCCACGGTCTTAATTCATCCCATGCCTACAGTAACATGTGTGGAGATTACCCCAGAATCCACTGACTGCATCAAAAGTGTTTGGATTGGGTACCTGCTGTGCTCAAGACTCAGCAAGGGTATGTGTTCATCTCAACGCATATATCTTAGGCTTTGCCAAAGCAAACTCCGCTGTCTTTGGCCAAGTTCCTAGTTGTGTTTCAAATGCCAATTTCATGGCTCACCTCATCGCCCCCATACATGGCTGAGAACTAGCCCCACTACACCAATTCCACTTTCCTTGCTGCCCTGTCTTTTCGTAAATGAAAGGACTGTGGAGGTGGGGTTCCCCCCCCTTTTCGGTTCTCCTTCCCTGTTTCTTCCTCCCCCTTGTTTCTGGGCTAAAACATGCTGGGTTTGGATGCCATGACCCAGCTGATTGAATGCCTTCCTCTTGACACACAGTGTGTGGGTGATGTGGCTGTGTATATGCAAAAGGAAAAAGGGGGGAAAGGGGGAGAGAATAAGAGCTTCAATATCCTGTTCTGAGCCCCCAAAAGAGAGACTGGCTTCTCTGGATTCCTCCCCTGCTAGCAGCAAATCTTGTTTGCATTAAGAAAAATTGAAATCATTGCCACATACATTTTAGGTGATATATATATATGTGTGTGTGTGTGTGTGTGTGTGTGTGTGTGTGTGTGTGTGTGTTTTGCACAGTATTGTGATACAAGAATAAAACTTGTATATAATTGAACGCAGCACTGATTAAAATCAAAATCATACCCCTTCAAATGCATTGTAACAATATGTTTTGGAAAAGGAATGTCTTCACGTTCTTGGGGGTGGGAGAGACTTAGGGGCTGCCTTCATGGAGCCACGTTGGCTCTGCTCCATCACCAACCCCGTGGTATTGCTGATGTGGGGTGGTGATGAATAATCCCCAGTGCGGGAGGCAGCACAGCCTTTCCAGTAGCCAATGGGAGGTTGCTTTCTACCCTGGAATGCCCCTGGTGCAGCGCAAGAGCGAGGACAGATGGTGGAAGAGCTGCGCTGACCTCACTTGGGCAGGAAAAGTCAGGGTACGTCCCCAACTTTTCTGCTGTGCATCTTCATCTCTTTGCCCTGGGGTGGCTCTGAATTGGTGGCTGCATCGTATAACTGATGCAGTGTGGATTCAGAGCTGCCCTGGGGCAAAGACAACATTCAGTCAGGGCCTTAGAGAGCAATTCTACAGCCCTAGATAGCGCCTCAGAGGTCATGGGGCATGGAGGATCTCCTCTCCTGAGGCCATAGACAAAGCTGCAACATTGGGAGGTGGGTCTGCATGGGGGTTTCCCCACTCGCCCCCTATGCCTCCCAACTGCTCTGCAGTGGTTCTTCTCCTGAGGTTAGTGTTGCAAGAGCAGAAGATGACATGGAGGAAAGAAATGGGTCATGCCAGTGGATGGGCAGGGGAAAGCAGAGGACATAGATCCTCTAGATCTACAAGCCTCTCAGTTCCTATCCCCACCCACAGCAAGGAAAGTGAGCTAAATGGAGGATGGAGGAGCTAAAAAGCCCTCTTCTGCTTCTCCAGGCTCTTGTCCAGTCCCGCCCACTTCTCCCGATACACCTTCAGAAGCACCATCACAGGGCGCACGTCCTCCCGCAACGGCTCTCCTTTACTCCTGGGAAACTTCCCTCATATGTGCCGCATGAGGGACGATCTTGGAAGCTGGAAACCCCGCGATCATCCCCCCCCCCAAAAAAAAGGGCTCTAGGTGTAGATCAGCCCAAGGTCAAGCGTAACCATTTGGTTCTGCCATAGCACCTTTTTAAACGTTTTAAATTTAAATAGAGCACAACTACCATAGAAACAAACACGTGAATTATGTGGGGAAGTTGCTCTGCTTTTCCTGAATATTGCTTTCCTAGCTCTTAATGAAAGTCCACAGTCCTTTGGATCTGAAAACAATACAGCAATGAGCTAAATGTCGGTTTAGATGTGGGCATGGCTCAAAAAACAAAAACAAAAAACCCCAACCCCATAATCTGCTGTTTATCTTCTCACTGCATGCATGGTGCATCCTCCCAGTGAACACAAGCCATTAACCACATTCCTTTATAGGAGAGACCCTTGTTTGACCACAGAAAGCATCAGCAATGTCCATAAAAGGAGTGGAGACCCTCCACGTGCACTTGACAAGGCTCCTTCAATCAGCAGTTTTCTCCTCCAAGGGATCCTCCTTGAGGTTTGCAGATGACCACACATAATGATGTGGTTTCTTGACAACTAGCAATAATTTTGTTGGCCAGCAAAGCTTCCTGCAAGAGATTACTGCTTTGCAAGTGAAATGGGAATGACCTCCTTTCTCAAGATGCCCCCCCCCTCATCTCTCTTAATATTTTGTTATCAATAACCAGGGGCTGAGCACCATAGAAAACATGATACCATTTTTATTTGCTGGTATGACGGAGAAGAGAGCAAGGCCGTAGCTAGACCTAAGGTTTATCCCAGGATCATCCCGGGTTCGACCTTGCCTGAGTTCTGGATGCCCTCTGTGGCACTTAGATGAACAGGTTTGACCCCAGGACAATCCCAGGATAAACTTCAGGTCTAGCTATGGCCCAAATGGTGGGTTGTATCTACTGTTTGCCAACAGGACAGGAACCACTGATGTTGTGGTTTCATGCTCCCCCTGCAGCCTTTCCTGGGCACACACACACCCCAAATCTGCTCTGGAGGGTTGGGGCACCTCCTTGAGCAAATTTGGGTGGTCTGCAGGGGGGATTACATGGGAGAGGGGAGCAAGGGGAAGTCTTACTGTGCAGGAGGAAGTCCACTCATGTGACATTGGATTTAAGCCAGAATGTTAATTAACAAATAGTTCTTTGTGCCAGACAGCACAGGATTTATTTATTATTTATGTTATTAATTTATTACATTTACATACTATTTTCCCTCCAAGCAGCTTAAGCCTCCCCCAGCATTCCTGATGGTTATCCATGCTTGCTGTGGTTAATAGGAGTTGCAGTCCAAAAAACATCTGAAGGGGGGTGGTGGTGGTATACATAATTCCCTTCCTCCATTTTATCTTTATGGCTACCCTGGAGGGTTGCTGAAGCAATAGGGTTGACTTGGCAAAGATCACCGAGTAAGCTTTGTAGCCGAGTGAGGAATTGAACCTGGGTCTCCTCAGTTCTAGTCTCACAGTGACTCAGGGGCAGACAACTTGGTGCCCTCCCGATGTTTTGGACTATGATTCCCATAAACCCAAAATTGGAGATGTTGAATGGGGCTTATGGGAGTTGTATTCCAAAACACCTGGATGGTACTGGACTGCTCTAACTAAAGAATACACTGGCTGCAATCCTATACCAGCTTGCCTGAGAATGCACCTCCTGGACCTCAGTCAGATTTACTTTTGAGCAGACTCGTATGGGATTGCACTGTAAGGGAAATACTTATGCTAAGCATTGTTATATCATTTCAGACAAAAGGTTCCCAAAGTGGGTTAAAGAATCAGTAATTGGAGTCCCAGGTTTACAATCTAAAAAAGACATGAGACACCAGGAAAGGATTTGGGAGGGAGGAGGAAAAGACCATCATGTTGAATGGTTGATTCAGTTGCCCAGATGGATGAGAATAGGGATGTGCTCTGCTTCTAATCGGACCGGCGAATTAGAAGCGGAGCGGGGGGCTTCGCCTGCCCATAAGGCGGAGGCAAAGAGGATTGGGGGGCCGGTGGAGCGTGGCGAAGAGGATCAAGGTGAAGGCGGATCCTTCGCCTCGATCCGGAGCTCCGCCGGAAAGGTAAGTGGGGTTTACCGGGCCCTGCCGCTGTCGCTGTCGCCCATGCGGCGACAGCAGCAGGGCCCGGTAACCCCCCCCCGCCCTCCTCTCCCTTACCTGCCTCCGTCCACGGTCTGTCGGCGTCTTCAATTGAGCCCGCGGTTCAACCAGGAAGTCTGGGCTGCTTGCGGCCCAGACTTCCTGGTTGAACCACAGGCTCAATTGAAGACGCCGACGGACCGCGGACGGAGGCAGGTAAGGCCCCCTCCCCCTTGGTCCCTTACCGGGCTCTGCCGCCGTCGCCGCATGGGCAGCGACGGCGACAGGACCCGGTAAACCCCCCCCCCCGCTCTCCTCTCCCTTACCTGCCTCCGTCCACAGTCCGTCGGCGTCTTCAATTGAGCCCGCGGTTCAACCAGGAAGTCTGGGCCGCTTGGAGGCAGGTAAGGCCCCCCTCCCCCTTGGTCCCTTACTGGGCTCTGCCGCTGTCGCCGCACAGGCAGCGACGGCGGCAGGGCCCGGTAAACCTCCCGGCCTCCTCTCCCGGCCTTACCTGGCGCCACTCCCCTTCACTGCGGAGCTCTGATTCGGAGCCGGAGCTCCGCGGCGAAGAGGAGCGGAGTATGGGCAGAGCGGCGCGGAGTGGAGCGGGCCGATCCAAAATTTTCGGATTGGCCCGCGGGGCGGAGCGGGGGGTCCGTGCACACCCCTAGATGAGAATATACTTATTCTGGTACCATTTGTTTTGTACTCAGGTTTGCAGTGCACCTATTCTTCTTCTGGACTGGCCCGTTCCTCTTTTCTTTCTTCTCTTCGGCAGTTTCTTTTCTCTTTTTGAGTTCAAGCTTAATCTGTTTGTTCTCCCATCTCTTCAAGGCCAGTTGTTCCCACAGAAAGGTAGATGGTGACAGCTCAACAAGTTGTGTCTGCTTCTTCTATCCCATCAGGACAAGATGTTTTCTCAGATGCCCTTTTGGTAGCAGTTGTGGGAGAGAGTGGTCAGCACTGGGAGCTAGATGGTGAAAGGAAACGACTCTCCTACCCACCCCTGACAGCAATTCCATAGGGATTAAAATCTATCACAACAGGACTAGGGTGCAGGAGGAACTGCCCCAGTACCACCAAGAACTGGTGCATCCATCCATGGACATTCAGTAAACTATGGACTTCTTGTAGTCCAGGCACTCATCATAACCCCTCTCTCTCACCCCCTCCCCTCCCACTCACCCCCTGAACCTGGTGAGCTGCTGTCTTCCACCCGTGGGACTTCCCTGAAGCCTTCACTTGCACCAGCAAGCCGCCCATCTTCCAGGAGAGCTACTCTGTCCTGCTGTAAATCTAGTGTTTTAAACTAGAGGCCAAAAGTGCCCTTTCCCCACTACCATACTTTACAACAGTAGATCTAGACTACAGCAGGCTAGAGCAGCTCTCCTGGACAATGGGAAGGAGGTTGATAGTACACTTGTTCAGTTCATTTAGTTTGTTACATTTATGTGTCCCTCCACACAATCAAAAGGACTCCTGAAGTGATTAACAAAGAAATATACCCAAAAACTCACCAAATAGAGTATGAAATAATGTAATCCCTAAAACCATACACATTTACAAAAAACAATATCCATCCGAAACATGACATAACGAATGGAAACCATCCGGCACAAGAGTGAACAAAGAATATCCACCAAAGATATTCTGTTATTGCATGGTCTATCAAGCTGTTCTCTTTGTAATGGCTATTATTCAAATACAATAAAATGATTTGATGATGATGATGATGATGATCCTCCAAAACTAAGCACTGAAACTATCCAAATGCTCAGGGAAAGAGGTATGTCTTTGCCTGGCTGCTAAAAGATGGTGAAGCAGATGCCAAGCAAAGCTTCCCTGGGAAGAACATTCCATAGTGTCATCAAAATTCAGCATTTCCTGCGTTGGAAAATGAATTTCCTTAGCTTTTGATGCTCAAATGCATTACAAACTAAACCTCATTTTTCTGAGAAGTTCACCTCCACCTCAAAATGTAAAATGAGATGCTGTACTTGTACAGGATGTGCTTTCAGGATGATCCTATGTGTATTTACATGGAAGTGAGTTCCACTGTGTGCTTACCCCTGAATAAGTGTGCATCACAGTGCAGTCTTAAGCTGCAGTCCTAGGAGTGGGCAACTGTAGATGATCCCCAGCACAACACCTTGTACCATAAAGACCCCGTTCAGACAACACGCTAAACCATGCTGATTAACCACAAAATGGTTAATAGAATGCGTTCTCTCTGCATGAACAAGAGACCATATAAGCCTCAGGTTTCTTAATTCTTTTAGCGTTCCTTCAGGAAGCCTAAATATCAAATATAAATAGATGTGTTTACTCTCAGAGGTTCATTAAAAGCATCTTCTTTTCGTTTAACACTGAGAATTGGGGGAAGAAACTTGCTGACCTAATTTTGAACTGAGCTGAGGGGAGTTCATCCAACATTGTTTTTGCGTAATGAGGAGGGGGGAAAGTATAGGTTTTTGTTAGGGCTAGAGGATGTGGGGCCACTCTCAGAGCGGAGAAAGCCTATGGAATGGCTTTCCCAGATGGAGAACACTTTCTCAGATGGAGAAAGCCTATGGAAAGCCAGTATGGAAGATTAATAAGAGGAGTGACAAGAGGAGCACTCTTCACATACTTAAAAGGTTGTCACACAGAGGAGGGCCAGGATCTCTTCTCGATCCTCTCAGAGTGCAGGACACGGAATAATGGGCTGAAGTAACAGGAAGTCAGATTCCAGCTGGACATCAGGAAAAACTTCCTGACTGTTAGAGCGGTACGACAATGGAATCAGTTACCTGGTGAGGTTGTGGGCTCTCCCACACTAGAGGCCTTCAAGAGGCAGCTGGACAACCATCTGTCAGGGATGCTTTAAGGTGGATTCCTGCATTAAGAAGGGGGTTGGACTCAATGGTCTTATAGGCCCCTTCCAACTCTGCTATTCGATGATTCTATGATCAACGTTGCTGCACAAAACCCTGAGCCAAACCATTCCTTCTTTGCACAAATACAGCATTTCCACACTTGTGCACTGAAACATAAGAACATGCTTTCCAAAGCATAGAATATACTCCCGCATACACCAAGCAACACCTTCATTTAAACTGCTTGTCTCTTCAGTTGCAAAGTATACTCACACGCACCAAACAAGTATTCAGAACTTTTCCCAAGTCCAGTTATAGACCTCTAAGGGGGAATACTCTGTTGCTGTTAGACTACTCCCTATACTACTATGTTTGCCTCTGTCAGTTTTTATGCCACTGCTGCTGCCCTCCACTTTATTTTCCTCCTTGCCCCCTTCCTCAGTAGTATATTCTCAAGTGCTTTGTTCACTCTCATTTTAAATAGATTAAATATGGTACTTTCTCACTGGCTTGTCAGAATCTGTCAGTAAGTCTCTAAGGCAATTGACACCGGCAATTCCGAAGGTGCATTCTGCACCTTAGCCCACTTGTCTTTTGGCTCTAAATACAATGCTTTCCTCTGGCTGTCATGAGCATGGCGCAATGGCATTTTGAAGCCCCAACACACTCTCTCTCTCTCTGTGTCTGTCTCTCCAAATGCAATCGTACAAATTGCCTGCAACAAATGACCTTTTGAAGTTTGGGTCCAGCGCTGAGCCAAAGAAATGAAAATATATATTTGGCAGGGAGGTATAACAAAAGATCAATTTGAAGCACTGGGCAAAAGTTTAAATTCTGAGGACTGAGCACTTCGGATATTAAGTGATAAAAAGCTTTGGGTGCTAATAACGTAAGCACTGCTTTTTGTTTTTTCGTAATAACATTGGGTACGATCCAACTTCAGTTCAGCACGAAGTTGAGTTGTACCATTACAACTTTCCCATTGCCGCTTGCAAATGCTTACTTCCCTCATAGTAACTAAAAGGTTGGTTTGGGCCTTTCCACCCCTCACCCCCCATGGAAAAAAAAAAGAATTTGGGGAAATGTATGCCATATTTATTTATTTAATTGATTATTACATTATAGTTCTCCCAGAAGCTTAAGGTGGTACCTGTGGTGCTCAGCCTCCTCATTTTATCCTCATAGAAACTCTGTGAGCTACATTAGGCCTGAGAGATGGTGAGAAGCCCAAGATTACCTACTGAGCTTCACTTCCTTTCTTATCATACTTAAACTTACTTTTCCACTACAAGAACTTACTGAGCATGTTTGAAAGCAATTTACAGTACAATCCTATGCATCTTTATTGAGGAGTAAGTCCTACTGAATTCACAGAGACTCTACTGCAGGCATGGGGAACCTCTGTCCCCAGGACAAATACGGTCTGTGGGAGTTTTGCCATTTGGCCTGCCAGCTTCTTCCTGAGGCTCCACCCCTCTTCTCAGGCCCCACCCCTGCCCCCTCTCAGGGAAAGGCTTTTATCTCTGATCAGGAGTCTGCTCACCACTGAGAAAGAGAGATTTTCTCAGGACTGAGCAGAGAAAAATCTCTCTGATCAGCAAATGATCAAACATAAGAGCTTTTCCAGGGCTCAGCAGGGATTTTCATCACCGTTGTGGCATGCTGGATTGGTCCAGTTTGCCACATTGTGTGGATGAAAATGTTCCCCTCCTCAGCACAGGTTCAGCTGAGGGTGGGGGGGAACCGGGAAGTGTGATACGTGTGGAAATGGTGCAGATGGTGTGTGTGACTGTATGTGTACATTGTGTGGACGAGGTGTTTCTGTTTATGAATGCGTGTAAGAGAGAGTGAATAGTGCGTGAATGGTATGAGAAGATGTATAAATGGTGTGAATGGTGTGGGGGTGTGAATGGTGTATGCCTGTCTGTGTAGATGCTGTGTGAGTGAGTGGGATAGTGATGTCCACTTTGGGCTCTGGCAACTCCCACTTTGGGATCTGGTGACTCCCACTTTTGTATCTGGCTAGGCCCAGGGCCGGCGCTGCCATAGAGGCAGCTCAGGCGGCGGCCTAGAGCGCCAAAGTAAGGGGGCGCCAAACGGCACACCCAGAAGCCGCTCTCCCACAGCGGTTCTGGGAGAGTGGCTTCCGGGCGCGCCATTCCGAAGCTGACCCCCAACCCCAGTGTCCTTGCTTCGAAGCCAGGAGCAGCTTCCGGCCGGGCGCTGGCTTCGAAGCCAGGACGCTGGGGTTGGGGGGTGGGGGGGTGGCTTCGGAACGAGAGCGGCTTCTGGGTGCGCTGTTCCAAAGCCGCCCCCCAACCCCAGCATCCTGGCTTCGAAGCCAGGAGCAGCTTCCGGCTGGGCGCTGGCTTCAAAGCCAGGACACTGGGGCGGGGGCGGCTTTGGAACGGTGCACCCAGCTGGAAGCCGCTCACCTGCCTAGGGCGCAAAATAGTCTGGCACCGGCCCTGGCCAGGCCCACTGCTTGTATACAGCCCCTGGGATGTTTCCTAAGTAGCAATCTGGCCTTTGGGCCAAATAAATGTTCCCCACCTCTGCTGTATAGGATTACTGTCCTTAATGAATAAGTAAACATTTTTTCCCCACAGAGTGCTGAAAAGTCATAGCAAAACAGAAACAATTTGCAGCACTGTCAGCACTGGTCTTGAAATACAGTTAAGCATTTTGGCTCAGCCGCACTCACCGCTTTGAGAAAGCCAATTAATGATATAAGCATAAATCAAAGTAATAATAATAACTAGGAATTTGTTGTAATTTTCTTAACACATCTGGAGAAAACATTTTTAGACGGAGAAAACAGCACGACTTTCTCCCTTTCTTTTTGAATTGGTCACATACTGCTACTACCATGGCTGCCTGAACTTTGTGTGAGAGAGAAACTTCCAAGGGGCATGTTCCAGTCGAAGTTATGCATAATTAAGTCAAATGATTTCATTAGGTGAGGCATATGCTTAGATCTTTTTCATGAAAACAATAAAACTGGAGGGGGTTGGTAGCCCATCTAGTCCAACCCCCTACTTAGTTCAGGAAATTCAGAGGTAGAACATCTCTGACAGATGGCTGTCTAGCCTCCGTTTGAAGTCCTCCTGTGAGGGAAGGCTCACCACCCCTCCAGGTAATTTGTTCCACTATTGAACTGCTTGAGATATTTCTTCTAAAATTCAACTAAAATCTCTCCCCCCCCCCCCAGCCCGCTTTTAACTCAAGCTGATTAGTCCTACTCCGGCCATCTGTGGCAACAGAAAACAAGTATTTGTCTTTTCCTGTATGTCAACCCTTCAGGTATTTCAAGAGTGCTATCTTCTCTCCTCTCATTCTTTCCCAGGCTAGACATACCCAGTTCCTTCATTTTTCCTCATAGGACTTATTTGTTTCAGCATAACTTAGAATGCTTATTTTCTTTCCAGGAATATAATTTGTTCCATTAACAGAATACTTTGTTTTTATTCAGGAAAAAAAGTAAGATTGAGAGGCCATAGCTAGACCTAAGGTTTATCCCTGGATCACCCAGGGGTCAAACCTGTTCATCTAGGTGACACACAGGGGATCCAGCGCTCAGGCAGGGGCGAACCCTGGATGATCCCAGGATAAACCTTAGGTCTAGCTGTGGCCTAGGTGACACACAGGACATCCAGTGCTCAGGCAGGGGCGAACCCTGGATGATCCCAGGATAAACCTTAGGTCTAGCTGTGGCCTAGGTGACACACAGGGGATCCAGTGCTCAGGCAGGGGTGAACCCTGGATGATCCCAAGATAAACCTTAGGTCTAGCTGTGGCCTTAAATTCTTATACCCACTTTCATCATATCTCACTGCAGACTTCATTCAACTTTAGAACTAGAAAAATTGCTAGAATTATCTGTGATTGTTTTCTGCCTGGTTACTATCAGTTTGGAAAGGACTGACATTTCCTAGCTGAAGTTTCTTCAAAACGTCTGGCAGTCACCACATTAGTTGATGAATAGTTTAAATTCTAAATGAGAAGAAAGAGGTCAGCTCCTTCTTTGGTTCCCTAAAATAAACATGAAATATTATCCATAAAAATACATATTATTATTATTATTATTATTATTATTATTATTATTATTATTATTATTATTTATATAGCACCATCAATGTACAATGTACAATGTTACAATCCTAAACATATTTACTCAAAAGTAAGTCTAGCTGAGTGCAGTGAAATGTACTCCCAAGTGAATGTCCACAGATCTGTAACCCAAGTCTATTGTACTTTCATCCATGAAATATGCCAATAAGTATTGCCAGTCCATCCTATCAAATGCCTTCTCATGAGCAAGCTGCCAGAAATTTTACACATTGGAGAAAGGCCATTGTTCGTTTATGCATTAGCCAAGTCATCTTTGCTGGCTGTGGCAGTGATAATGATGATGGTTTGAATAAAAAACTTGCTTGGTGTGAACATCATCTCTTAATATCTGTGCCAGAATTTCTAATAATGTTTGCCAGTGGACATTTAAGAAATGGAGGGTAATTGCATTAATTAACTAAATTACAGTTTTGGAACAGTGCTTTTTAAAATGAATATATACAAATATGGCTGGAATAAGCACTATTGTTTATTGCCATCTCAGGACTTTAAGTCAAGGTTTCTGAGGGCTTTTTTAAGGGTTTGAAGTAATTGGTTTAAAGTTACTACAGTTTTATGTATTTATTAAATAATTCCTATTTCACATTTCTGCTTCAGTTTGAGCACTCGTTTGGCGCAGAGTGGTAAGGCAGCAGTTTCTGCAGCTGAAACTCTCCCCACGGCCTGAGTTCGATCCCAGTGGAAGCTGGTTTCAGGCAGCTGGCTGGGGTCGACTCAGCCTTCCATCCTCCCGAGGTTGGTAAAATGAGTACCCAGTTAGCTGGGGGAAAGGGAATAATGGCCGGGGAAGGCAACAGCAAACCACCCCGCTATAAGGCCTGCCAAGAAAACATCAGCAAAAGCTGGCATCCCTCCAAGAGTCAGTAATGACTCAGTGCTTGCATGAGAGGTTCCTTTCCTTTCCTTGAGCATTCAAGGCAGCTCACAAAAGATCCAAACCCCATCTAAACACACAAAAATAATCAAATATCAAACAAGAACATCAAAAACAAAAATTGAGTACTATAGCAAATAGTATAAACCAGGCTAAAAAGCAAAAATTACATGAGAGACAAAATATACATTTCACAACAAGAAACACATCAGCAGCATGGAGCAAAATGTCACTGGGAAAGATGCCAAAAGAATATCTCAAAGGGTTGAGGCAGAGAAGGTCCTACCTTACATACCTGTCAAGCAAGCAATATATATCGACAGTTTTGTGTAACTTTCCCATTTTTATATGGTACCAGAGCTTCTTCCTCACTGCACGCTATTGAAAGTGAGCCATAGACACAAGCAACGCTATTTCATCTAATGGCTGTGACCTGCCCAGGCAGCTATTGGGCGGCATAGAAATGCAAGAAATACATAAACAAATTGCAATGTGTTGTTCTGTGTTTACGATATGTTTGCATTTGAAATCTTTTTTAGAACTTCAGAACATACATGGCAGGAGATTGCTTTGTTATTCAACTCCAACCAAATTTGTTCAAGACATGTGTAGCAGGGGAGTGGGATCACACATACCAGCCCCATCCCAATACCTTGATCACCACTGGCTCCACTCTGACCATCGCACATTGAGGCTGAAAGTCTGAAGGTTTTTTTCCTTTCCTTTCTGAATTCATCCAAGCACACTTAAAATCCTCCACACAGTTGGGGACCCTGCACATTTGCTGTTCCCCGTCCCGTGGAGGATTCTGCATTCAGCCAAACGTATAAGGACTTTGGCCTCAACATGCAAAGGGCATGTCTACACTTCCCGGCGATCCAGGAAGGAGGGGGGAGGATCTCACAATATGCTGATCGCAAGATCCTCTCCCTGGGTTCACACATGGTGCACGACGTCCAGGAAGGAAGGACATTAAGCCCGCCATATTTTTTTTAAAAAAGGCAGGACCTGGAATGTACCAGCGCACCAGTGCAAAAGTAAGTTTTTTACAAAAAAGAAAAAAGTCCCGACTCCACTCCCCCCACCCCCAATGGCCCTGGGCCTTAGCTAGACCTATGGTTTATCCCGGGGTCATCCCTGCCTGCTCCCGGGATCCCCTGTGTGTCATTTACATGAACAGGGATGACCCCGGGATGATCCTGGGATAAACCTTAGGTCTAGCTAAGGCCATAGACTCTCCTGAGCCCAGCTTCTTCCCTCCGATGTCCCCCGCTACTTGCGGGGAAGAGGGAAGAAGCCAGGACAGGTGGCCACACCACCCGCGGTCCTCAGAACCGTCCCAGGACTGCAAAGAAAAGCAAGAAAAAAGGGTATGGCAGTATCCCAGGGAAATGGAGGGATCATCCCTCCCTGTTCCCGGGATCCCCTGTGCATGATGTGGATACACAGGGATGATCCCGGGATATCGCCTGGTGTAGACATGCCCAAAGGCTGTGGTGGAGCTAGTGGGGATAGGGTGTTGGGCATTTGTAGTATGAACATGGGAGAGGAAACACCTAAATGGTGCTAATATCAAACCACCCAGAGAGCTTCGGCTATGGGGCGGTATATAAAGGAAATAAATAAATAAATAAATAAATAAATAAATAAATAAAGTAAATTTCATAATTAGGTAAAGGGAAAATAGTGGATTAGAGGTACTGAGACCTTTCACAGAAAACCTAATAACTAAGCAGTCACCTTCAATTCATTTCTGAATAGGGATGTGCTCCGCTTCTAATCGGACTGGAGAAGCAGAAACGGAGCGGGGGGCTTCGCCTGCCCTTAAGGCGGAGGCAAAGAGGATTGGGGGGCTGGCGGAGCGTGGCGAAGAGGATCGAGGTGAAGGCGGATCCTTCGCCTCGAACTGGAGCTCCGCTGGAAAGGTAAGTGGGGTTTACCGGGCCCTGCCGCTGTCGCTGTCACCCATGCGGCGACGGTGGCAGGGCCTGGTAACAACCCTCCCCGCCCTCCTCTCCCTTACCTGCCTCCGTCCGCAGTCCGTCAGCGGCGGACTGAAGACGGCGACAGACCACGGACGGAGACAGGTAAGGTCCCCCTCTCCCTTGGTCCTTTACCGGGCTCTGCCGCTGGGACTGCCTTGAGTCTTGGCGTGCGTATGTATCCCTGGACAAGCTATCATGGTGGCGAGTTTGAGGTTTCTAAAGTGCAAATTGACGGAGCTATGGAAAGGGGTGTGAATGGGGTGCCCGGTTTTCATAAATTCCCCAAAAATCAGGGGATGATGGGACTGCCTTGAGTCTTGGCGTGCGTGTGCACCCCTGGATAAGCTTTCACGGTGGTGAGTTTGAGATTTTTAACGTGCAAATTGATGGAGCTATGGAAAGGGGTGTGAATGGGGTGTCAATAATTTGGGGAATTATTTCATAAATTCCCCAAAAATCAGGGGATGATGGGATTGCCTTGAGTCTTGGCGTGCGTGTGTATACCTTCATGAGGTGTCATGGTGCCAAACTTGAGGTTTCTAACTTTAACAGAAAAAAAGTTGTATACTTTTTTAGCTTAATGCAAGCCTATGGGGGGGGGGAAACGGAGCTCCGATCCGGATCCGGAGCTCCGAGCGGAGCGGAGTGGACATAGGCGGAGCGGGGGCGGGGCGGAGCGGCCCGATCCGCAAATCGCGGATCTGGAAGTGAAGCGGAGTGGGGGGTCTGTGCACACCCTTATTTCTGAACATCAGAAGGGAAATTCCTTCTCTTATACTGTTGTTTTATACTTTGAATGTTTTTAATTTTTGTGAACCGCCCAGAGAGCTCTGGCTATTGGGCGGTATAGAAATGTAATAAATAAATAAATACGTGCCTGAGCCTTCTGTGGTTCAATGGATGGATACCAGAGGGATTTATTATTATTTATTGCATTTGTGTGTTATGGCACCTAAAATGTGAACTGAGTCATTTTCACTAAGCACCATCATTACTGTATTTTAGGCGTCAGGAGAAATCCATCCTCTTCTTGCAAATGTTTAATGGGATTAATGCTGCTGTCCTTTATCCACTTACTGTACCCAATTGACTCAGTGGGGCATATTATTATTATTATTATTATTATTATTATTATTATTATTATTAATTTATTTATATAGCACCATCAGTGTACATGGTGCTGTACAGAGTAAAACAGTAAATAGCAAGACCCTGCCGCATAGGCTTACAATCTAATAAAATCATAGTAAAACAATAAGGAGGGGAAGAGAATGCAAACAGGTACAGGGTAGGGTAAGCAGGCACAGGGTAGGGTAAAACTAACAGTAGAAAGTAACAGTAGAAGTCTGCACAACATCAAGTTTTAAAAGCTTTAGGAAAAAGAAAAGTTTTTAGTTGAGCTTTAAAAGCTGCGGTTGAACTTGTAGTTCTCAGATGTTCTGGAAGAGCGTTCCAGGCGTAAGGGGCAGCAGAAGAGAATGGACGAAGCCGAGCAAGGGAAGTAGAGGCCCTTGGGCAGGCGAGAAACATGGCATCAGAGGAGCGAAGAGCACGAGCGGGGCAATAGTGTGAGATGAGAGAGGAGAGATAGGAAGGAGCTAGACCCCTGAGTAGACATATTAAGGATACAGCTAACTGATTTTGTGATCTTAATGCTTCCCCCTGTATTAGTAGTGATTCTTCTTCTCTGTTTCCACCCATCGCAGGGTATTAGAAAGTGTGTTCAAAAAAGAAAATATTTACTGTTGTTCACTGCCTTAAGGTTTTGGCAGCAAGAAGGAATAGAAATTTAGGAAATGATTAAGTAAGTAAAAATAAAAATTTGCAGGTTGGGTCTCTCATTAGCCATTGCTTTCAGTCTGGGTTGCTGTTTTTTTTTTTTTTTTTTAGTAAATGGGACCTGATCCACTCAGTTGGGGGGCAATAAAAAGGCATGCTCCTTTTCACATTGCAGCACATGATTTTGCTTTTTGGTAAGTACACTGAAAAACTCCTCATGGTAAACTTTAGCCACTTCTAAAGATCTCGGTTTCTGCCCAACGATGTTATCTATCCTATGGGGAAGGCATCACGTGGAGGCAAAAAGTTTTCAGAACATAGAACTTCACCCCATTGATCCCTAGCTTAGGAAATACTATGAATTGTAGAAATGCAATCAGTTTTACTGTATAGATTGCAAAGAATTTTTTTCAGCATTTATCTTCCAAACTAATCAAGAGATGTATTAGGGAAATGGGGTGGGTGGGTGTTGTATTGCTAACTTCTCATGCCTCCATAGGAAAATCTGACTCACACTAGAACTGTTAACTCTCTGTGAACGTACAAATCTACCAACATGTTCAGTAGCTTTGTGATCCCTAGGAAGCTCTGATTTGCAGGGGCTTGTCTTGACGAAGGGTTTGCCTTCGCAGTAGCGGCAGGTCATCTGCATGATACAGACGCCATTGCGAAGCCATCCAGGGGCAAACCCCAGAAACGGCGCTGGAAAGAAGTCGGGCACTTACCCTGATTTTTGTGCTGTGGAGGCATGTCACGGCTGAAGGCACCCCCTGATTGGTCGCCATCGGCTGGACAGGGAAGGGGGTGGACCTCCAGTTGCTCAGGAGAGCCCTGCACTTCCTGTAAAAACAAAAATAAAAACGGGGGAAAGGAGAGGAACGGGGCCTGTTCCTCCCCCCTCATTTTTTAAATCTGTATCTGTGATGGCAGCGGCGGTGGCAACTCTGCACTTGTGTTCCTTCCTGTGCAGATGCAAGGAAGGAGTGCAAATGCAGGAGCCCGAGGCCTCACAGCGCCAAAGCGGCGCCGTCAAGGTGGGGCCCAGATTTCTTCTAAGAAACCACTGCATTGCTTCCTGATGCAGCTTTCCAAATGGTGACAATGGTCTGACCATGTGTTTAAACCTCTCAGTGAGCTTCATCCCACGTACCTGTTTCCCTCGAATTATCCCCTACAGCACTAACCTGTCGCCATTGTTGTTGTTGCTAGATCCTTTGCATACCAGGAAATGGGTTTAAGGGGGAAATGTAAAAAAACACACATAAAAAATCAATGGATGACCCAATCTGATTCAAATTTGGTATGCTGAAAGCTCTCCTTAATATCTATCACTGTGCCAAGTTTGATGCCTTTGTCTTTAAAGCTTACACAGATGTAAGCATTTGTTTAATTTTTCTTCAAATCCTGCGCCTGCGCCCCCAGTGGCCGCTCAGAAAACAACAAATGATGCGCTCGAAAACTAGTAGCAAAATACTGCGCTTCTTTTGGTTAAGAAGCGCAATTAAAGCAGGATGCATGGGAGGACTTCACCATAAAAGCAGATTATAAGCTGGAAAACTTCAGAGTCCTTTGCACACAATTTGCGGTGATTGCACAGTATAACGCTGGTGTGATAAAGCTCATTATCACCACACAGTACAGTCACTATTTGTCAGCTTGTAAGCACTACTTTGTAGCTTTTGGGCAGCTGAACCAACTCACTGTTTTAGGGGTGCAGCAGAGAGATGTATGCAAGTCCAGTCTAAGCTGCAGTCCATTCTGAAATTCCAACGATACTTGTTGTTTCTAAATATATCAAGCTTGTAAATATCCACTCACCTGTGCCAAAGACCTCCAGGCAACCAGACAGGAAAACCTTTTGTAATCTTGTAAATACAAGGTTCTTTTCTTTCAGGTTGTTAGTGACTAACAATGGTGTATGGGGGCAGCAAAAAATGTTTGTGGACTAGTAACTTTGTCAACTTATTTACAAGGCTAAAATGAGTACATACAAATGCTTCTCCATCCTGTAAGTTTAGACATAGACATCCAAGAAACTTTATGCAGCTTCCTGTTATTCCTCATTGCCATCAGCGTAAGGAAAGGAAAGGGACAGACTGATCAGACTGATCAGGCATTTTTGTTCTGTGGTTCGCCTTCTCTCTGTCTGTGAGCTTTCAGATGCTGCTCAGGGCGGCAGGGATTACTGATAAGCGCTCCCTGCCTCTGCGCTCCCAAATCCCAGGCTGAGATTACTTCAAGTAGCACAGCGTTCCTTAGACGTTTAGCACCACATTAAAATGTCATTTTGAGCCATTAATATTTTATTTACAAATGCTCTATAAATATTTATCATCACAGGGTATTTAAACAGCAGCTCGTAAAAAAAAAAGTAATCTATTACATTTATATTAAAACGTGCTCAAATGTTTAATTATAAGAGAGAATATTTAGACAAACCATAAAATATGTATGCTGGCAGCGTGCTGTCGGCCAGCTCCTGTCAAACTGCCAAGCTGAGCAAAAAATACGGGGTAAGTTGTGTTCCCTGCAAAAATCCAGGGGTGCAAACTAGAAACAGTTTGGTTCAGCTTTGCATTCCTCACTAGAACTTTATGGCTGCCACTTAACTCCAAATGCAGTGGGAGGAATTTGAGATACAAGGTGACCTTGCAGGAAGATTATTTCTTCTACTACTACTCCTTCTCCTTCTCCTTCTCCTCCTCCTTCTTCTCCTCCTTCTTCTTCTCCTTCTCCTTCTCCTCCTTCTTCTCCTCCTTTTTCTTCTCCTTCTCCTTCTCCTCCTTCTCCTTCTCCTTCTGCTTCTCCTTCTCCTCCTCCACCTCCTCCTCCTCCCCCCTCCCTCTTGAAGGGAGATTTTTGACATTCCAGCCATAGATGCTGCAATGAACAGGCACTTTACAAAAGTTGTGACTGCTTAATTTAGATGGATCTTCTTCTAGACTGAAAGCAAATGTGTGCAGCTTGGCAGGGATTATCTTCCTCCCGGATCAAGGGCTGAGTGTATGTTGGCCACCTTCTGACCCCAACAGGGCTTATGAGGCTTCAATAGCTCCATGGCAAGGAGAAGTGGTCTGGTGACATTTCTGCATCCCAGTCCAGCAGTGGACAAGAGATGGTACAGATTTCCAAACTTTTCCCTGCCGTTCTAGCTCGTAAAGGTACAGGATCATCCTTTGAGTCCAGGCATTAACCCTGTTTGAGTGAGGGAATTGATCCATAATTATAGTCACTGAATGAAGTCAGGAATAACTCTATTTACGTATTATTGTGCTTCAAAACCTGGGCAATCAGTATGCAAGTGAATCTGTGTCCATTTGTCTCCCCTTCCACAAAGCATTCTAATGATATTACTTATCAATTTCCCTAGGGCCATATCCTATACTGTCCCCGAGAGTCTCCCAATCCTCAGGTGAATATTTTCAGGGTTACAGCAGTGTGTGTGGGGGGAGGGGGGTAAGGTCCCACTAGTCCAAAGCCATTGTTTCATATTACCCAAATTGGGGGGAGGGGGGGTCTACCTTTGTAAAGTTAATACCTGCTGTGTCTTTGCTAGTGCATATTATAAAACACAATTGATAAGAGAATCCATGCAAGTCTTTAAATCCAACCATTTCTAACAAGCCTTGCCAAGTGTTGATGGCCTTCAGGGGTGTTTTTTTTCCCCCCAATGGGGAAAGAAAAATAGCTGTTGCTCACATTGATCTCCAGTATAACATGTCACCTATTCCATATCCTGGTCTGGAAATGTAATTAAAAGCACTCTGTTTTGCTAATGGTGACTTACTAAAGTGTAGGAACTGATGTTTACATTTGCTCCTTCTTTTATTGCTCAAACGTTGGTAGAGAAAGAAAAGTTAATGCATCTGAATTATCTTGAATGGCTGCAACTGATTTATATCAGGCTTGGAGTGCTGTGGTTTACATACATCATTTTCTTTCTGGATTACTTCACCATTTGATTTGTCTTCCTCCGCCTTCTCCCTTTCCTCTATTTCCTGCTTCAAATCAGCAACCCCCCTCATATTTTTATGTTACCCGCAGATAAACATCTTCCAAAAGCTAGTGCTTTTTTGTTATCCTTTGCATTTATGTTATAGATTTCAACCTTGGGGGGGGGGAACCGTATGACTAAACAAATAATCCAACTTGCTGCAGTATATTACTTTGAATTGCTGTTCATAATATTTTGTGTTGTTGTAGCAACATGTTCCTTGTCTATATTTAGTTTAATAGCTGCTTTTAGAATATTGCAAAGCTCGCTACAGTATATTATCAAGTGGCTTTGAATGACATCATAGCCCAGGAGTGCCATCTCTTGTGGGTTATAAAATCCTCCCAAACTCTCTGCATGTATTAATAGCTTGTAATATAATTTTAAACCAGGTATTAGAGTTTACAGCAGAAGGAATAAAAAGAAACATTCTGGCCTTGTGCTGTTTCATGAGGCGAGAAAGAGAGCACAGCGAATCTCTTCTCTCCAATTGAAATAGGATGAGTCCTGAGGTCGGCCAAATTTGAGACTCAAATGAGGCAATATCCTATCAATGAGAGCAGCGTTGACATTGCTGGTTGTCTTCCTACATTCAGGAATGTCTTTCTCCCCTCCATTAATGAGCAAGGAACTCCTGCACGTCTTTCATGGAACCACAGTGTATTGCAAGGGATTCTGGGAGAAGCTTGTTTGTTTGCTGTTTTTAACATTTCTAGGCTGCCTTTCAAGATGCAGTGTTTTAGGTCATCCACTCAGTTCAGGTGGGACCCCAGCCAGGCTTGTTGCATTTTCACTGTTGTGCCATTTCAAGTGATGCATGACATAGAACACACCCAACACTCTCTTGTGGCTGCCATTTCAAGAACAGATCAGGAATACTAATATCTTCCCTGATCTTCAAGGCTGCTTGGCTGCCCATCATTACTGGTTTTGAAAAACTCTGGGTAAGTTTACAAGAAACCTCATGCTCTCCCAGAACACTGATCTGGATCTCTGCTTTTGGCTTCAAGGAATCAAAGTATTGGTGGGGGCCATTTAAGTGATTGAGACCAATCCCCTGCATAGTGAAGGAATCCAGTTTAAAGCATCCCTGACAAATAACTGGCCAGTCCCTGCATGAATACCACCAGAGAAGGAAAGCCCACTACTTCCCTAGTCAGGTGGCTCCATTGCCTGACTGCTCTGACCATTAGAAGTTTCTCCTGATATTCCACCAAAATCTGCCTTTCCAAAACTTAAGCCCGTTATTCTATGTCCGACAGTCTTGAATGGTAGAGAAAAGGTTGCAACCCTCTTCTGTATGACAGCCCTTTAGGTACTTCAAAGGTTCTCTCATATTCCCTTTCTGTGTTCTCTTCTCAATGCCGAACATACCCAATTCATTCACTAGCTTTTTAGTCCATTACGTCCTCCTTCCATTTCCATCTGAAGGGACAATTCCACATCATTGTAATATGGATTGGATAGCCTAAAGAGTCATCAGTTCTGTTTCCTATTCTACCTACCATCCAGACTTCCACTATGCTGTCTATTGTCCATGGCAAAGGATCTGAATGGTCATCTTTTCTTCCAATATTCAAAATAAACATATTTATATTTCTACCCTTCTTTGTATCAGAAGTAGGTACACCATCATGCACAATATGATATTTGTATTATCTTGGCGTACAAGTGAGGACAGAAAGCAAAATACCCTACCACAATCATTACAATACATCTATTATTCTTGACACCATAATTTAATATTTGATCCTCCAGCCTAATATCCTGGATTCTTTGGTAAGTGATCACTTCACCTCATAAGAACATAAGAAGAGCAATGCTGGATCACACAAAGGGTCCATCTACTCCAGCATTCGGTACATACAGTTACCAACCAGATGCTGACCAGGAACCCACAAGCAGGACATGAGTGCAAGAGCTCCCACCCACCCATGCTCCCCAGCAACTGGTGTAAATAGGCTTACAGCCTCTGCTACTAGACATAGCACGTAGCTTTCCAGACTAGAAGCCATTGATAGCCTTCTCCTCCAGGAATTTATCTAACTCCCTTTTAAAGCCATCCAAATTGGTGGCCACCACTACATCTTGTGGAAGCAAATTCCACGGTTTAACTCTGCGCTGTGTGAAGAAGTTCTTCCTTTTATTTGTCCTGGATCTCCCACCAATCAGCTTCATGGGATGACCCCGGGTTCTAGTATTTTGAGAGAGGGAGAGAAATGTCTCCCTATCCACTTTCTCCACACCATGCATAATTTTGTACACCTTGATCTCTTTCTTGGTCAGTCACCTCTGTGTATGAAAGGCAGCCATGTGGCCCTTCTTTAACTGAAGGACTGGGTAGATGGGTTACGCTGCAATCCTATGTGTGTTGACTCAGAAGTGAGTTCATCAGTACTTAAAGAATTGCAGCCTTAAAGCGGTAAGTTCCAGTGAATGACCCCAACAACTAGTTCTCTTCCACACTATCCCTAAATACTTATGCGCATCATCCTTCAACTAGAGCAGGATCAAGGCAATAGTCTCCCCACTGTACAGCATGGAGCCGACAATGAAAGTCTCAGTGTAGCCGGGAAAGGAAACTTGCATCAGCCCTGTTGCCTGGGCAATGGGGATTAATTCCCTCTTCCTTCCAGAGCAGCTGGAGAGTGGAGGGGGGGCATCACTTGTTGTGAACAGATTAAAAATAAGTGTGAGAAAGACTGAATGGTAGGGTTTTCCCCACACACAGTTTTGCACACTTCTCCAGATAGCAACTTTGACAGTGAAAACTGAAACCCCCCCAAATGCAGTGCAGCTACGAATTATATCCATCCCTTCCTACTTCTAACATGTAGCCTTATACACTATAAGTATCATTCTCTCTCTCTCTCTCTCTAAGCTGCCACACCCAGACAACATCACCATTCATAGGCAAGTTGCTTACCCAATGAGTAGCAAGGTGAGACATCCAGGAAAAATAATATAAAATACATGCCCGTCTTCTCCAGAAAAGAGGGCACCAGGAAAGTGTCTAAGAAACACCAGCCAATGTCTAAGAAACATTCACAGCTAATTGTTTTGTGCATTATGGGGGAAATTGTCTTTGTTTGGTGTGTGCGGCTTCCACAACAAAAATCCGGTTTGAGATTTCTTTACGGCATTTGCCAGCAGAGTTTCATCTGGTGTAACGTAGGTGGCGCTCGAAATGATCGATAAAGTGTTATTAAAACGTACAGCCCATGCATATCTAATCCCACTGCTCTACATGCCACCTAATTACATATATCCGTTGCTTTCCCGTGACCCTCGCAAAACGTATGCCGTTTAGCAGGATGCAAGGGAGCATTGAAAGGTGTGAAGAGACACGCCTTTTGTTTCCAGAGAAAAGACCACAGGGTTCCTACATCCAACGTATTAAATGTATCATGCTGGAAGGAGTAAGCCATATCTCAGATGCTCTGGATGTATTTGATATTCAATTCCCTCTCTAACCTCCTCCCCTTCTCGTGCCGCCACCCCCTTCCACTTTTATCACACCCACAATGCAGCACTTGTAAACCGTACTGATGTCAACTATCCTCTATTTATTACATCTTACACTTTAAATATCACCTCTGACAAACAAAAGAAAAGCAAATGTTCCTAAATTTCCTGAAGGGCTGAAACATCAAGCCCGGATTATTATTGTTTATGTCTCAGCTTTAGCAGCCTCCAATGTCTCCATGGTCTGCTGTGCGCCGTAGCTGGCAATGATGAATGACCATTACGGCAGCTTATTGGAAATGGCTTGATTTATAACCTGTTCTCCCGCCTCAGTCTAATGGCTTCATTTCTTTCCTCCAGTGCGTGATGCCACAGCCAAGGTCATTGCGCCAATGGCCCTTTGTTGTTCGTTTGCTGATGACCAGTGTGCCCGAGAGTCGACACGGAGCCGGGGGGGGGGGGAGGGAGAAAAGAAGCCAACCTTTATATTTTATCTCTCCCCCCCCCCCCCCGCGTGCTTCCAGCCCTTGATAACTGCAGTAGAACAGTAGATTAAATGCTGTCTTCTTTTTTTGCTTTGCTTCCCTTGCTTGCCAGACAAGGGCCTGCTTTATGAGCCACACTGGGAAAGTCTATTACTCACATCTACTTTAAATGACCAACATCAAATATATACAGCTCCCATTAAAGCTGAGATCAATAAAAATGCCATTAAGATAGTAAAAGTTGCTGATATTAGTGAAGCCCCCAAACAAAATATTTGATTTTCTTTCAGGTTGTTAGTGAGATGGAATACGAACACATAAGAGAAAGAGAGAGGATGGGGGCCAGGCCTGTGGTCAATAATTTATCTCTGAGATTCATTCAGCCTCTCACCCAATATTTCCCTCCTGTCTATTGATTCCTCATCATTATTTGTCATAAGCTGTCCTAACTCAAGGAGAAAATATGCCCTGCGTGTCCAAGGGGAGTCATACCTGAAGAAATAGAAAGGAATTTCATTAAAAGCAAGGAAGGACAGCCTTGGCTTTGAAAATCTCCAGCAGCAAGTTGTCAGAGAGACGGGACAGTGTGAGTGTGTGCCATTCTGGATATTAATGCGCTTTCAAACTGATTAGGTGGCACCACATCACAAAGAGCTTTTACTGTGGCGCTTTCTTTTATTATCCCGGTGCTGGGAATTCACAGCATTTGCAAATTAGAATGGACCACTCAGGGCCATGGGCAGAAGAATCCTATGGAGGTTTGACAGGGGCGCTGGGGGCGCTGGGATTTCTTGGTGGGAAAATTGTCAACACCTAAGCCTTGCCAACTTGCACTGGCCAGAGCAGAAGATTGGAGGTGGGGGAAAGCATTTGTCCCTTTTTCCCTGCAACGTTTGAGTTGTTTTGTAATTCCCTGGGAAATGGGAGGGCAGGGATCCTGCAGTTCCAAGGCCTCCCACAGTCCAGCCTCAACACACCCCATTTAGTCCCTAGTTGACAGTAAGGGAGTGATGGCAGCAGAGGTTTTCATCACTGTAACAAGGAAATCTCTGGTAGTAGATCTCCTCCTTTCATGGATCCCCCTTTGTGACTGTAAAGAGGAAGATCCACAGGATCCTAAGGCCCCTGGATCACGTTCTCAGGGACCATAGGATTTTGCCCTAAAACTGCAATAATTTCATGGGTGACCTCTTTCCCCCTCCTTCCTTCCTTCCCCCCTCTCACATATTCTAGATTTACTATAAACCCCTTAAAGCTATCACTATATTTAGCTACGCAACACCACCCCTTTTAGACGGGTGGTGCCAATATCCCTGTTCTACAGAAGTTGGAACAAAAAATGGGAGTAAATGAAACTGCTTTGACAGGTCTTGTAGGGATACTATCTCTCCCACCGCCCATCAACACGTTATTTAATTTTCCCAATTAAGGTACAAGCCTAGAAGGAAAAGTATAAGGTGGTATGAGTTAAAGCCAAGGCATGCATTGCTTCACCAGTATTGGTTGCACTTTATATAGCCTACATCTGGTAAGCTAATGGCCTATTTATACCACATGTTATACAGATGTAGCAGAGTTGGTTACGTTTGAAATACTATAGTATTACATAGGTCTTCTATCTTGTATACATCTCTCATTCTATGTCTCTCACACGCGCATGCATGCATACAAGCTACAAAAGGTAGAGAGGAATATGAAATATCAGCTGCAAAGGGGCTGGAGAGATGGGAAGCAAGACAAATTATTATTATTATTATTATTATTATTATTATTATTATTATTATTATTTATTTATTTATATAGCACCATCAATGTACATGGTGCTGTACAGAGTAAAACAGTAAATAGCAAGACCCTGCCGCATAGGCTTACAATCTAATAAAATCATAGTAAAACAATAAGGAGGGGAAGAGAATGCCAACAGGTACAGGGAAGGGTAAGCAGGCACAGGGTAGGGAAAAACTAACAGTAGAAAGTAACAGTAGAAGTCTGCACAACATCAAGTTTTAAAAGCTTTAGGAAAAAGAAAAGTTTTTAGTTGAGCTTTAAAAGCTGTGGTTGAACTTGTAGTTCTCAAATGTTCTGGAAGAGCGTTCCAGGCGTAAGGGGCAGCAGACGAAAATGGACGAAGCCGAGCAAGGGAAGTAGAGGCCCTTGGGCAGGCGAGAAACATGGCATCAGAGGAGCGAAGAGCACGAGCGGGGCAATAGTGTGAGAATCCCCCCCCCTCGCTCACAAAGTTGACAGATCAGCCCTCCAAAGGAAAGATGCTAGACCTTTTCGGTTTCAGATGAGAAGGAACATGTGGGGCTGGAGAGTAGGTTCATAGTGGCAGGCTCTACCCTTAATCTATATGTCTTTCTTTAAAACAGGGATGGGCAATGTTGGGTTAGCCCTGGGGGGCAATATCCAGCCCCCAGATATGCTCCTCCATGCTGCCAATTTCAATCTAGCAGCAGCAAAACAATAACAGAGGTTCGGCACCCAAAATTCAGCATCAACCACTGAGCCTTTGAAAGGTCATAATTTAGCTAGAAAACATGATAAACTTGGCCTTTCTAAGGCTCCGAAGTGGTTTGCTATGGTGGCAAACCATCTCAATTTTATTTGTTGCTGCTGCACCAGCAAGAGCCTGGGAGGCCTCATGTGGCCCCGTAAGCTGTGTGTAGGGTGACCATATGGAAAAGAGGACAGGGCTCCTGTATATTTAACAGTTGTATTGAAAAGGAAATTTCAATAGTCACTCCATACTCCTCTCTCTGTATACAAAGCATGGATTGCATTTTTACGGGTCAAGAGATAGTAATGGGGGTTTCCTGGGTCCTCCAACACAGCCCACTGGACCCCTTCACAACTGCTCTTGAGTACTGAGTAACTCTCCAGAATGGCATGTGAGTGCTGCAGAGGCATGTGGAAATCAGGAGAATCTATCAGGGTTGCCTTTCAGTACTTTTCTTTTCTAGATCCAAGCCTTCATTCCTCTCTATTCCCATTCTCAATTGCCCCCAGTATTTATATCAGGGTATATTAACTAGGGTGATCATATGAAAAGGAGGACAGGGCTCCTGTATCTTTTACAGTTGTATTGAAAAGGGAATTTCAGCAGGTGTCATTTGTATATATGGGGAACCTGGTGAAATTTCCTCTTCATCACCACAGTTAAAGCTGCAGGTGCCCTGCCCTCTTTTAAATCTGGTCACTCCAGTATAGCTCCTGCACCTTTAACTGTTGTGATGAAGAGGGAATTTCACCAGGTTCTCCATATATACAAATGACAGCTGCTGAAATTCCCTTTTCAATACAACTGTTAAAGATACAGGAGCCCTGTCCTCCTTTTCATATGGTCAGCCTAGCTGTGTGTTCCCCACCCCTGATTTGGAGTTCAGAAGACATCCTCTCCACGTGAATGGGAACCCTGGAAAAATAAGGTTCCTCATCTCATGGGAAAAGCTTTATGCATGTAAACACTCTTCAGACATTCCACCGACCCCATATATGTTCACTTTATTCATCTGAAAAGCCTTTTGCAGGCTTAATTGCTCTATGGCTTGCATTCTAGGAGGCCTTCTGCCGTGCATATAACTGGGCCAGAGTGGCAAAATGGCCTTTGTATGGCACAACTGTGCCACAGAAAGGGTGGGAGGTAAATTGTCATTAAAGCACCATCAGGCCTCACGCTTGTGCTTGGGCTCAGGTTGGGTTGAAGCACCAATGCATGGTGCTCAGTCGCTCTCTTATGCCATCATCACCTGCACCTTTATCCCAAATTCTACAATCCATTGCTTCAGCACAGCGGCTCACAGGCTTTTAATTTTGTGTGTGCGACAGAGAAGATTAATGTTTGCTTTTCTTTTATACTGACTTTTTTTCATTAAACAACACATTGTTATATGGTTGACTCCAAATGAAAATCCTAGCATGGGCTGCACTGTGCTGCTAAATTCTTTCCACCACCTTATCTACCCACAGTTTTCTCCTTTTATTACATGCCTTGAATATATGAGTCTTCTCTTATATGCTCATAAATCAGAGTGCCTTGGTGGCCAAGTAGATTAACTATCCAAAAAAACAAACAAAGCCGGATCTACATTTGATTATAGGTACTGATGCAAAGGAATGATTTGGCTAGCCATATGATACGTGAGTGTGCATGTTGTGCAATTTTTAACAGTAAGAAATGTCATGTTGGCACAGATCAATGGTTCAACTAATTCAGCTTTCTGTCTATTGCCAGGAGTCAGATGATTGAATCAGGAAGATAGCAAGCTGGACATTACGGCGATATATAATAGGGCTGTACATGGTTCAGCCTCAGCCTTGGGATTCCGAGGCTTTGGCGGACATTTTCTAGGGCAGCCGCCTCATTCTGCACAGCCCTTGCATCAATGCAGAAAAGTCCTATAACTCCCAGCATGCCTTGCTAGAGTGGGAGGGATTTAGCAGGCTCTGGAAGCGACAGGCACTTGTGACCATGCCGCTGCTGTTCCCGATGGATCGCCCACCCAGTCGTGCGATCGGGGCCATGGGAGACCCTTCATGGCTCACTGCAGAGTCTGTGAGTGCCCTGCAGCCGCAGGCGCCCCTGAGCACCACCAGCTTCCCTCTGCTCCTCTATGATGCCCAGTCCTGAAATTGCACAGAAAGGGTTTGTAACACAAGGGTCGTAAACGAAACAACCAGTTCCCTACAGCACCTTAAAGAAGTGAGAGCCAGTGTGGTGTAGTGGCTAAGGTGTTGGACTGGGAGTCGGGAGATCCAGGTTCTAGTCCCCACTCGGCCATGGAAACCCACTGGGTGACTTTGGGCCAGTCACAGCCTCTCAGCCCAACCAATCCACCCCATAAACTCAGGTCCTCTGGGAAGTATTTCCTTCAACCAGCCAAAATTAGGCTGACAGGTATTACCCAGAGGACCTTCTCTTCTGCTGCTCCCACATCGTGGAATGGCCTGCCGGAGGAGATTTGTCAACTTAACAGTATTTTAGCATTTAAGAAAGCTATAAAGACTGATCTATTCCGGCAGGCCTATCCAGTGGAATTTTAGGATGCTTTTAGTTTGCTTTTAGGATGTGTTTTTTAGGATGTTTTAACAATGCATACTATGTTTTTAATCAGTATTTTATACTTACTGTTGTTCCCCGCCTCGATCAAAATGGAGAGGCGGGTAAGAAATAAAATTATTATTATCATTATTATTATTATTATTATCATCTCTTGTGAAGATAACATGGAGAGGAGGAGGATTATGTATGCCGCCTTGCATTCCTTGGAGGAAAAAAGGCAGGATATAAATGATAATAATAATAATAATAATAATAATAATAATAATAATAATAATAATAGAAAAAAACATATTGTGGCATAGATGTTTGTGGATGAGAGGCCACTTCATCAGGTTCCCATTATTGTGGTGTGACTTTTTGGACATGTCACGTTGCAATTATATACATAATACGTGAGTACTTTTGGTACACACAACTTCAGAAATACGCATAGGCAGAAAAAGATCAGTGTTAGCATGTCTTTCAACTGGCCCTAAACTAATTATTAAACTCTCATCATTTCAGACTTTACTTATCATAACCTTCTGTATGTCTCGCCTCTCTCACATAGTTAAATTGATTTATGAATGAACAGGATATTCATAGCAAAATAGTTTCTTTTTCAATATGACGGATTAAAGTAAGGTGGATCTTGATTTTTTCCTCACCTTGTGAACTCATGGGTATTTCTTAAGTGAAGTGGTTGAACGTAATGAATGAATTGGGTAACTGGTGAAATACATCTACTAAACAAAACAAGCCAACACTTTTGGTGTCAAATGAACCTTCATTAGGAAGGTAATCAAGGCAGCATGGGATGAAACCAATCAATCAAGTAAACCTCAAGAGAGCTTTTCCCCCTGGAGCATCACTTACTCCCAGAAATAGAGGCAGATCCACAATGCTTAGTTTCTATTGGTGGGTATGGACGGCATTCTACTCAATTCTCTCAAAGAACCATGACTACGGGAGGAGTAGGTAAGTGAAGCTGATCCAGTTCTTAAATTCTGTGATGAACTATATCGTTGTAAGTGGATGGCTTTGTGCATTTCTCTTTCTTTTGCAAATATCACTATAAATAAGAGCAAGTACTTGGATGTGCATGATTTGAGTTCTTTTTATTCTGTGGATCTATCGTCAAACTATTGCTTTTTAAATAGGTTTTGTTATTCTGCTTTTTTGTACGGCTGAGATGTTTTGAGTTTATTTGGTTCAAAACCATGTAGGAGGTGTGTGTAGCTCCAGATGGATCAGGACATCAGGAAAAACTTCCTGGCTGTTAGAGCAGTACAACAATGCAATCAGTTACCTAGGGAGGTTGTGGGCTCTCCCACACTAGAGGCCTTCAAGAGGCAGCTGGACAACCATCTGTCAGGGATGCTTTAGGGTGGATTCCTGCAATGAGCAGGGGGTTGGACTCGATGGCCTTGTAGGCCCCTTCCAACTCTACTATTTTATGATCCTAAGATCATCATACATAGCTGCATGGATACAAATGACACCTGCTGAAATTCCCTTTGCTATGCAACTGTTAAGATACAGGAGCCCTGTCCTCCTTTCCATATGGTCACCCTAGCATTGGTGGCTCCTCCTTTTCGCCACTAGCATAATCTGGGTTAGAGCAGGTGAACAAGCAGGTTGCAATGGTGAAAGGGAAAAGCAGGTCCAGGGGTAATTTCAACCTTACTTCAGGTCTCACTTGCAAGGCAAGAAATCTGTTAATATTTTGAATCAATTTGTACTGATTTTTGGACATATAATAATACAGCAATCAATATGAAAATAAAGTTCAAGAAAACTAAAACTAAAACTTGACAGCAGAAAAGAACCGGCTGTTAGTTGGCTGTATCTAGGGTGACCACATGAAAAGGAGGACAGGGCTCCTGTATCTTTAACAGTTGCATAGAAAAGGGAATTTTAGTAGGTGTCACTTGTCTGCATGAAGCACCTGGTGAAATTCCCTCTTCATCACAACAGCTAAAGGTGCAGGAGCTATATTAGAGCGTCCAGGCACATTGTTCCATAACCGGGGGCCAGCCACTGAAAAAGCCCTGGCCCCCGCACATTCCAATTTGTAGCAGGGGACCATCAAGGCACCCTGCTCCTGAGAGCGAGTCTGCCAATGGTGAGACACAGGAGAAAGGCGAGTGCTCAGGTATCCAGGACCCAAGCAATGCAGGGCCTTATACATGGTCAACAAAACCTTGTAGCGCACCCTGGCAGCCACCGGCAGCCAATGGATGTGTGAGAATTTTGGTTGTGTTTGCAAGGCATATGAGCATGCCCTGTTCACAAGTCCAAACGTAAAGCTCAACATTGTCCACCGAAAATGTTCTCAAATTACTGAACTTGTGTTTGCGTACGCAACTTTCCCTGTTGATTGATGCAACTTCCCATGCTAAATTTGCACAAATCTCCTAATTTGCATAAATTTCCCCCCTCGACTGAATCAGTCCTGCTTTAGTTGCAAATCAGGAAATTTATGCAAATTTCACATCTGATTGCAGCTCCGGTTGAGTCTTCTAAGGGGCTTGATTGACTACACTCTCTTATGCTGCCGGGATCCTCTACTTGAAGAACTGTCCAACCAAGTCCAGTTTAAAGACAGAGAACAATAAAAAGGGAAAGTTGGCAAGGGCTTTGGTGTAGCCCATCATCATTTAGCACGTGATCAGTCTCCCCATCATGATCTTCCCCATTATGTAATATTTCTATTTAAATTAAAGTGTTCCCCCTCCAAATGTGCATTTATACATATAAATGACCATTTTATGCAAATCCCCCTTCTTTTGTTGATGCATTTCCCCCTTCGGGGCTCTGTGTAAGTGGCCACCCTAGCTTGGGGTGTCTGGGGGCATGTGTAGACATCCCATCTTTCCAGGAGGGAGGGGGAGGATCTCGCAATATGGTGATCGTGGGATCCTCCCCCTCTGTCTACATGCAACACGCAATGACCCAGGAGGATGGAGGACGTCACGCCCGCCATTTTGTTTTTGGTTTTTATTGCAAATGCACGCAGGAGCGCTCCTGAGCAAAAGAATGGGTTTTTTCCCATTCCCCCCACCCCACCCATGATGGGCACGGAGGTCCTGCGGAGCTCTGTGCCCCGTGCCCGGTTCCCAGCTCCTCACGGTTACTCGCAAGAAGCTGGGACAACCCAGGATGGCCGGCCACACATCCCACAGTCTCAGGATCATCCCGAGACTGTGGGGAAAAAACACAATTAAAGGGTAAGGCGATATCCCAGGGCAAGAGAGGGATCACCTGTGCATCTTGTGGATGCACAGGGACACTCCCAGGATATCACCCCTTCTAGACATGCCCATGGTCCTGCATCAGCATCAGGTGCTCTGCCTAGCACCTTTGTGGCTGCACCACTACACTCTAGGGGACACACACACACACACACCAGCTGCAGGATTTTCAGCCACATCTCCATAAGACTTGTCACTCTGGGCCGGAGCCATAAGAGGCTTACGCCTGGCCAGCTTTTCGCTTTGTCATCCTTCTACTTGTGGAGCGAACAAAGCGATGTGTGTTCTTGGGACTCTCTACACAGCACGACAAACTGACCACAGCTCTAGGCATTATATTAAACATCTTGGCTGGCAAAGATAGTGGTTAATGGGACTTGGAGGAACACAAATTGCCTAAGGCCCTAAAGATCCTAAGTGGGAGGGAAAGACAGAGGCCTAGGTGGGCACTCTCATGGCCTTTGGCACATGTGGTTACTCCTAGGTTCAGCAGGTAGGGAAACTGCAGGGCCGGTGCCAGACTATTTTGCGCCCTAGGCAAGGTGAGCTACTTTCTCACACACACACACACACACACACCAAAACAAATGCCAACTTTGATTTTTAAGAACATATGTTTCCTGGAAAAAATAAGAAGCACAAAACTTGAAACTGCTAAATTTATTTTAAAGTGCAAGAAATACATCATGCCAATTATAGCAAACAAATTGGAAAGGAACGTCTATGGGTCTAAAATGCATTATTGAATAGGAATATCACCTCCAAATCATCCCCCCCAACTCACACACGCGCACGCACACACACTCAGCATCACTCACTCCAAACAAGCACATGCATGAACACTTGCATTCACTCAAAGACCCCATGCATCCATACATTATCTCTCTCTCTCTCTTCTGGGCACATTTCGGAAGTCCAAACATGGAGCCGCCTCACCCCCACCCCAGCGTCCCTGGCTTCACTTCGACTGGGCAGGCACGGGGCGCCATCTCACCTGCCCAGGCCCAGCTGAATCCTTGGCTGGCCCGGCTCACAGCCAATGCGCGTGAGTGCTGCGCTGTGCCCTCGACCCTCTTAGCTTGGCGCTCTAGGCGGCTGCCTGAGTGGCCTCTATGGTAGCACCGGCCCTGGGAAACTGGATACGTAGCAAGACAAGACAAGGGCGGGCTGTGGTGAGACTCAACCTGAGAAAGAGGCAGGCTTTGGCTGGAGGAAGAGAAGACACTTAGTTATTTCTCAGCCTCAGGTTTCCCTGCCAGTAAACAGGATTAATTGTGTTTGAATTGTAGTCTCTGTTCTCCCATAAATATACTGTCTGGATAGTGCTTTACATGCCATAATTATTTGCCATGGATTCACTGACAATCAGTAATTCCTTTCAACAGTTTGCACATTTATTTATTTATTTATTTATTTATTTATTTATTTATTACATTTCTATACCACCCAATAGCCGAAGCTCTCTGGGTGGTTCCGAAGCTCTCTGGGCAGTAGAGCTTCGGAATGGCACATGGCACATTGGTAGCCTATATTGTGTTGGGTTCACCTCCTAACCCGGCAGTGCACCTCCACCTCCCTTGGCCTCCCCACCCCCTGTATTGCCAGGTCTGCCGTTGGTGCCACTCAAGCACACCTCCCATCATGCCCCTATTTTTCATTATAAAAAGTCACTTTTCAGAACACAACTTCCTTGTTTTTGCTGTCTGCCAAGGACTGTAAAATGTGGGAGGAGGGAGAGAGAAAGAGAATCAATCAAGCTGCACCATTAGAATTGGCTATGCAAGAAGGTCATATAACCAGTTCAGAGTGAGAGCAACAATAGCCCTCACTCTCAATGGATGTTGGGAAGAGCCCTGAAAAATCTTTCACTGAAAGGGGGTGGCAAAAAGTCCCCCTTTTTGTCTCGGCTCTAGTCAACAAGCACCAGAGAAGACACAATCTGTGACTGGGCTTAGTGGGTCACAAGTTGTGCAAGCTGCTTTAAGATGTACAGCAGTAATGCAACAACTCTGAGATACTTGTGCATCCATCTGGCTGTAAGTGCTGCAGTGTCTGAAATCACTCTAAGAGCTGCATCACACCAGGGTTGTACTGTGCTCTCACTCTGAAGTTTTCCAGCTTATCATCTGCTTTGACTGTGAAGCACTCCCAGGCATCCTGCTTTAATTGTGCTTTAAAGCCAAAAGACCCGCCCTATTTTGCTACCTGTTTAGGAGCGAATCATTTGTTGTTTTCCCAGCGGCCACTGGGGGTGCAGGAGCAGGATTTGACATGTTTAATGTAGAAATGAAACAAATGCTTACATCTGCATAAGTTTTAAAGATAAAGACATCAAAATTGGCACAGTAATAGATATTAAGGAGAGCTTTAAGCATACCAAATTTGAATCGGATTGGGTCATCCGTTGATTTTTAATGATTTTTTTACATTTCTCCCCTTAAACCCTTTTCCTGGTATGCAAAGGATCTTAGGAGCACTGTCGTCCGGGGCGTGATTTAGCTAACAACAGTAGCAGCAGCTTTACGCTACAGGGGATAATTCGAGGGAAACAGGTACGTGGGATGAGGGCTTTTGTTGGTTCTTTCGCTGCATCAGCATTTGTTAAGGAATAAATGTGCAAGCCCCTGAATTACTCCAATAGGAGCTTTTACTTCACTGATATTTCTAATTAGCTGATATACCCTGCATTGCTCAGGTCCATGAATAATGTTTATAATATTTATTTAATATATAATAAATTTATGCAACTTATTCATCTTTATGTTGGTTGGGTTTTTTTTAGTTTGGTTGAGTTAGTAAGTTGCTAGTAAATTGTTTTGTTAGACTAAATGGGAAATTGTCCCCACAGAAAAGAAAAACTACAACTCCCAGCATGCCTTTCCCTCAGAGCTGCAACCTCCTTCCCTTCTGCTCTTCATGGGGCCTAGTAACTGAGGCAGCTAACCCAGGCGCTCTCCCTTCAGGCCCAGGATGGCGAGCCACTTCCAGATGATGGCTGCCACAGCCTGATAAATCTTCCCTCCCACCAGAGGCTATTGAAACAGAAGAGTGAATGGAGGAATGACTGACAGCTAAGGCTAGAATGGAATGGTGGGCGGAGTTAGTGGCAGTTGGGGAAAGTCAGTTAGTGGGGGACAAGTTATCACTGAGAGATAGTGATGCCAGTACTACACCTCCAGCATGCCTTTGGCAGCCCTCAGGCGCCCATGTCCTCTGAGAGGCGCGTTCCTCCTCTCATGGCTAATGCTGCCCCTTGACAGAACATCAAGGAGTAGTATCGCCAAGGATGAGAGGTAAGCGGTTCTCAGTGGACACATACAACTCCGGCCAAGTCCTGCTGGGACTGCCTCAACCCACACTTCTCACCCATGAAGTGCTCCATCAGGAGCCTGTACTGAAGGACCGGGACTGGGCCGGGCACTTGCCCCCTTCATCAAGCCTGTTTCTGGGCATGCACAGAGTGCTTCCCTTTCCTCCTTCCCTCCCTCTTAAGAGTGAAGGCTGCGTGTGTGCTTCCCTCAGTTTCTGAGAAAACCAATATCAGGATGGGGTGCCTTTGAGCATGTCCAGAGTTCAGCCTCTCAAAGACACGCTGTTGTATTTAGTTATGATTTTAAAACCACACATGGCAGGTGGGAGGAGGCACCACAAATGGATGCAGCCCATTTATGTGGGTTGTTTCCTTTTATGTGGGACTGGGTTGACTGCTTGAGACTGACCTTAGGAATCACAATGGCCGCCAAAGGCCAGTAAGTCTGACCTCCCACCCAAGGCATGCTGGGAGTTCTGCCCATGGCATGCTGGGAATTGTAGGCATAAACCTAGGTTTTTTATTAAATTCTTTAAAAATACTTAAAACCCCAAAATTCATGTTTTTTTCTGATCCATGTACACGAAGATCTTTCTGGGTTAAGCATTAAGGCAGTACCATATGTGGAAGTGGGTAAACATTTCCAGACATACGTGACACACACATACTTTCCGCTTTATACGTAGAGTGTGCAAGGCAGCCAAAACTATGTTTCGGTGGTTAGATGTTGACTGAGTTTGAGTTTTCTGTCCTCTGGGTTTGCGTGGTCACTTGATTATTTCACCAGATGGCCATTTCTTCTTCTTCTTTTCACTACTGGGCCAATGAGTAAATTCAGGTGATTGTATTATCACACATCTGGACATTTAGAACCTGCAGTGTGGTAAACATAATGCTCCCTTCCATTTGTCAAGATGGTACAGATAACCAAATTACCCAGTGGTTACATGTACAGTGTGGTAAGTTTCTGCCTGGTAAATGATTGTCACTCAAAATCGACCCACTATCTCACTTTGAGAAAAACCATGACCTCAAAAATGATTGTTGATTCAGCCCTTACTTTGCATTTCAGTTGGAGTTTGGGTAGGAGGTGTAAATTGTTTCATCATTTGTGGTGTATGGATGAAGAATGAATAACGCGAACAAATTCTCAGCACCTGCTCTTGCGCATTACAGCAGGGGGAAATGATAAATATCGCTTTAAATCTGAAATGCAAAGCCCTAATTATGGCTAACATACTGTTCCCTAATTTTTATTACCGTTGATGTACAGCCTAGCTTTTCCCCATTGTTTAACAGAGAGCCCCCTTTTTGGCTATCTAAGCAGAAAAGCAACGTTGAGTCAGAGATCATCTGTTTCCCTGATGAATTCAAAAAGACTTGGCGTGCAGAAACTGAATCGCGGGGCTCGTTTTTCATGAACATGGATGGGGCTTCAGCTCTGACCAAGCAGAGGGGAAAGCAGATGTTTCTCCTCGGCCATGGTATTTGGCTTCGTTGGGAGCTAGGCACACCGAAATTGCCCCCACGAACATTCCCTGAAATATGTTGTTATCAAAGCACCAACATGGAAATCTGGTGGGGTGAGAAAACAAAATGTGGAGGGGACTCATCATGACATTAGCTGAGCTGTGTGTTCCTTGTGGCCTATTCCGCTGCACTTATCTGCCTTTCGCTCATTATCTTGTTTGCTATGTGTGGCTGAATAAGCGTATAACCTCTAAGGCCTTGGAGCAGATCATTAGGAGTTACTGATTAACACCATGTTTCAGTAGCAGATCCTGAGTTCCTCTTTTTACAAACTGAAGGGGTCTGGCTTTATGATTTTTTAATTAGAGTGTAAATATTGCAGCTCCATAAACTGCTTGATTGATTGCTGACGGGAAAGGAAGTTTGCACTTCGGAGTAAGGACACTGGAAGGCCTCCAATCTGCAGTTTTCTCAGTGCCACTGTGGATTGTATATCCTGGTTCCTGTATTATTTTTTTACAGCTCCTTATCTGTTTTATGTAGCTTTTCTCTGGCTATCTTTTGAGCAGTAACATTCACGTAACAAGTTTGTAAAAGCGGAACGGTTCACTAATATAAAACCCTACCCCCTGTGAACTCTACTGAGTTTGCTGCCTGATGACGTTAAAGCACATTCTCACAGATAGTAGAAAGTATTGGTTTCACGGAGGCCTGACCTGGATACTATTGGAATCACACCACTGCAGCCAAAACGAACAAATCCATGTCTCCTTCTCCTCTAGTACAATAAAACAAAAGGCATTGCATGATGCCACCATCTCATAAGTTTCACCACTCCTGTAAACAGCAGCTAGGGGTGTCTGGGGGACTCCCCCCCACTCCAAATTCTGAATCTACTGAAATAGCAATGGATGGAAATCCATTGCTCTAGTAGGGTGACCATATGAAAAGGAGGACAGGGGTCCTGTATCTTTAACACTTGCATTGAAAAGGAAATTTCAGCAGGTATCACTGTTATGCATGCAACACCTGGTGAAATTCCCTCTTCATCACAGCAGTTAAAGCTGCAGGATCCCTGCCCTCTTTTGTATTTGGTCAAGAGGGCAGGGCTCTGTGATGAAGAGGGAATTTCACCAGGTGCTGCATGCATACAAATGACACCTGCTGAACTTCCCTTTTCTATGCAACTGTTAAAGATACAGGAGCCCTGTCCTCCTTTTCATACGGTCACCCTAGCTCTAGGATCCACCACTAGTCAACAGGAGGCCTAGAAAGATCTCTGAAGCCATTCCTACTGAGACAATAATAGAAAACTTCGGCTGCTAGGTCTGGACCATGGTATGCACAGTTCTGGGGGAAGGCTGAGGTCAGCAGCTCCCTGAACCAATGAGTGTTGCTTGTTCAGCTTTAATGATACTGCTTATGATTGGCTCCTGAAAACCTTACAAGATCAGGACACCCCATAAATACAAAGACAATGTGTACATTCGCATAAATATTCTTCTTGATCTATTGCAGTTTGGTGGGATTGTTCGGTATTGCTAGCTCTTGCTAGATAAGCAGTTAGCAAAGGGTGGGAAAGGCAGAACAGAATGAGCATTTACCAGTCCCACAGGTACACTGAGGCTGAAAAGAGTCCACACCTTTCTTTAGTCAAGGAAAGAAAATGGCTTAGCTCACAGACATTCTTGCATATAAATGCAGGTAAAGCATAGGGTTTCAAAAGGAGTTTGTTCAGTCCATTTTGTCTTCAATTACACAGCCAGGAGTGAGAGAACATGCCATATGCTCCCAGCAATGGTGGAAGGCAGAGAGAGGGGATAAGTAGGCTTGCTGTCATTTTAGTTTTCAAGAAATCTCATATTTTTCACACACACAAAAGATCTGGGCCAGAGCCTTTGTTGATCTCACCCACCATGATCTTAACAGAACCTATCTGGCTTGGACACAATACTCCCTTTCTCCCTCTCCCAGTACATACCTAGGGCCAAGGCTGTCCTCTAAAGTGGAGATAAAATGAATGGACCTTCCTCTCTGCTCGGGAAGAGGAACACACCAGAACCATAAGCCAGGGGCCAAATCAGGAGGATGAGAAATTGTTACATTTGACCAGGGCCGAGGGAAACCTATAGTGTGCTTACGCTATCAAACTATTACCATGAGGTAAAAACTGAAGATTAACTGTGTTGAGAATATTGCAACTACATCTGCAAGTTACAGGACGGGGCAGTGTTGAAGTCAGCTAATTAATACATGGGAATTTTGGGCATAGCTAGCCTTGGGATCTCTACAGTTTACCATGTGACTTCCTGCTTGATGCATGGACTCTGCAGGCTTCAGTGGCAAGGCAAGCGGTGGGCCCCCAATTCCTCTCAATGGCATTTATTTATTTATTTATTTATTTATTTATTTATTACATTTCTATAAAACAACAGTATAAAACCATAATATAAAATACAATATAAAAGCTCAACCAGATAAAAACAGCAGCAATGCAAAATTACAAATTTAAAACACCATGTTAAAATGTATTTATAGACTGTTAAAATGTTGGGAGAATAAAAAGGTCTTCACCTGGCGTCTAAAAGCATATAATGTAGGTGCCAAGCGAACCTCCTTAGGGAGCTCATTCCACAGCCAGGGTGCCACAGCAGAGAAGGCCCTCCTCCTGGTAGCCACCTGCCTCACTTCCTGTGGCAGGGGCTCGTAGAGAAGGACCCCTGAGGATGACCTTAGGGTCCGGGCAGGTACATATGGGAGGAGGCGTTCCTTCAGATAGCCTGTCCCCAAGCCGTTTTGGGCTTTAAATGTTAACACCAGCACTTTGAATCAGGCCCGGACCTGGACTGGCAGCCAATGAAGCTGGAAAAGGACTGGCGTGATGTGGTCTCGTCGGCCAGTCCCTGTTAGTAAACGTGCTGCCCTGTTTTGTACCAAGGCTATTAATAGCCCTTCAGGCTATTAATACACAAAAAGAATTAATGTCTCACACTAAAGACCCTCTTTGCCGCCCCTAAAATGCCTGCGTAAACGCTCAGGATTAATCCCTTGAATGGTATGACGTTCTCCTTCTACCCTATCTTTTACAAGTCACATTTTTCAGAGATTATCTAGCCAGTGAATCATACACGTACTTTGCCTTAAACCAGGGGGTGCATTTCAGTGTTGGGTGGAGTCAAAGGCAAGGGGGCGGGGTCAAAAATACCAGCATTAGGTCTAAAGCTCTTGCTGCTAGTAATTAAGCCTTGGGAGAGGCATTCCAACTTTTTTTAGAGCGGAACCCATGGAAAAGCCAGGAAACCACCAACCGATCAGTGGGGCCAGAGGAAGGGGAAATGGCCCTCTGGGGATCCCACGTGGGCCAGATTACCCCCCACGGCCTGATGTTTAACAGCGCTGGCCCAAAAGGTTTGTGTCGCCATCATCTGTAACCAGTGTAACTACAGCTGAGGCTGAACCCAAACAGCTGCTCATGGTTCACAACCACCATCACCCCTTCAGAGATGGAGAATTCAGATGACGATACAGAATTCAGATGATGATTCAGACGATACGGTTCGGGTCCAGGTTAACTGAAAGAGCGTATTCTCCCTTACAAGCCTGCCCGTGCTTTAGGATCTTCAGGAGAAGCCCTTCTTTCAGTCCTGCCATCTTCACAGGTGCGCTTCGTGGGAACATGGGAGAGGGCCTTCTCGGTGGCTGCTCCGGCGCTCTGGAACTCTCTTCCCAGGGAAGCTATACTGGCTTCCTCCCTGATGTGCTTTAGGAGGCAGGCAAAGACCTTTTTTGTTCCAGCAGGCCTTTGGTGAATGATCTGGACCTCCGTCTGTGCCTAGAACTTTTAAAATTGTCATTTTTTATGTTTTAATATTGGAATATGTTTAATATACTTTTAACTTTTGTATAACGCTATAGGTTTTTAATGTCTATGTTTTAAATTTTGTAAGGCCGCCTTGAGGCCCAGCATTGGGCAAAAGGCGGGATAATAATAATAATAATAATAATAATAATAATAATAATAATAATGACTGTTTCTGTGAAGTATTGGGGGTGCAGTTCAAAAGTGGGGACTTTTGGGGTGCCATCTTTGAAGTGGAAGGGGAGCACTTGTTATGGCAGCAGCCGCAGTTTAATTTCATTTCCCCCCTGTAATTTCCTGTAATTTACAAGCCACTCATGGCTGTGGCCACGGCAGAAGCAGAGTTCTGGCTGTCCCCACGGAATGTCCCTGGAATGATACCAGCGTATACTGATACCGATTCACTATCAGTCATCATGATCACTCTACCTTCTATCAGACCATACAAAATACACACGAAACTGAAAACATCCAAAATGGCTTCTGGTTTTAGCTCCATTTTTTTACGGTTAAGAAAGTATAAAATGAAAAATAAATCTTGATGGAAAATAATAGCTTTTGAATAGGGAGCTTTTATTTGATGGCAGATTTATACTAACCCATTTATCCAAGGCTTATGTCACTGAAATTCTTTTTCTGGGAAGGATCCATTTAGTATCAGATAATTTCACTGTTCTGCAAGCCAAATATATCAAAATACTGTTTTCTCCCCTGTGTGTGTATGTTTGTGTGTTTTCTTGTGCTAGGAAAAAGAAAAGAACAGAGATTAATTTCGAACTCATCCATCCCTATTACCTTTTTAAGTTGTTAGGGATAGAGTAGCCAAGGATCAACTTGGTGCAGAATAAGAAAAAAAGAAAAAGAAGAAGAAAGAAAACTAGGAAATGAAAAATGGATTCCGACATGATTGAAAGTCAAGCAATTCTTGTTAGTGTACCTCAAATTTTGGAAACCAGACACCTGGATTGTGAATATTAGATAAAATCTTTTGTAAAAAATACTGTGATAGGTTTCAGAACAAGTGTCATTATGTATGTACTGCATCTTGCTGAAAGTCAGACTTGAGGAAAAGGTTCTTTACAGTGAAAAGGGGCAACGGATCCAAATGATCTCCAATGTCACATGTACCACTGGATACTATGCTATTGCTACCAAAAATAAGACTGGGAGTTGAGGGCCTGTAAACTGGAACCAAAGGAGAGAGACAGACAGACACCATGGAAAAAGCAAAACGGACTGAAATAAAATTTGAGAAAATCGAGTTTGGCAACTGATGCTAAAATCCAATCTTAACTGGGATACCATGAAGAGTTGTACTATTTCCAACATTTCTGGTGGGAATGTTTTCACGTTTTTAGAACTGAATTGCAAAAATAGAGTAACTGGAGAAAACTGTGGGCAAACCTGCAATACAAGAAATCTGTTTCCCATATAGCATAAAAAATGTTTTTCTCTCCGCTTTCAAAGGTAAATTCTCCCCTTTCTCTTTATTTTAACCCAAGCATGCACGAGTTGAAGACCGGAGAGTTAACTGTTGATCTCTCCTGCATCCCTCCTCCTTCACTTACTGCCTTGGCAAAGTGTCTCCAGCAGCATGTGGATACGCACCAGATTCCCTGCCTCTTCTAATTGGTAAATAGATGATAGATAGATAGATAGATAGATAGATAGATAGATAGATAGATGGAAGCCTGCCATGCTGCAAAGCAAGTGCCATCCACCAGTACCATCTTCATTTGGATATAAAAGAATAACTTTTTGTTTTGGAGCTCAAAAAGTTACCTTTCTCTTAGGCCTTAGCTAGACCTAAGGTTTATCCTGGGATCATCCCAGGGTCATCCCTGCCTGCTCCCGGGATATCCTGTGTGTCATTTACATGAACAGGGACAACCCCGGGACGATCCCGGGATAAACCTTAGGTCTAGCTAAGGCCTAAGTCTCAACAGTTTGCCTTCTGAGAAATGAGAGGTTTGTGATTGGACATTTTCCCCAATGCCAGTCATTTTATGATGTTACTGCAATGGCAGCCATTTTGTGATAGTGCTCACAACATTCTCTCAAAATAGTGATGGTTGATGAATTCAATCTTTGTGAATTTCTGATACAAACTGACCTGATCCGTACCTTTCCAGACTAATATACAGATCAGAACTTAGTTAACCACTGGCTTTCTCTCTTCCTAAATGTTCCAACCAGTTCTCATATCAAAGAACATAAAAAAATGCATTGAGGGAAAATACATTTAAAAATGTATATTTGGGGGATGACCAAATTAAATATGTATTTAAATATTATTTTTTATGGGTTTCTTTTTTAAAAAAACACAGATTGGTGCAGAAACAGGACAGAATGGACACATGTGAAAGTGACATAGACTGGTCTATTTAGAGTAGTCTCCAGTTATAGAATACTTCTACCTGTAAAGTAAACACACACACACACACACACACACACAAACCCAAATTAAAAACATTTTGTATTTTCTGTTGTCAGGAGAAATTAGTAAAATGAAACATTCAATTGTGTTTCTGGTTCTCAAAGAAAAAGGACAACCATATCCTTTGTATTTATTTTTGTTTCTGAGATGTATTAGTCACCTATAACTAATAGCTCTCAGGGTAATGTACAATTAAAAACACACAAAAACAACCAAATAAAAATCAAACTCATATAGATCATTTTTAAAAAAACCTACAACGTAATAAACATTAGTTAAAAGCAGCAGAGGCTAAAACAACTGGCATCACAATAAGAAGATTGAAACATATCACAGCAATAAAACTACTCAAAAACATAACATGGCAGCAGAAGTATACAGAGGCCTGTGAGAATAAAAAGGCCTTTGCTTGGCACTGAACAGGTAGCAAAGTAGGCACAAGGCAGATCTCTCTTGGAAGGGTATTCCAAGACTGGAAAGGTCTGCTCCCCACTGTGACACCACTTGGGCTAGGGCCTCTGACATTAAGGACATAAAGAAGAGCCATGCTGGAGCAGACCAAAGACCTATTTTGTCCAGTGGGAAAGTAGGTGTTGACCAGGACCCAAAAGAAGGGCACAGTGCAACAGCACCCCCCTCTCACACACTCATGTTCCCCAGCAACTGGTCTATATAGGCTTACTGCCTCTGATGCTGGAGGTAGCATATAAAGCCATCAGGACTAGTAGCCCTCCAGGAATGTATCCAACCCCCTTTTAAAACCATCCAAAGTGGTGGTCATCACTACATCTTGTAGTGAATTCCATAGTTTAACTATGCCCTGTGTGACATTGATTGCAGGGGGTCAGGTAGAGAATACACACACGCACACCAGAAGAGACACCTTCGGATACCATGTCCCCAAACTGTGAAGACCTTTACACATGTTCACATCAGCACCTTGAATTGGTCCTGGAAACAAACTGGGAGCCATTGAAGATGTACAATGCGGGCATGCTATGGCACAAGTTCCATTAAGGACAAAAAATAGAAATGTAACTACTAGAAGAAAGGGATTGTTTTATTTTTTAGGTGTAAGCACTTCAGCAACAGCATAGACTTTTTTGGATGGATGGATACTACACTGTTCATCTTTGATTTAACTCATCTTCAATCAACAGTCAATTCCAAATGACTTTTAAAAGCCCCAGTCCAAAGAAACTAATTGTACTTAAGGGGTGTTGTAATAAATGGAATGTACTGTGCAATCCTATGCATGTTGACCTGGCCGAGATCTACAGTACTGCTTTATAATGATATGGAAGTGCACCAATAGGGCACATTAAACATCCATACACTACTGTCATGATGTTATTTCCTGATTCTTATTCCACATTACCACAAAAAAAAGTCATTGGCCTAATCTACACCAAGCAGGATATTGCACTATGAAAGCGGTATATAAAAGGCAGGAGCCACACCAAGCAGGATGTAGTGGTATGAAAGCGGTATATGGTATGTGTCAATGGGCCCCAGCAGTTGTCAGTGAACTTCATTACCACTATAAAGCAGTAGTGTAGATCCTGCAGTGCACTTCAATACCACTATAAAGCAGTAGTGTGGCTCCTGCCTTTTATATACCGCTTTTATAGTGCAATATCCTGCTTGGTGTAGATTAGGCCAACGAGGTATAAATGTGCAAGAGGAATATAGTGTTACCATGATGGGATCGTACTTATTTGACACAAGGTGTAAATGGAAGTAATTCCCATTCGTTCTGATGGGGCTTTTTCCATAATAGGGTTGTTGTTACCTTATTTAGTTGTGGATAATTGGCCCTCATGGACCTCCATGCTACTAATACGCTTTGAATTTGAGCTGTTGGAAGCTTCCTGCTTAAGCTTTATTGTGCAATTGCACTGCCTCATTCATACAATTTTACAGGGGGTCCAGATGACATCTTCATTTGTAACCCTCCCATGTTTTCTCAGTACTTCTTCCATCTTTTTTTCCATACCAAAAAAACATGTGTTAAGGAAAAAAAAGATGGAATAGCTTCACAATGTTTCTTGATTGGTAGCACCAGGATCCCTTCAATCTGGAATCACTTGTGTGTTTGCCTTCAATACAAACCACACGATAAGCTGTTGAGATTCGTCAGCCTAACAGTCTTTTAGCATTTAAGAAAGCTATAACGACTGATCTCTTCCAGCAGGCCTATCCAGTGGAATTTTAGGATGCGTTTAGGATGATTTTAGTATGTTTTTAGGAAGTTTTAACAATGTATATTGTGTTTTGATTAATGTTTTATGTATTTTATCCTGGTTGTTGTTCCCCGCCTTGATCAGGATGGAGAGGCGGGTTAGAAATATTATTATTATTATTATTATTATTATTATTATTATGAAATGCTGAAAAAGCACCAAAATGCTAAATCAAATATTACTTTCACAAATACAGACAATGGCATAAATAAGCTATCATCTTTACTTCCACATTGATTAGCTTTTGAATACTTCACTTTGCATTTTTGGCACTGGAATAGATCACACAATAAAATAAGCCACTGTGGCCAGATCTACTCCTTGTGTTAAATCATTACAAATGTGGTATTAAAAAGCGGGATATAACGCTATGGAAGCACTATATGGAATGTAGATTGTGCCCCAACAGTTATCAGTGCACTTCAATACTGCTATAAAACAGTAGTGTAGATCTAGGTCAAGGCTTATTTAAGCAGTGGTGGGCTGTGGTGGGCTGTGTGGCCATTATGAATATTCACACTAAGGCCTATCATGACATTCAAAGCCAGTTGTCAGGGGTTACGTGAGAGCTAAACAACCCTCACTTAGCTTGTTCTAAGTTTATGCAAGGGTTGTTTAACCCTCACAACCCCCCACTGTCCTGGTTTGGATGACACAATAAGGCCGTTGCAAGACCTAAGGTTTATCCCAGGATCATCCTGGGTTTGTCCCTCCCTGAACACTGGATGCCCTGTGTGACACTTAGATGAACAGGTTTGACCCCAGGACAATCCTGGGATAAACCTTAGGTCTAGCTATGGCCCAAGTCACAACTGCAGCTTGAATATTCAAAAACTGCCAAGCACCCACTGCAGCCCACTGGAGCTTAAACAAGTCATGATGAACTGCGGTGTTCATGCCAACCAAGTCAGTGTGTCCTTTTACCAATATCGCTGCCTTACTCCTTATTTAGGTAAGCTGGTACATTTTTGAATGCTTTAATCGAAATGAAAATATATTTAGAATCAGTTTGTGGAATAAAAGAGTTCTCCAAACTGATTAGAACAGCCCCTACCTGCTGTTGGGAAGATTACTTTCGCCAGGGTTGGAACTGTCAGCTTGTCAGGTATTTCCTGGAGAGAGCTGCAGTCCCTTAAGTGCAGTGGTTCTGCAGTATATGAAGCAGGCACCCTGACATATGACTTGCTTATCTATCTCTGATAGACTTAGCATCTCTCTGTGTTATGCACAATAGGTCTCTGGCTCATAGGGTGGGGTGGAGGGGTGGAAATTGCATTATCTAAAGATCACGGTGTGCGCTATGGCCCCATCCGCCTTTGCAACTCCCGGTTTTCTTTTTAAATATAGTGTCCATAAATAAATGTTAAATAATTCATGACCATAATTTTGTAAATTCAGCTAGGCCACACCTCTCTGGGGGCATATTTATGAATGTGCGTCAGCCTCGAATCAATGCGTCTGCCATGCTCTCTTGCGTTGAGCCAGAATTCCCACATCTCAACCAAAATGCTGCAAACGACTCCGATTCCACTTCAGCAGTCATCCATCATACTGTCACTTTAATTCAGATGCTGCTACTTGTTTTAATAACATACATCTTACACAAAGAATATTGCTAACACAAGAATCCTGAGGTAGGGCTTTTACAACCTCATAAAATGGCATTAACCCTTTGATCTCTGATATTCTTTTCATGCTTTTTTTTTTTAATGCTTATCAATAAGTTGAGTTCATGGGGGCCTATTCATGGCATGGAATCTAACATCAATCACTGCAGTAAAAAAAAAATTCCTCCTCAAGGATTACATTAAAGAGTTATGGAAAGGATAAAAGGGTTATTGCAGAAATTATTTCGCAAACAATAGATGGATAAAACATATGATGATAAGTGTTAAATTATATCACCTCATTACAGGGGAAACTACCTTTGCTAGAATAAAAGGGAAGTTCTATGAGAACAATAGAAGAAATCCACCAGAAAAGATGAGGGGTAAAAATGTAATAATATTGCAATCGAGTGTGTTCCGGGATGCTTTCATTTGATTTATGGGCAAATCTTGGTCATGTACAGTTAGTACCTTGATAGTGACTTATAAATTAGCATCGCTTTTTGGTATTTCTGAAAAAAGGGCACATGGAGTTTATATTGATTTTTTAAATTTATTTTGTTGTTTCTAAATAAGGTGCATACTCTCTCCCTGACACCAGCATTTAGAAGCAGGCTTACCGGAGTCCCAGAACAAGCCAATTACCAAAATCTCATATCACCCTCATCTTTTAAATATTATTAAGGATGTTTAAAGAATCTTGGGGACCATGATTTCACTAAGTAGTCTCTTATCAGTTAATGCAGATTTTGGAGTGTGTGTGTGTGTTGGGGGAGGTGTAATGTTACACAGGGCTCATGGGATTCATTTGATCAACATGATTAAATTATTTCCTTACTCAGCTAGAAGGAAATTACTAGTAACCAGACATTATATGTCTGTTAATTATGTGCTATAAGGTTTTCTGCTATCACACCCACTCCCGTGTTCATATTCTAGGGATCTTAAGGACATTGTCATTAACAAATAATAAAACTGGTAGGGTTTTGTTTCATATTTCTATTTAAGTTCAGTATTTGCTCAGTGAGATTAAGATAAAGCAGTTTTTTCTTCTATTTCCAGTATTCTGGAGATGTTCTTCCTAAAATATTATTTTCCATCCGTTTTTACATTGCCATTAGTTGGGTTTGGTGTTTGTGTTTTTCTTTTAAAAAAGGTAGATCATTTGCTATTGTGCAAACGAAAAAAGGGTTATGCTCGAAGGAGAAAATTGTGAATTTCCTTGATAAAAGGTTTGCTCACCTAGGCAATGTCTCTGTGCCACGTTTACATTTTGCCCTGATGATGCTTGTTCGGGGATTTCAAAAGCAACATTGTAAAGAAAGAAACAACATATGGTGTAAGAAGGCTCTTAATTTTTTTTCTAATGAAATGATCTGCTTCTGTTTCATATTAAAGTGTTAGTAAGTCTAAAATCGTCTGCAAAAGAGAATGCTGCTTTTGCATTGCTTATTATGATTAATTATCTGCATTCGGAACCAGATTACATTTATGAAACAAAGCAAAACAATGTAAAGGAAGCTGCAGGACAAGATCTTAAATTCAAGAGTAGGAGCTTCATCCCACACACCCGTTTCCCTGGAATTATCCCCATAGCATAAAGTTGTCGTCATTGTTGTTGTTGTTAGCTAAATCACACCCCAGGCAGCGAAGCTCCTAAGATCCTTTGCATACCAGGAAAAGGGTTTAAGGGGGAGAAATGTAAAAAATCATTTAAAAAAATCAACGGATGACCCAATGCAATTCAAATTTGGTATGCTTAAAGCCCTCCTTAATATCTATTACTGTGCCAATTTTGATGTCTTTATCTTTAAAACTTATACAGATGTAAGCATTTGTTTAATTTGTACTTTAAACATTTCAAATCATCCTCCTGCACCCCCAGTGGCTGCTCGGAGAACAACAAAAGATTCGCTCCAAAACTAGTAGCAAAATAGGTCAGGTCTTTTGGCTTTATAGCACAATTAAAGCAGGATGCATGGGAGTATTTCACAGTCAAAGCAGATTATAAACTGGAAAACTTCAGAGTCCTTTGCATGCAATTCGCAGTGATTGCACAGTATAATGCTGGTGAGATGAAGCTATAGGTCTGCTTAGGAAATGCTCTTTAGGCTGCAGTTCTATGCACAGTTACCCGGAGATAGATTGTGTTGAATTCCATCGGATTGACTTCTGAGTAGACATGAATCGGTTTATGTTGCTAGAGTCAAATTCAGAGCTAGAAGCATATCCTACAAGTGTGCAAACTGTCAGATGTTTATAAAACTTAAGAAGATCCCATTAAATATTATTTATGTATTCTTCCTTTTATTTAAATATGACTCAGATGGGATTGCTTTGTTGGAGGGTAAGTCTTCTCCCTTGATAGCATGGCTGTGTAGCAGGAATACACTGTTTCTTCCCAAATGCTGGTGGGACTAAACTCCTGTGCCCTGGATTTCAGTATTAATGGATGAATTTTAAAAGATAGGCACCCAAAAATGGAAGCTGTCCTTTGAAGGAATGAGTTTCAAATAACAGGTCATCAAGCTAGACAGAAGCAAATCACGCAACAAAGACAATACAGATATTTATCTCAAAGTTGCAAAGGTCAGGGCATCAATTCAGTCAAACAACAAACTATGAAATAAAATACCATAATATCTTCTATAATTAAACCTACAGCTCAAATTAATAATTAGAGAGAGAAGATACTTAGCAGAAACATACCTACATCCATTGTAGGAAGAGGGCAATTAAGGGTGTTTGTGGGGAATGTGGAGTGTGGAAAATAATGAGGCGGACAGAAGATTGGGATTTAAACAGGGCCACATTTATTAATAGATCTGCAGAAAGGGAAAACCTAAGCGTGCATCTTCTCTAATCCAGCCTCATGCCGTGGTTTTTTCTGTCGAGACATTCACAGCCTGAGAGTGATGCCTCAAAGTTGATCATCTCCCAGGCTTCCCTTTTTGGGGTAGGGAGGCCTTCCGTGTCAACCACTCCTCGTGCCCCGGGGTCTGAATCACGGTGAGGAAGGTTGGCCTCAAAGGTAACCCTTAACACCACCAGCTGGGCCATGGGGCTTGCAGCTGGGGAGCCTCAGGCATTACTGATCACCGCAATGGTGCCTCTGAATGCTCACTGACCTGCTCAAGATGCCCGCACGTTTTTGCCTATCAACAAATGTGACCAAATCAACCTTATTTCTCCCCACCTGTCTTACAGTGTGAAGTAGGCGAAAAAAACTCATAACCAATGAAAGATTATGAGCAAAAAATTCCTACTCGGCCCCCCTAAAGGATGACCAGCAAGCCCATACTGCCTACAGGGAGGGAGGGAAGAAGTGACGTTTCAAAGAGGAAGAGGATGGGAGGGTGAGAGACCATTTATGGGCTTGGATTCCCCCTTCCCCCTCCAGTGGCACCATGTGGAGGCCGCAAATGGCATGCCTCCACGCCTCCTCTCCCAACCCCGCTCACAATAGCCTCCCAGGCCAGGGTGTGCCGGGCATGGAAGTAAGGCATTTCCAGATGGACAATTCTTAGACTACCAATCAAAAGGTGTTGGCCAGCTATTCCATCTTTCCTTCAACAGTTTGTTTCTGTGGAAAGAAACAAGATGTAAGAACCAATGGGCAACCACACACAGTGGAAGATGACAATGTTTATTTATTTATTTATTTATTTATTTATTTATTTCATTTCTATACCGCCCAATAGCCGAAGCTCTCTGGGTGGTTCACAAAAATTAAAACCACAATAAAACAACCAACGGGCTAAAAGCACAATTACAAAATACAGTATAAAAAGCACAACCAGGATAAAACCACGCAGCAGAAATTGATATAAGATTAAAATACAGAGTTAGAACAATAAAATTTAAATTTAAGTTAAAATTAAGTGTTAAAATACTGAGAGAATAAAAAGGTCTTCAGCTGGCGACGAAAGCAGTACAGTGTAGGCGCCAGGCGGACCTCTCTGGGGAGCTCATTCCGCAACCGGGGTGCCACAGCGGAGAAAGCCCTCCTTCTAGTAGCCACCTGCCTCACTTCCTTTGGCAGGGGCTCACGGGGAAGGGCTCCTGTAGATGATCTTAAGGTCCAGGCAGGTACATATGGGAGGAGGCGTTCCTTCAAATAACCTGGCCCTAAACTGTTTAGGGCTTTAAATGTCAATACCAGCACTTTGAATCAGGCCCGGACCTGGACTGGCAGCCAATGAAGCTGGAAAAGGACTGGCTTAATGTGATCTCGCCGGCCAGTCCCTGTTAGTAAACGGGCTGCCCTATTTTGTACCAGCTGAAGCTTCCGGACCGTTTTCAAAGGCAGCCCCACGTATAACGCATTGCAGTAATCCAAGCGAGAGGTTATCAGAGCATGGATAACTGTAGCTAGTCTATCTCTGTCCAGATAAGGGCGTAGTTGGTATACCAACCTAAGCTGATAAAAGGTGCTCTTTGCCACTGAGTTCACCTGTGCCTCAAGTGACAGTTCTGGATCCAAGAGCACCCCCAAACTACGGACCTGATCCTTTAGGGAGAGTGCAACAATGCTTGGAGCCCTGCAAATGTCAGTGAACGAGGCACACCAATTGCATGATAAGGTCCTTGTGTGGAAGCACCCTAAAACTGGCATCTTGGATTTCCCAAGGCCCAAGTTTGACTGTCTATGTATAATGTTGCTTCTGGTACAAAAGAAGAAGTGTGTTACTCTCCTGCCAGCAGTGCTGTTTCATATGGAACAGACACATTATTTATTTATTATTATTTATTTATTTACTTATTATTATTTATTATTATTATTTAGAATATTTAGATACCGCTCCCCATTGAAAAATTTCAGAGCGGTCTACAAGATAAAATGAAAATAAAAACAGAATAAAACAGTTAAAACAAAATTTAAAAGAAGCAAATACAGAGATTCAAGGCTGCATATGAAACGCATGTTCCAGAGCTCAGTTGCCACAAAAATGCCACCCTCCAAACTTCTTGATTTTCAGAAAATACATAGGTTTGTCCTTTTCTTTCTTTCTCTTTCTCTTTTCAGCAGTTAACCTCTCATTTTAACTTCTCAGCTGTTAAAAATCCAATCCATTTGCCTAATATGATTGATTCTATAGTTTGTACAATGGATAAGCAATAGGTCATAGTGGGACAATTTTCACCTAATTTGTACCTCTTTTAACTGAGACAAACAAACACTCTCTTCATGTCTTATTTGCATGAAGGGGGCTCCATGTAATTAAGGGATAGTGGGGGCCCACCATTGGCTCTATCCCCAATACCATGACCTTTCCCCTTCCCAAATGCCCTGGATTGCTTATATGTAGTAGAAAAGGGTTAGGCAGAAAGTAGATCTGCATATGTTTTGGAGTTCAACTCTGAGTTTTCCTGACCATTGCCTGTGCTGGCAGGGGCTTCTGGGAGTTGAAGTCCAAAACATGTGGGGATCTGCATTCTGCCCACCCCTGTAGTAGAGCAGATGCAGTTCTAGGTTGCATGGAAGCTTAAATGTGTAAAGTTCCACACGTGTAGGCTTCAGACATCCATGTACAACAACACATGGACATCGAGGGGTAGGGAGCTACCCACACGTGGAAGGTGAGGTCATCCCTGTGGGGCTCCTTCCTCTTAATCCTATGGGACCCCATTCACATATGTAATGTATGAAGAGGGCTAAAGTCACTGTCAGATGTATTCTTTTAATGCATTTCCTCATTTCCCCTGCCCCGCCCCCCCACACATACATTATACTTCCCTGCTAAAAAAAAAAAAGTCTTTGTGTTGCCTACAAATTAGAAGCATTCACTACTGGATTCTTTTCCAGTTCTCCTAAGCCCACCACTGAGACAACAAAAGTTGGAATGCAGAAGGAGAGGAGGGGGAGTTGGAGTAAGGATGTGGCGACTTCAGTACACCCAAGTACATTGTTAAACGTCAAGATGAATGTTTTTAAAAATGAAAAGTGCCTTCTTCCACGGCTGGTAAATTAAAATTAAAATCATTGCTGCTGGAATGAGGAAAGGAGTGTGTGTGTGTGTGTGTGTGTGTGTGTGTGTGAGAGAGAGAGAGAGAGAGAGAGAGAGAGAGAGAGAGAGAGAGAGAGAGAGAAGGGAAATGAGTTGGCTCATTTCTAATAATGAAATCCTGTCTGTGTGTGTTCAGAAGCAAACTGCTGCTGAATTCTACGGGAAGGCAGGACATGGAGGTTATGTCACGTGTTCTTCCCATAGTCTAGAGTTCTGATGAGGGTACAAGTTAAGTGACAGGATGAGGGAGGCAAGGAAGGGAGAGTTGTAATTTGAAAGGGGACATTTTGTGAAAATCTGATGGAGGTTGGGTAGGAATCAATTGAAGGGAATATAATATATGTGTTATTTGGTGAAATTTTAATTGTAACATAGGTGGGGTTGGTGCTTAATTTCAAAAGAGAGAGGTTTTGCAGCTTTAAACTGTATGGGAGATATGCCAGCACTGCCCTTCTGATTATTTCTAAGTGTGTGAGTTAAGTTGAGATTAGAATTGCTTACTGGTGAGGCAAATCACTCTGCAATATGCTCAGATTGTGTTACGTGACGGTTACTTCTACTCAACAGCTCTGTGCCATGGATGCACTTAACTCCTTTTGGGCTGGTCATATATTGCTGTGCTTTGGTGGTCTTCAATGGGACCAGTTTGCTCAAATTGTGTGTGTGTGCGTTTATGTGGCACGTGAATCGTCTCCATGCTTTTATGACCTGGAGCAATCCATTTGCATGCCCGTTGAGTTCCTGCTTTCTAGTCTCAGTCCAGATTGTGTCAGTCCACCATTTTACACCAGGCCAGGCCACACGACTGCTTGACTCCATCTTTCAGCCCACAGAACTGTCCTTATTTTCATCTGTGAAACATGGGAGAGTATGCGATAAGATACCACACTGGGTAAGCGGGAGGAGGAGGAGAATCTGCTGTCCAGATGCATGTTAATTATAGCTATTAGACACCATCTGAAATAATTGGTTTATATTAGAGGGGATCTGCTTTATGATGCTATGGCATCTTAATCCTTTCTTCATTAGCTAATGTTTACAAATTGTTGCCCTTCAGAAACAACCTGCCTGAATAGGAAAACCATTTTCTGTATAATCACATCTTAGTGTTGGGAGATATATTAATGTCATCTTACCTAAACTCTGACAATTCAGAAAATATTTTCTTTCATTCTCAATATTCCTACAAGTTGACACCCTAACTAGTATTTAAAATACCATCTATATTTTCAGTTGAAGGCCCCACAGGTCCTCCCAGAACGCAAAACTAAACATCCCAAGGAGATTTTGAAGGCTTAGGCAGACCAGTAGAAATGCCAGATATGATCCAAGGCTATAGAAGTGGGACAGCCCCAGCCAAGGACTGGAAAGAGCTTCACAAAAGAGAAACAAAAGCTTTTACAGATCCTGCTAGCTAAGCGTCCCTCTTACCCTGTTTCCTTGACTCTTTTTTTTTTTTAGACAGGAAGAATGTTTCCCATATGCCTTGGTGATCAATGCATCAAGTTAAAATATCCTCCTCTTCCTTCACTATTGAAAGATATAGCAAAAAACCTTATCCCCATATATGGTAGGAGTATATGACAAGGTATGTTTGACATCTACAGTGTTAGCAGATGAGTTTGCAGGGTTATTATATACCATTTTTACAGAATTTAAAAGAGATAACATTGTCTTCCGGTTAGAGTGTCGGCCATGAAGCTGTAACAAGCAAGATATGACACTTTGAAAATGGTTTGAAAGCGGTATATGGCATGTGTCCTGGGCCTCAACAGTTGTCATTACTGTTATAAACCATTTTAAACCAGTAGCGTAGATCCTGCCCAGTTGGCCTTGGGCTAGTCACGTTCTCTCTTGGATTAACCTACCTCTCACGGTTACTGTGATGATAAAATGAGGGAGAAGAACAATATATGCGCTCTTGATCTCCCTGGAAGAAGGGTGGGATATCTACAATAATAAAAGAGGATGTGTGTCCATCTGTCTGTCTGTCCATCAACACCATAAGTCCAAGACGTGAAACCTGAAACTTGTCATGCATACTAAGGGGACCCTACAGGTGCGCACCTCAGGCTTATTTTGTTTTTAAAATATCAATTAATTAATTTGAATCAATTTAAATATGGTGAGGTGGTTGAAGCATATTCAAGCACTAGGGGCAGGAATGCCTAACCAGCACAGTTCATGCATTTTGAAGCCAGAAAAAAATTAGTAGACTGAGGGACTATTATGATACAGCTGCCCCCTCCCCACTGCTATGGGGAAGCCTCCCTCCTAAGGGGAATGGAGTGGATGAGCTTCCCATCATGAAATCTGGTTGATTTTTTTCAGGTATAACCCATTTGCTGTCCAGCCCCAAGCCCATTACGGCCCCATTCAGAAGACACCTTAAACTGACACTTTAACCATGTTGGTTAAGCCAGAAAGCCAGGCTGTGTTCAGAAGACACCTTAAACCATGGCGTTAACCATGGTGGTTAAGCCAAAAAGCTTTATTCACCTTGGTTAAAGTAGGGTGACCATATGAAAAGGAGGACAGGGCTCCTGTATCTTTAACAGTTGCATTGAAAAGGGAATTTCAGCAGGTGTCATTTGTATGTATGCAGAACCTGGTAAAATTCCATCTTCACCACAGCAGTTTATTTATTTATTTATTTATTTATTTATTTATTTAATTACATTTATATACCGCCCCACAGCCGAAGCTCTCTGGGCGGTTTACAACATTTAAAAATAGTAAACATTAAAAGTATACAATTTAAACACACACACACACACACACACACACACACACACACATAAAAACAGTATAAAAACAACAGTATCCATTTAAAACAACAATTGTGGGGTCCATTAAAAACAAACTTAACGTTGTTAAATGCTGTTAAAATGCTGTTAAAAATGCCTGGGAGAAGAGAAAAGTCTTGACCTGGCGCCGAAAAGATAACAATGTTGGCGCCAGGCGAGCCTCATCGGGGAGATCATTCCACAGTCGGGGGGCCACCACTGAAAAGGCCCTCTCCTTGTTGCCATCCTCCAAGCTTCCCTTGGAGTAGGCACTCGGAGGAGGACCTTAGATGTTGAGCGCAGTGTACGGGTAGGTTCATGTCGGGAGAGGCGGTCCATCAGGTATTGTGGTCCCAAGCCATGTAGGGCTTTATAGGTTAAGACCAGCACCTTGAATTGGGCTCGGAAACATATAGGCAGTTAAAGCTGTAGGTGCCCTACCCTCTTTTAAATCTGGTCACTCTAGTATAGCTCCTGCACCTTTAACTGTTGTGATGAAGGAGAAATTTCACCAGATTCTCCATATATACAAATGATACCTGCTAAAATTCCCTTTTCTATGCAACTGTTAAAGATACAGGAGCCCTGTCCTACTTTTCATATGGTTACCCTACTTTAACTAATGTGAATAAAGCTTTCTGGCTTAACCATCATGGTTAAAGCCATGGTTTAAGGTGTCTTCTGAACATGCCCTGGCATTTTGACTTAACCACCATGGTTAACGCCATGGTTTAAGGTGTCTTCTGAACAGGGCCTACCTGTTTTAAAGATTTTCCCAACAAATGTGTAGTCCTCTAATTTCCTTTTATCACCCTCCTTCCAGTCATAAGACCAGGACTAGCGTCAGTACCCCAACATACTGGGGCATATGCAGAGCCCACAGGGTGTGACCTATGGCCACCAACATCTGCTGTCACTTGAGGCAGTGATGTTGATGCAGCCACCACCCTCGGTCTCATAACTATGGCCAGTGGTGGCCACAGTTCATCTGCCACAATGGGCACTGCACATTATAGAGATGCCATCAGGAACTCTGTTTGCTTGTGTCCAGAGGTGGGAGAGTAAAGGCTGCAGCAGCAGTGTCTTCACCAGGTTGGGGGTGGGATGGAGGCATAAGCTCAGGGGGTCACTGAGACAGCGTTCTCAAGGCCTTTGATGGAAACCTTGATTTGGGCCTGTATATTACAATCTCATTTTTCTGAATGCCTGGTGAGGCACTTAAAATGCCTGATAATCAGAGGCTCAAGGGAAGAAAAACCATCCAGATAATTAAGAGGGTGGGGAGAGGACCTTCATTTCTCTTTTAAAAGTTGTCTAAAATATATGTTGCACCAGAAGGTAACATCAAGTAAAACTCACATCATCCAGTCCAAGGGTGTGGCTGTGGGGGAGGGAGAGCTAAACACTGCCATTCAGAAAGACTCAACCCGTATGATTGAGGGTTGTGCACTTTGAAACAATGGCTGCCAATGTTTGGCTGATAACACCGTTCCTTGATCCACAAGTAGGATTATATTCCATTATATGCTTTCCCCCAGCTAAGTAAGGCAAAAGTCCTCATAAATTATCTGCTCCATCAATGTGGAAACCCTAAAACCTGCTCAATCAGTTGTCAGAGACTAATATTTCATACGGCGTGTTTCAAAATATTAGGTATCAGGGCTGTGTCTGTCTTATGGAAGACAGAAGCAGATTTTTATTTTTTTCCATTTCTGAACTGAAATCTCTCGGATGTGAAGATAAATCTTTTAACATTGGCCAGCTTCTGTTTCTTTTACGGTTTTTCTGAGGCTTTAAGTAGGAGACTTAAACGATTCTGGATCAGAAATGGGTGGCTCGTATTTAAGCCATAGGCTTAATCCATTCAATAAGAAAAGTGTGAGCTGGCCAATCTCTTACAGATGCCTAAGCTTTGAGGATCAGAGTCCATGAGTTGAAGGATTTGCTTCCATTACTTTTAAAAATATTTGCCTCCATTTCTTCCTGGTATACCAAAGTTTTGAGAGATTAGAATCAGGTAGGCTTTAGATTAGGCATTGATGATGGAATTTATTCACATCTAAAAAGATCTCATAGGACAACAGTTGAAAAGGTTGCCAGCAGACCGGACGTTGTGGCTCTGATCCTGCCAGAAGAAGAACTGCATTAGTCTGACTTAACAGAAACAACAAAAATGCTACAAAATATTTTGGAATGTGGGTAGGGGGTGAGTTGTTGGGTTTTTTTAAAAAAAAATTGAAAGTATTTCTGTACCAATTTTTGGTCAAAAATTGTTATACAAATTTCAATTTTTATTTTTATTTTAAAAATCTGATCTTTCATCTTTCAAGATTTTATCAGTGATCGGACTTTTAAAAAAGTACTTTCAAAGGACATTGGTGGGCTTTGCTGGTATTGACTTCCAAACCCCTAAAGAGCTTGGGGCCAGGTTATCTGAAGGCTTGTCTCCTTCCATATATACCTTCCTGGGCCCAAAGATCATCTCCAGAGAACCTTCTCTGTGAGCCCCAATCAAATAGTGTGAGGCAGGTGACTCCTAAGGAGAGGCTCTTTTCTCTTGTGTCACCTCATTTGTGGAATGTTCTCCCCAGAGAGGCTCCCCTGACACCTAGGTTGTGGTCTTTTCCGTGAAGACTTTCTCATTTTCCCAGGCATTTTTGTATTTCCGTTTCTGTTGTTTTAAAGACTGAAACTGTATTTTTGGCTTCATACAGTAGTTTTAAACCTTTTCAAATGTTGTATTATGTTTTATCATGCTCTGTTTGATGGTTTTAATTGTTGCAAACAGCCCAGAGAGCTTTGGCTAGTGGGTGGTATAGAGATGTAATTAATTACATTAATTAATTAATAGATGCATTTCCTCTGAAAATTGGAAGCAGCCTTATAGTGAGGGCCTTGCTAGACCTACCAGATAATCCGTCTGGGAGGAGGGGCGATGGCGCGCTACAGCTAGCATGCGCCGTCGCCCTTTTCCAGACGTCAACACGCGACGGGGCAAGGGAAAGCCCCGTCGCGTGCTCCGCATTTTCACCCCTTAAAGGACCATGTGCGCAGGAGCACACCGCCGAAACAGGTAAGTCTTTTTTTAAAAAAATTAAGGGTTCCCCGCTCCCCCTGCCCTTGATTTCCCCCACACACAATGTCTGATGCCCCCCACTCGCTCACTCGCTTGCCCATCCTCCCCCCGTCTGCCATGCCTTGTCCCCCGTCTTCTCTCCCACCCCCGTCCGCCATGCCTTGTTCCCCATCCCCGTTCTTCTCCCCCGTGCCCGCTTATCATGCCCGTCCCCTGTCCGCTTGCCCGTGCCCGCTCGCCATGCCCTGGCTCTGCTCTCCCCCCCCTCATCTCTCCTGCCGGGTCATCGCTTTCCCCCAGCCCCCATCTCCCCCCCCCGTGATTCCCCCTCTACCTATGGGTTATGGCCATTCACCATATAAAATTAGGGCTTTTCAGGAGCACAGTGTGACTTGACGCACTGCAAATGCACGAAAAAAGAGCATGTCCACTCTACTGATATAAAATAGTTCAACAGACATTTCATCTTTGGATGAAATGGTGCAGGTTTTGGTTTTAGGAAGAGGGTTGGGAGTGGGTCTCCTAAAGAGTGGATTCTCATCTCTTTGCCAGACTATAGCTCCCTTGCAGGCACAGCTACAGTGGTATAGAACCAATGCAAGGGTGTAGAGTACACAGAGCTGAAGTAGGGTATAATAGATGGATGGGTTTCGATAGAGAGCATAAAGCTTGACCACATGGCCTTGGGCAAGTCACTATCTCTCCACCTAATATGGCCCACAGGTTTGGGAGAATAAATAAGGTAGAAACAGTAACATGTGAATTCACTGTACACAATTGTACACAAATTTTGTCCAGCTCTTAATCCTAGGGCTGTGATCCTAATAAGACTCCATGTCCCCAAGAGTTCTGGCTCAAAATATATCTGAGTAAATTCTTTTTTCCTTAGTTTTCTTATGCCTTGGACAAAGGCCTGCAGTGGATGCAAATTTGCGCTGTGTCGATTATACGATGCAGCCGCTGATTTTCAGCCACAGCAGGGCTTTTCCCTGAAGCTGCAGTGTAAAAAAAAGTCTTTCCCCCACCCCCCCGGGAGCAAGGTCCACCATGTGACCTCACTACAGGGTCGATCAGGGGGTGTTCCAGGGCTGATGGTGACCCTGATTGGTTGTTGGATGCCAGGAAGAGTGTGGGGAGGGACTCCAGTACCCAGAAACACCACATACCCTGCAGGGATGGGGGATTTCACATCCTCACCCTGCAGCAGCGATAATGTGGGGTTTCAACAGCAAAAACTGGCAAAGCTGCAACATGAAGACAAGGCCGTAATTAGAACACCATTGTCACAATGGAAATAAACTCATAACTTAGCACTAGGGCACCTATTTGTCTTTCTTTCTTTCTTTCTTTCTTTCTTTCTTTCTTTCTTTCTTTCTTTCTTTCTTTCCTTCCTTCCTTCCTTCCTTCCTTCCTTCCTTCCTTCCTTCCTTCTTTTTTGAAAGATGTCAGCCTTACGCGAGCCATGGTTTGTGAATTCTACCAGTCTGCCAATTTCTAAATGCTTGGCCAAACATGTGTGTGAGAGGCCTCTGATGATTAAACAAGCGACACAGATAAGCATGTTTAGGCATTCTCATATTAATTTCCTTGGCAAGCTCACACAAAGATAGGGAAATTATCAGAAAATGCTGAAACATGCACATCTGTGTAACTTATTAATCATCAGAGGGATAAATGCTAGCTGTGATTTACGCTTTTTATACCAGATCATATTCAAACTTCTCAGGGCCACTTTTCCAATTCCTCCTCCCCCCCCCCCCTTCTGCAATTATCCTTAAGGTAGGGAAATGGCCATAAAAGTGGCCCTGAAAAGTTTGAATACAATCTCACAAGTGTAAATCATAGCTAACATTTATGATAAATGGTTCCTTTTCAGGAAAGCTCCCGCACGTCCGTTATTCATGCACATACTTGTTCGATTAGATGGAGCTAGTTAATAAGAGCTGGAAAGTGGTCGAAGCTAAAGTATAATGTTATGTGTTATTGTTCAGAAGACTCGTGGTGGTTTCTAACTGTGGTATGAATAGCTCAGGTCTTTTCAAGAGTAGAGTCAGAGCTTGCTTAAATTGAAGTTGCTGTCATATATTCATTGTAGAACAGGACACTGAAAATAAATGTAAGACAGTTTGTTCCGCAAGGGAAGAAGAGATAGTATCACTCGGATCACAGGAATAAGCAACTGCAATCTTATGCATGTCAACTCAAAAGTAAGTCCCATTGAGTTCAGTGGAACTTACTCCCAGGTATGTGCATGTAGAATTGCAGTGACTTCAAAGTGACTGCAATCATGGAAAATTGAGCTGGGATGAGGTTAGATTTCATTTTAGTTTGCACCCCAGGAGCAATTTGGTGGAGAAAGATTACTACTGTACTGCAACACTAGTAATCTTTACTACTACTTAGCTAGATGGGGCGAAATCTCGGGGTGATCCCCGGGATCGTCCCTGTGTCTCCACATGATGCACAGGGGATCTCAGGATCAGGGAGGGATGATCCCTCCCTTGGCCCATGGATCTCACCCTACCCTTTAGGCCTGGTTTTTCCGTGGTCTCGGGCTGAACCGGGCGCTGCGGTTTGTCCCAGTTCCTAGCGGTTCCACACAAGGAGCCAGGACCCACACATAGGGCGCAGAACTCCTCAGGAACATAACACCCATCGGGGTTGGGGTGGGGGGAGCGGGGAAAATATATATTTTTAAAAAAGTACTTATGTTTTGCGCACAAGCGCTCCGGTCTCTTTAAAAATAAAAAATAGCGTGTGCGATGCCTCTCCCTCTGAGGTCGTCGCTCACCACATGTGAACAGAGGGGGAGAATTCGCAATAAAAATATCATGAGATCTTCACCCCTTCATCCGGCTAGACCAGGTAGGTCTAGCTAAGGCCCCAGTGTTTTCCAGATCAATTCCAGAACTAAAATTTGAGTCAATGCCTACTTTCAGGCTCCTAGTGCTGGCTCCTAGTTTTTTAGGGTCCTTGGGCAATGCACCCTCAATGCACACCTTCCCTCAGTAAGTCTACCTTCTCACCACCACTGTCACCAGCCCCCTCTTTCCCATCATTGCTACCATTTGCTTAGTTGACTGACAGGAAGCCAGTGAGCAGGGAGGCATCTGTTCCTCCTCCTTCTCACCATTGCTGCTGTCTGGGCCAGAGCAAGAGGCAGGTGAACAAGCGGGTTGCCATGGTGAAGATACAAAGCTAGGGTGACCATATGAAAAGGAGGACAGGGCTCCTGTATCTTTAACAGCTGTATTGAAAAGAGATCTTCAGCGGGTGTCATTTGCATGCATGCAGCACCTGGTGAAATTTCCTCTTCATCACAGCAGTTAAAGCTGCAGGTGCCCTGCCCTCTTTTAAATCTGGTCACTCTAGTATATCTCCTGTAGCTTTAACTGATGTGATGAAGAGAAAATTTCACCAGGTTCTCCATATATACAAATGACACCTGCTGAAATTCCCTTTTCTATGCAACTGTTAAAGATACAGGAGCCCTGTCCTCCTTTCCATATGGTCACCCTAGCAAAGCAAGTCTACAGGGGCTTTGTCACTTTGTGTGGGCCCTCAACAGAGCCCAACCATACCTACCCTTGACACTTGCCCTGCAGGCTCATTCAGCCTCTTTGTGTATGCTTCACAATCCAGACTAGATTACCCTTCAACAGATCACAGAGATTTGAACTACTAGCAGATACTCTGCACGATGGCTAAAATGAAACCTCAATGTTCAGGGGCACTGTTCCTCTGGATACGAGAGGCTGGGGACAAATACTAGCAGTGAAGCTGATGCTTTCATGCCATGCTTGTCTGCTTCTTAAAGGCCGCTTTTGGAAATAGACTATTGTTCTGATCTGCCAGGGCTGCTCTTATATTAGGGTGACCCTATGAAAAGGAGGACAGGGCGCCTTTACCTTTAACAGTTGTGTGAGAAAGGGAATTTCAGCAGGGGTCATTTGTATATATGGAGAACCTGGTGAAATTCCCTCTTCCTCACCACAGTTAAAGCTGCAGGAGCTATACTAGAGTGACCAGATATAAAAGAGGGCAGGGCACCTGCAGCTTTAACTATTGTGATGTAGAGGAAATTTCACCAGGTTCCCCATATATACAAATGACACCTGCTGAAATTTCCTTTTCAATACAACTGTTAAAGATACAGGAGCCTTGTCCTCCTTTTCATATGGTCACCCTACTTATATTCTAATGTATGTTATCCTGTGAACACAAAACAGTCTGGCAGAATTCAGCTCTAGCAAAAATTCATATAAATGGGAGGTCATTTATGCTGGGCTACATTGCCGCTAGTCAACTTCAGTGCCCCTCTGTGAATCCAGATCATTGTTTCTAGGTTTAAATTATGAACCTTATCCAAGATGTTTAACAAAATGTTTCAACATCTATCATGTTCACAGATGTGCCTTACTTCCATGCCTGGCACAGCCTGGGCATATGGAGGCTATTCTGGGTGGGGGTGGGAGATGAGGCATTGAGGCACGCCATTCACAGACTCCCTGTGGCGCCAACGAGGGAGAATCCGAGCCCATAAATTGGCTCTCACCCTCCCCTCACCCTCCTCTTTGAAATGCGGCTCCCTCCCTCCCTGTGGGCAATGTGGGCTTGCTGGTCGTCCTTTAGAGGGGCCAAGTAGGAATGTTTTGCTCACAATCTTTCATTAGTTATGCGGTTTTTCCGCCTACTTCACACTGTAAGACAGGTGGGGAGAAATAATTAGGTTGATTTGGCGTTGTTAACCATTTGGTCACATTTGATGATAGGCAGGTATGTACGGGCATCTTGAGCAGGTTAGGGTTGGTGAGCATTCAGAGGCACCGTTGCAGTGATCGGTAATGCCTGAGGCTCCCCAGCTGTGAGCCCTGCGGCCCAGCTGGTAATAAGGGTTACCTTTGACGTCAACCTCCCTCACCCACTCGGAGCCCTGTGGCATGAGTGGGGGTGACATAGAAGGCCTACCTACCCCGAAAGGGGAAGCCTGGGAGATGGCGAACGTTGAGGCGCCACTCTTAGGCCATGAATGTCTCGCCCGATAAAACCACGGCATTAGGCTGGATTAGAGAAGATGCCCGCTTAGGTTTTCCCTTTCTGCAGATCTATTAATAAATGTGGCCCTGTTAAAATCCCAATCTTGTGTCTGCTTCGTTATTTCCCACATTCCACATCCCTCACAAGCCACCAATAAATGAAGGTGGAAGGCATCAAATTGATTCAATCAGCTGTTATTCTCAGGCCTATTTAGAAGTTGTTACTCGTGAATAGGCCAATGCATGAGTAGGGAGAACCTCAAGACCTTTTTCTTTGGCCAGACATTTTAAATGGTTATATTACCTCAGTCTGTTTTCTAGTTTTGCTGCCTTTCAGTTTGCTGTTTGTCTCAAGGTTGCTTTTAATTGCATCTGGTAAGAATAATTTTTCGATGCCTTTAGTGCACTGCCCTGTAATCCATTTGGATGAAGGGTGGTTAAATCCTCATGACATCTTGTGAGTGAGGCCCTATATTAAACTGCGCTTTGTCAAATTAAAGCAAAGTTTGTTCTCAAATATTTTCTCTTATATGGCAACTGTTGGTGTGTCATTGTACTGCTCCTCCCCGCACACACACACGCACACACACACACACACACACATGTCATGGCTGTTTCATGACCATAACTTGCCACTTGAAATGACATGGTAAGATCACCATGCAAGGACTTTAATCACAAAAATAATGTGGGAATTAGCCCTAAGTCTCCTTGCTTTGACCTTTACTTTTTCAGTGAGTGTCTTATTTCAGATGTCCTGTCATCTTAAATGGAGATCGGGGATTGTAGAGTATTATTTTTTTTCCACAAGGCAAAGCAGTGAGACTTATAGCTGGCTAAAGTAGGAGAGTGTTACCTACTTAAACCATGTTTTTTTCTGACTTAATAAGAATTTTTCATCTAGCGCAAGCCATTTTAAAATATTGTCTATACACAAACAGTCATACTGAATAATAGGCCTGCACACAGTAAATGTCAGCTCTTTAAATCACGGAGGACCAAGGAACCAGAGGAGAGAATGCTTCATAACAGTTTAAACTTCAGCTGCCCATTTATTATGTAGGTGTTTATAAATCTCCGAGGGGAACTCTCTTGGCCTTCTGGGAAACCCAAAATAGCACCGTTGTTTGTCAGTGTGACTTCCTTGCCAGCGTGTGCTGTTGCATAGGCAGCTTTTTTGCATAGTTGACCCCATTTGGTTTCAAGGTTGCTACTCCAAGGTTGTTGTCCAAAGAGCAGCAGTTTCTTTTCTCATCATTTTTTTCTTTTTCTTTTTCTTTTTCTTTTGGTGCTGCTGGAGAGAAAATAGCTGTGTGCACTTGTAAATGGTTCTTTCTTTCTGGGTTTGAATGATCACCCCCCTTTCAGTTCCTGCTGCAAGAGGAATGCAAGGAACCTCACAGAGCCACGGCTTTGAAAAATTTCTTATCCATTCCCATCTGTCTTGGTTAGTATGAATACTTTAGCATTAAGTGGAGAAAAGGAGAATCCATCAATAGTTAATAACTGACCTTAAGATAGGAATTCAAAGTTCACTACAATTAAACCGGAGTGTCAGCAGAAGTCACAAGGGAGGCTATCAATATATTTGACTACACACAACCTGCAAGAGTCATTTTAGATTGTGCAACAGCAACCACCTGCACATTTTTTCCTATTTAAAATAAATAAATAAAATGATAGAACCATTCTGTATTCCAGACAGTACCCAGGAGGTTCTTTGATATGAATGATGGCAGTCGAAAACAAACCTAGGAGCAAAAGGAATCCCGGATGGAATTTTATCACACAGTTGTGCTGTAAAGCAGATGTTTGTTTGCTTCTGTGGGATCCATTATGAAATTTTTAATAAAGTTGTTTCTAGTCTCTAATGTCTCTCGTCTCTAAACAACATAAAAAAGAGGAGGAGGAGTTTGCTATCAATTCCTGCTGAGTCATTAAAAACATTGAACTGACCTGAGGGTTATAGGGGTACACCGCATGAATGGCTGTCTATCATCATTACAATATTGGGATGTACAGATATAATGATGCAAATGAAAATGGTGATCTTCTCAGATGCAGAGAAACATATTAAAAAGCAGGCAGGGATTATTAACTTCTCTAGTGAGAAGAAAGGTATGGGACAATTCTGAGCTGACACTGGGTCTCCTGCTATAGAAGCATTAGAGATGCTAGTGAGCTCTGTAGGTAAGACCTGGATGACTTGATATTTCTCCCCTCATCCCACTATCGTCCATGGATCCATTTTGGACTCTAGCCTGTCTGGTATCAGTTGCACAATAAATCCAGATCAAGGTCTGAAGCCTTCTTGTGACATGAACGGGAGCTTTGCATTATTTCTAGTGTAGGGTTGGGCAATTTGTGGCCCTCCAGATGCTGTGACCTTCAGTTCCCTTCAGTTTAAATGTTTTAATTATATGTATTTTGTGGCATTTGCATTTATGTTGTACCCTGCCTCGATCCGGAGGGAGAGGCAGGTAACAAATAAATAGATGATGATGATGGGTGATGTAGGCCAAAGCATCTGGAGGGCCCACCCCATGATAGAGGCTGAGGGATGGCTGGGAGAACTCTGTTCATGGGGTGCAAGCTGTAGTGTGGTCAGGGACCCTGGACAGTTGTGAAACATCTCTAAATAGCAGCCGAGAAGAATGGGTGAAATTTAATAGCAAACAAGTGGATTTTCCCCCTCTCCAGTCTCTGCACCTCCCTAAATCTGCTCCAAAGGGTGCCCCCAACCCTCTAGAGCACATTATGGGAGCACATGGTGGGGCTACAGGGGAGAGGGGAAATCACCTGCTTCCTGTTCCACTGATGGAAGCCATTCCATTGGCTGAAGAGGTTAATTGGATCCCACCAGTGAACTGCCAAGAGAAAATGTAGGCAGGGCATGGTCTAAACTGCTGGGCTACCATGCCTCTGAGTAGCAACCAAAACAGGCAGAGGGCTTTTGAAACAAGCACAACCCAATCAGTGCCAGTAGCAAACGACTACCAGGCACAGGCACACCACAATGCCTTTTGCACTACAGATTACATGTGCCACAGTTCTGCAACTAGCACTTGCCAGAACGTGTGCAACCCTCCTTTCTCTCTTTGAGTGGTGACCGAAGGCAAAATTAGATAGAGAAGGAAAGTTGGACAGAGCAAGGGACTAGCCAAAGCCTCCAAGGTTATGGTCTCCAACTCCAATGCCCTGCTACTCTGCTACTTTGAAATTGCTTTTGTTAATTACATTCCTCTCCCATCTTCCACCTAAGGGGTGAGGGGAGCCTAAAGGCAAAGAAGGGCTGCAGCGAAGTGTTAAAGCAACTGCTTTGCAGACACAAATCCCCAGGTTCAATTCCTGGTGCCTCTAGGTAAAAGAACTCTGGTTGAGACCTTAGAGAGCTACTCCCTGACAGAGTAGGCAACACTGGACTACATAGATAAATCTGACCTTCAAAAAGGCAGCCTGCAGTATTCCAAGGAGAGCGTTGTGCAATACATTTGTCTCAGAGATATTTTTCTGTGTCAGAGGGGTTGAACCTCTTTCAGACTGAGGGCCACATTCAATTTCAATCTCTCAGAGGCTATGTTCCAGAGGAGGGTGGGGCTGAAGACAGGGGGCCAAATATAAAAAATACCAGCCTACATTAGCTCAAAGCTCTTACTAGGGGTGGCATGAGCGCCTGCTTGGGTCTGTGAGGCAGCAGACGCCCCCATGTCCAGCCCTCAAGGACCCAAGCGGACGCTCTCGGTGTGAGGATGGACCTATGCCTGAGCATTCACAAGCCACCAAGAGTGCTCCATAGAATCATAGAATAGCAGAGTTGGAAGGGGCCTACAAGGCCATCGAGTCCAACCCCCTGCTCAATGCAGGAATCCACCCTAACGCATCCCTGACAGATGGTTGTCCAGCTGCCTCTTGAAGGCCTCTAGTGTGGGAGAGCCCACAACCTCCCTAGGTAACTGATTCCATTGTTGTACTGCTCTAACAGTCAGGAAGTTTTTTCCTGATGTCCAGCTGGAATCTGGCTTCCTTTAACTTGAGCCCGTTATTCCATGTCCTGCACTCTGGGAGGATCGAGAAGAGATCCTGGCCCTCCTCTGTGTGACAACCTTTTAAGTATTTGAAGAGTGCTATCATGTCTCCCCTCAATCTTCTCTTCTCCAGGCTAAACATGCCCAGTTCTTTCAGTCTCTCTTCATAGGGCTTTGTTTCCAGACCCCTGATCATCCTGGTTGCCCTCCTCTGAACATGCTCCAGCTTGTTTGCGTCCTTCTTGAATTGTGGAGCCCAGAACTGGATGCAATACTCTAGCTCCAGCTATTGGGTGGTATAGAAATGTAATAAATAAATAAATAAATAAATAAATAAATAAATAAATGAGGCATGAGTCCTCCCTGGCTTCTGGGATCGTGCTCTTTCCCCACTGCATTAATGACGGCCACCGTTAACGCAGTGGGGGGGGGGAATACACAATTTCCCTGGCCTTGGGGAAATCACATGTTCCCCCATTGGCATGGGAGAGGGGGGAGAAACATGCGATTTCCCCTAGGCAGGCTGGAGAAATTAGATATTTCCCCTTCCGCACTAATGGCAGCTGTCATTAGCATGGAGGGGGGAAATACACAATTTCCCCAGCCTTGGAGAAATTGTGCACCACCATCCCACCAATGGGAGCCTGAAAGGCCCTATTGAACACTTGCATTCATAGGGCCTTTAAGGCTCCATTAGCGGGAGAGGGGAGAGAAACACGTGAGTTCCCCAAGGGTGTGGAAAACACACATTTTCTTCTTCCGTGCTAATGGCAGCCATCATTAGCATGAAGGGGGGAAATACACACTTTCCAGAGGCCCCAGAAAGTGCTCAATTCCCCAGCTATGTTAAGGGTGGCCACCATTAATGCAGTGGGGGGAGGGCCAAAGCCTGGGCTGGTGGCTGCCAAGCAATTGAGAGCCTTGCGAGGACTCACAGGGGCTGGTTTGTTGGGGTGGGCTGCATCAGCAGTGGGGCAAGCACTCCCCAAGCTCATAAGAAGTGCCCTGAGGCTGGATCAGACCAAGGGTCCATCTAGTCCAGCACTTTGTTCACACAGGGGCCAACCAGCCATCGGCCAGGGACGAACATGGTGCAACGGCACCCTCCTACCCATGTTCCCCAGCAACTGGTGCACACAGGCTAGTTCTAGCCACTAGCTCTTACTGTTAATAAGTAAGCCTTAGGGGAGACATTTTGACCTTTTAGAATGGGGGAGGGGTCAGACAAGCAAATGCCAGAAAAACACACAAATGATTGGTCGTTGGGGGAAAGGTGGTGGAGACAGGGAAAGGGGTGTGGTCATGTGGGAATCCCTGCAGGGAGAGATTTGGCCTGTGGAGCTGGGGTTCTCCCCCCCTGATTTATGTTCATGTCACCATTTTTAACAAAGGAATTCAAGCTGGGCGTCCCTCCAAGAGTCAGTAATGACTCAGTGCTTGCACGAGAGGTTCCTTTCCTTCCTTTTAATTGGGGTAGAACTGTAAGTTATTATTTGTCCAACACTAATACCTGGTAGCAATGGGAGAACCTAAATTCTCTGAAAAACACTTTGAAACTTGTTTTAACTCGCTCCTGTTTTCATTTTTGACCTGTGGTTTGGTTTGTTTGAATGGGAAAAGTGTGGATTTTGAACAGTTAACTGAAGCATGAAAAATGCCTACTTTTGGAGAAATGCACTTTTCAAAGTGTGCAGTTTTTAAAAATACACATTTTTTTTTGAATTTTTAAAATTATTTCCCCATTAAACGGATAAACAAAAATGTTAGCAATAGAGTACAAGAGCTTATTGTACTGTATAAACATCCAGATTCAGTTTTGTAGTGCCAAAGTTACACTAGATAGAAAGAGCTGCACAAGGCAGGTATTCAAATCTTAAGACATTACGTCTCACCAAAGTGATTTCTGTGTGACTGGAGGTCTGAAGTAGGGATGTCAGAGGAATCCGAGTTGGGGCTCAGGCACAGTGAGTTATCACTGGGCTCCAGACCCCCATTCTTGCCCAGCTTTGCGCACACCGAGTCGGGCAAGCACGGGGATCCCTGCTTACCTGCGAGCCGCCATTTTGTGGAAAACTATGGATATCAATTTACATAAAAAGCTTACCTGTGGGGTTTTTTAATGCAAAATGGCAGCTCACAGGTGACTGGATCACCACAAGCTCTTGTTGGGCACCTGCCAAACCACCTGGTGGTTCACTCCATGCGCCCACAGGGGTTGGACAAGAGGTGAAGTCATGTTCTGGATGAGGAAAAACAAACTGAAGCTGAATCCAGACAAGACAGAGGTGCTCGCTGTCAAAGGCCACAACATGGGTTTGGAGGTGTGTCAACCAGTTCTGGGTGGGGCTACACTCCCCCTGAAAGACTGTGTTCGCAGCTTGGGGGTACTCCTGGATCCGTTGCTCCAAATGACAGCCCAGATAGATGCGATGGCCAGGAGTGCCTGCTATCAGCCAGCTGCGCCCCTTCAGTGGAATTTTAGGGTGTTTTTAGGATGTTTTAACAATGTATACTATGTTTTTAATCCAATTTAATGTATTTTATACTTATTGTTGTTCCCTGCCTCGATCCAAATGGAGAGGCAGGTAAGAAATAATTCTTCATTATTATTATTATTATTATTATTGTTATTGTTATTGTTATTATTATTATTATTATTTGTTAACAAAAATAAAAAATGGAAACCATGTCTTTATGATCTTGCTCAGTCTTCCCCCAATCCATCTACTATGATGAGTGAGCTTTTCGGCTAGTGCCGCTTGCCAAATCCTGATATGCTACCCTGGGACCATGTAGCCAGACTTGGGCCACAGCTAGACCTAAGGTTTATCCTGGGATCATCCAGGGTTCACCCCTGCCTGAGCACTGGATCCCCTGTGTGTCACCTAGATGAACAGGTTTGACTCCTGGACGATCCAGGGATAAACCTTAGGTCTAGCTATGGCCCTAGTTTTCCTCTGTAAATTCATGTTAGTATGCTTTGTGGACAGAAAGTAAATCCTCATACATCAAAGCTGAGCAGAGATGTGGTCCCAGGTCCACTACACTGCACACAGCCATTTCATAACTTTCTGAAAATACCATACATACAATGGACAAAATGAGCAAGAAATTGTGTTCATTGTCCATCTGAAAAATTCCATAGATTTTCAGTTCAAAACAGATTTCTGGTAATAATAATAATAATAATAATAATAATAATAACAACAACAACAACAACAACAACAATAACAACAACAACAACAATGTCTCTGTCAGATTGACATATAATAAAGAAAGCAGTTGGGAGAAAGGTGGTTGCTGATGAAATCAGCTTTGTTTGTTTCAAATATTTGAACAAATTATATGCCTGTGTTGGGAAATGCTATGCTCGGCATTATTACAATGGAAGGATGCTGCTCTGTGCAAAATGCCCATAGGAGATGGCTGAAAAGGTTGACAGTAGCTATTAGACTTGAATACAGCAATAGAGATGGTCCATTTGGGCTAAATAAGCAACTACCTCACCTGTATGGGTCAAATGTTTTCAAGTTCATTTACCAATCACTGGCCAAATGTCACAGGTTCAAACAAGACCTCAAATAAGATCAATGGAGTCTATCAATACTTAATGCATTATTAGAGTGAACTGCAGTTCAAGGAATGCTAGCAGTTCAAGGAATGAAACACATGCTAAATTGAACCATATGATATAGATTTTACAGACACTGAGAACATGGAGAGAAGAACTAACTACGTCCTGGAAAAGTGTGGATTTCATTATTATTATTTTGCTTTTTAATGATAACCAAGAAAATTCCTCATGTGTGCTAAAGATCTGTAAAGGGAACAGCACTCCTTTGATGTATTTTATGAACCCAAACTATAATTATTCATGCATATAAAGGTGATCTAACATTAACCAGCCATGGGGGTGTTGCATGATTTAGACAGCAGCACCAAATGTTTATTTTATTTATTTATTTTATCAATTTATAGACATCTCAAAGCAGTTTACAACATTAACAAATTAAAATAGAAAACTTACACCATTAAAACATTTAAAAACAGAAATTACAAATAATTCAGCTGAAAACATTTTAAATTACACACACACACACACACACACACACACACACACACACCTCAAGTAAAACCACTTAAAAGCAGACAACTAACAATCAACAAACTGAGGAGTACAATCAGTCAGGCCTGGGTGAAAAGGTAGGTATTTAGCTGGCATCTAAAACATGTCACAGTTGGCACATCTTGCATCTCAAGAGGAAGGGCATTCCACAAATTGGGAGGGCATTCCACCACAGAGAATGTCTACTTCTGGGTTACTACCAGATGACAATCTGTAGTTTGCAGTCAAACAAGCAATGTTCTTAGTGATCAAATGGGTCTATATTGGGGAAAGGCCACCAAGCAGGATATAGCACTTTGAAAACGGTGAATGGAATGTGTCATGGGCCCCAACAATTGTCAGTGCACTTTAATACTGTTATAAAGCAGTAATATAGATCCTGCCCTGGTCCGAAGTTGTTCATAGTTTTATATGCAGCAACAAGAACCTGGCTGGGCAGCTAACAGGCAACCAGTGCGTTTGCTTCAACATCCGTGTATATGTGTGCAGCCAGGCAACCAAGGCATCCCTAGAGCATTCCTAGAGCATCGTAGGAAACAGTACTCAAAGGATCCTGCTTGCTGCCTAGGACTACATAGGAATGGGCCTTCTATGGCAGGAACCATAAAACATGGTCCTAAAGCATTTCTCTCCCCCCTTTCCTACTGTTGTTTTTTCCCTGAAAAAGTCCCAGAGTGTGAGATGTCACCAAGAGAGTGAATTAGAGGAAACACAAAAGCTAGGAGACTGGATTTCTGGATGACCGGGAGGTTTGAGAACCGAGGTTTTGGGGAAGGGTGTTGGTTTTATCTGATCAAAGCAGATGCTAAGACTCTGAAACGCTCTTGAGCAGGAGTTGGATTTGAGTCAGTGGTGCATGTGTGTGTTTTTGTATGCTACGTGTGAGTTCAGTGTGTGTGTATCCATGTACATGTGCAGTCCCAGCAGATACCTGATGAGGCTTTCAAGGACAAGAGGTTTGTGCAGCCCTGTTTTATATAATTTTGCTAGACAAACCAAGCTTTTCTCTTCAAACTGCACATTGTACAGCAAGCACAAGATTTCCCACATAGATATGTACCTCAATGTTCTATATTGTCTTGACAATTTTAAAAAACCATTTTTCCATTTTTGGGAAATCCCAAGAATGGTAGAAAGGATATTCTCTATTGGTCTTAGTGTTCCACTGTGCTTCTATTTGGTTTACAGCTTTGGTTGCAAAAGGAAGCAAAACAAAATGAAACCACCCCTCCAAGAAGCTGTGCTATTGTAAGAGCTGGCTGAGTGATAATGCCATCATTTTTATTGTGAATCATAAAGAATCATATTCTCAATAACAAGCACTACTTGGGGTAGTGATTTAATTTGACAGTTGTTCTCAAATTATCTATTAAAAGCGCTGATACGCACCACCATTTCCTGTTTAATATTTTTTGCGACTTCAATCAGAGCTACTGTATATTCATTTTAATCATCTCTACAAGCTTGTGTCACTGCATCAACAACATTTTGGTCATAGATCAGTAGGACATCTCTTCCTGAAAGTGTTGTGATCGCTTGTGGAAAGTGTGAGGGAACCATTCATGCAAACTAGAGGCACGTGGATTCCATGAGTCTTCAGTGTAGCTCCTGAGTTGTGTAGGGTGACCAACTGTCAGGATTTCCCCGGATTTGTCCTGGCTTTTGTTCTTTCCATGGTGTCAGGGGGGATTTTCTATAATTTTCAATAATGTCCTGGAATGACACACCTTCCTCTTTAAGGCTGCCATTAGCATGGCAGGAGGGAATGACATGCTTTCTTGAGGCACATCATTCCCCCACCCCGAGCTCCAATTGAGGTCTTAAAGGGGAAAGTGGGTCATTCGTGGACATTATAGAAAAGGCACCAACTGGAGTGGATGGTGGTGGTGCAGAATGAAATCCTTTCCCCTCCTCCACTCCAATCGAGTTCTTTAAGGTGGCGGGGGAATAACGTACTTTCTGCAGGACTCAGAAAGCTGCTTCCCCACACACACACTAGGTGTCCTCTTTTTTGGTTTCCCAAATATGGTCACCCTAGAGTTGTGTGACCTGTGTGACTGTTTGAATTGAGTCCCCCATTTTGAATTCTCTCTGTGTTCATCCATTCATTCTTTTCATACTAGGTGAATGGGAAGCAGAAGCTATGGCAGAACTGTGCTAGTTTTTCTAGCCTTATAAAGACTAAGCAAAATCATTTCCAAGGTATTTAATTACCAGTGCTATTCTGTCACCAGAATTTGGCTTGAAAATAGGACGTGGTCATTTTGTTATTCAGTCACCTACAGTTGGACTTCCTGCCTAAATAATGGATTGTAAGATGAAGCTGAACATTGACAGAATTCGCATACATACACCTCTGCTTTAAGTGTGTAGATATCTGACTGACTCCAGAAACACTGTGTTGAAGTCAGTTGTGGTTTGTGTATCTCCCCTTCTTGTTGTTTTCTTTTTCTTTCTTTCCCGCTTAGCAGCCTCGTACTCCAATGGCCATTGTTAATACCCCTTTTTCTTGGAAAAAAGAAAATGCTTTTTCTGTTCCACCACGGCCTCTAGAAAAGTTCTGCAGATCAATACCTGCGGGTCAATATTTTCGAATTTTCTGAAATTGTTGGCCAAAGTAACATAACCTCACGTGATGTAATGCATCATTAGTTCTACTTACAAGGTAGCACAAATCATGATCTTTGCTCACAGCAGCCCTGACTGGGCCATTTGTGGGATGTGGGATCCTGCCCACTTCCCCTCACCAGGGCTTCTATGGTGAAGGGAGGGATGGTAGTAGCAGAGGAGTGTCCCCTTCATACACACACACACACACACACACACACATATCCTGAGGCCAGCTGAGTTAATTAAAAGTTACTGGGATCCTTGTCTGCTGACCTCTATTGCAAAAGATAAACTGGCTGAAACATGGTGAGTGTTTCTACAGAACAGTATGAGAAATGGTGCAGGCTGTCAAAGCAGGCGAGTTGAATGGGCTTGTGAGTCAACTTATACCAACGAAGAGCTGATTGACAGAAAGCAGAGTAGCATCTGTACCCCCCTCCCCCACTTCTACACTCCCATGCTGGGTTAGGGAAGTGTGAATCAGCAAAAGCTGGTTCCCTGACTGCCACTTTGAAGTTTGTTCCAACTTGTATCCATCTCACATCGTGAGCTTTGTTTTCTTTTTCCGCATGAAAATTCGTGCATACATCCGTGCACGTTTTCCAAAATGTATGCAGCAACTACAGGCATTTTTTTTTTAAAAAAATGTATGTATTGTTCTCCCATGGATTACAGTGTACTTTATGCACCGTTTCAAAAGTGCAGTTGTTGTTTTTATGCACATTTTTCAAATGTATGCATTTTTGAATGCACTTTTGCACTCTGCGAATTACTTCAAATGCTTGGAAATGCATAGATTTCAAACACAGAGTTACAAGATTTAAATATTGCTCTACATCCAGTAAAGTATCCAAGCAGTGAACAACAAGGAAATTATTATTAGTAGTAGTAGTAGTAGTAGTAGTAGTAGTAGTATTTAAAACATTTAAAATCAAACTGTCCCAATTAAAATCATGGCTGGTTAGTCAGGGAAGGTTTGTTTGAATAAAAATGTCTTCAGCAGGCACCAAAATTTAAACAGGGTTGGTGTCTAACATTTTATGATTATAATGATGATTTATTTATTACATTTATATACCGCCCCATAGCTGAAGCTCTCTGGGCGATTTACAACATTTCATAAAAATATAGCAGCATTACAAAATTTGAACCCAGCTAATTTTTAATGCAAACCTAACTAATTTCTCACTTTTGAACCAATATGTAGCCAACTGAAACTCCATTATCCGTCAAAATTTACACTTCTCTGAATTTCGAAATTAAAAATAATTGTGTACCCAAATACATATATATGGGGAAAATAACATTCAAAAATGCATTGTATTAGGAAAGTGACTTGCAAAAAATGTACCTGGCCATAGTGTGTGTGTGTGTGTGTGTGTGTGCGTGCGTGGAGAGAGAGAGAGAGAGAGAGAGAGAATACACGTATTAGGAGAAATGGGCACAAAAAACTAATACAAGTATTCATGTGAGCTTAAAAGACAAACACATTTAAGACTGGAGAAATGAGGGGGTGAGAGAAACCAACATTGACAGATTTGTCCTACTCTAATGCAGTGTCGATTTAACCCTAGCCATAATATTGGATTTCCATTGTAGCTGTTGCTGAATCACCCCACATGCGCAAACTACTATGACCACCCCCGTTCTTACAAATCCAAGACCTCAAGGCTTGGTTTAATTGTTCCAATTTACAATTAATCATACAAATTAGTGATGCCACCAAATTTTGTAATTAGACCGCTTGCTGGGCAAATGTTGTCCATTCACAAAGCTCACCTTTTTAATGAGCTTGGACTGGCGGTTTATCAATTCACTATTAAGTTCAGAATGATGGGGAACTTCTAAGCATGCACAGTCTGTATATAAACAACGCTATTTCTGCACATGTGTTGTGTTGGTTGGATTGCCGAATCCAGTGCCACTGCCCTCCACTGCTCTGGCTCTACGAGAAGGACTTGGCAGTGCCCGCCCCCCATTTTTTATTGCCCTACAGACTGCTTCGCATCATCACCACCTCCTCAGTTCTAGCTTCAAGGAGGCACTACATGTTTCCAACTACAGTTCCCAAGATGCATTTTGATATTGCACATATGCAAAAGCTCCTTTACAAGGAATTAATGTTCACTGTGAGGGAAAACTCTCATCTGAACCTATGAGCCCATTCAGAAGACACCTTAAACCATGGCTTTAACCATGGTGAGTAAGGCTTTTTGCTTTATTCACCATGGTTAAAGCCATGATTTAAGGTGTCTTCTGAACACTGCCAGCTTTCTGGCTTAACCACTATGGTTAAAGCCATGGGTTAAGGTGTCTTCTGAATGGTGCCTATGTGAGTAAGTCTGTCAATTTTTGAGTAAATAATGAACTCACTTGGGATGTGTGGGCCCATCACTAATACAAACACAAGCCTTCCAAATAGTGTGAATAATGAATTTTACTTGCTTCAAACAGCAGCATTCCAGATGTCACCAAAGTTCATTTACTGTTAAGTCCTTTAGCCCTTTCCTTCCACTAAAAGCGAAGTTTCATTGTCGATCTCATAGTTCCCATTAATCGATGTGGTGGACCCCAGCAACACTGTCAGTCACTGCAACACCGACTTAACAGCCCTTCCTCTGTGGTGCTGTGTGGCTGTTCTTTCCCACGAGTGTTAAGCAGAAGGCTGCACACGAATAGCAAAGACCCAGTAACCCACTTAAAGTTAACTCCAAACTATTAACTTCGCAGATGGCTGGCTTTGCCTTCCCTTGTGCTTGAGGTCATGAGCACATGACCCTGGACCAGTAAGAGAAAGCTGTCCGCTTGCCCCCATTCAATTTCAGGATGAAAGTAGGCCAACTAACGGACTGACATTTAGGTCGCCCTGATAGCAGAACGGCAATATATTTGCATTTGCCCATGCTCCACAAAGTTAGTGTGTGGTTTTACAGTGTTTATTCCTGTATTATCAAAAGTATATCAAGCCATTCTGGGAAGAAATGCCCATTCCATGGCTTGTACACCATTAAAAAAAAAACTTTAGTAAAAGCCACTGATGCTGTTTGTGTTGTAAACCATTTGACATAAGTCATTCAAATGTGAATAAATATGCAGCTGAAAAGGATATTCAATTTTCACATATTATCAGCACCAAGAAATATAGGGCTTTCTTTCTTTCTTCATTCCTGGGAGCAAGCCTCACTGAACTCAATGGGATTTACCTCTGAGTAGGCATACTTAATCAAAAGAGAGACCCAAATGGAATCCTGACAGTTTCAAAGGCAATATGTTCATTTGATGTAATAGCCTGTGATTTTTCTCTTCTGTTGTTTAGCCCAGAATTGGAGAAACAGATGGCAAACAGTTTCTAGGAAGCTTAAAGCAGAAGCCAAGCTAATACAGGAACTGCTCAACTATCAGACAGGGCAAATCCATTCTGTCGCACACACAAACTCCCCCACCCCCCGCCCAACACACACACAATACCCATAACCCATAAGTACAGTTTAGCTTCATAAAAAGGTAAACCTTTATGTAAAGGAGAAGGGCATTTTGTTAAATCAGATGCATCTTATTTTTCCTGGAACCAAGATTTATGAAAGCAGTAGGCTCATATTTCTCCATATACAGTAATTGGAACTCATTATGCTAATTGTATTTCCATTATCACTAATTAACAATCATAGTGACCTGGCCCACAGTCTAATTTGTCTTTAATCTGTTTTTGTATAGGGAGTTTTACCCTGTAATTTCAAGGTGATAATTCTATTCAGCACAACTTTATTGAATGGAAGAATGTAATATTTTAATATTTACACTATTACAGAACTCTCCCCATTTAGTAAGTTCAAAAATAAACCAGGCAGAAATTTATACTTGCAAGATTGCATCTGGGTTTATGCTGCGGTTTGTGCTGTTCTAAAACTATGAATGTCATTTGTCCAGGGGCAACGTAATCCAAAAATTCTTGTACTGTTTGTAAGTCATAAAACAATTCCTGCATTTGTTTATCGTAATTCAGATCTTTGTGAGTTTGCAAAACAGAAATAAAATCAAATGATCTATTTATAAAATTTCAGTTTCCGTTATCTCTCCTTCTTAGGCCTTAGCTAGACCTAAGGGTTATCCCAGGATTGTCTCTGTTCATCCCTGTTCATGTAAATGGCACACAGGATATCCCGGGAGCAGGCAGGAACGATCCCGGGATAAACCTTAGGTCTAGCTAAGGCCTTAGTCTTTTAAAAAGAAACTGGGATTAGGATGCATTTTAAAATATATTAAACAGTGGAAACGGTTGGCTGTGATGTCAGTAGGGTGGTGAATCCACTCCAGATTTCAGTCAGAACCAGACAGATCTCCTTTGGACTTCTGGCTAGTTCCAATTGAAACCCAGAATCGATTCACTGCCCCCCACTGACATTAAAGTTGTGCAATGCATTTTTAATCTAGTACCCCACCCCAATAATACAATTGATCATGCACCTTTGTTAGACCACGCTTGTGCTCTAAGAATCCACAGATTTTAAGAACAATTTAGAATCATGTATACTTGTAAAGCTGCTACTGTATGATCCCTGGTTGGAGTCCCAGGCACTCTACAGGTGAAGAGGGAGGCTGCCAACAGAAGTACCCCCTGGGTGCCAGTGGACTACCAGTGGTGGGGACTACAGCTCCCAGAATCCCTGACCATTGGCCATGCTGGCTGGGGCTGGTGGGAGTTTTAGCCCAAAATATCTTGAGGGTACCATGTTGCTACACTGCCTGGTAGCAATTCTCCAGGGCTTCGAACTGGAGTCTTCACTAGTCCTTCCTGAACTGGAGATGTCTGGAATTAAACCTGAGACCTATATAGGCAGATGATAGATAGATGGCACATATAAGGTATATTTAACTCAACATGAACATTATTGTTACTGTATTTCTTCGATTCTAAGTTGCACTTCCCCCCCCCCCCATATAAACATCTCTAAAAACAGGTTGTATCTTAGAATCGCGGGTGCATTTATTATTTCTTAGAATCAAAGCTTTTCTTCTGTTGCTGGTACTGAAATTAGTGTGCGTCTTACAATCGATGGCATCTTAGAATCGAAGAAATACGGTAATTAGTAGTAGTAGTAATAGTAGTAGTAGTAGTAGTATCCTGTCTTTTCCACAATATTGGGACTCAAGGTAACTTTACAAAATTAAAAAACATATGAAAGTTAAAAATATTATTAAACTCACTGTAATATTAAAACATTTAAAATACAAATGACAGTTTTAAAAATCCAACACATAAACAGAGGTCAAGGCTATTCCCCAAAGGCCTGCCAGAACAAAAAAGTTTTGCCTGCCTCCAGAAACATAGCAAGGAGAGAGCCAGTCTAGCTTCCCTGGGAAGGCAGTTCCAGAGCCTTGGAGCAGCCACCAAGAAGGCCCTCTCCCACATTCCGACCAGGCGTGCCTGTGATGACGACGGGACCAAGGGAAGGGCCTCCTCAGAAGATCTCAGAGCACAGGCAGGCTTAAATGGGAGAATATGGCCTTTCATTTAACCTGGACCTGAGCAATATAGGGCTTTATAGGTCATAACCAGCATTTTGAATTGTGCCCGGAAACAGACCAAAGCCAGTGGAGCTGTTGTAACAGGGGAGTTGTTATTAAGCATATATGCTTAATATATGCTGCATATATTAAGCATATATGCAGCATTTCTGCCACAGTCTTTATCATATTCATTCTGTTTTAATTAATATTTTTAACATTACAAAATAATAATATACAAAAAAAAGATTTAAAAACACTCTAACCCTGCAAATATTCATCTCGTTCCATAACCATATGTTCCAAACCACACATTTGTCCATGATCTCTCTATCTTGTTTATTCTGGTAATTATTCTGTAACATAGGCTGCATCTTATGGATGAAGGAACTGAGAGAGAGAGAGAGAGAGAGAGAGAGCAGAGTTGATTTATTTATTTATTTATTTATTAATGTATTAAAACATTTGTATTCAACTTATATCATTGGGATCTCAGAGTTGCTGCGAAATTCACATATAATCTACAATTATATGACCTCTGATATAGCTGGAAGTCTTATTAAAAGCAGCAGTTTTCTGTTAGTTCCACCACAGGACCATTCATGATTCTATGAAGTGAAGAGAAGAAGTGGGGTAGAGAGAAGTAGATGATTATATGAGAGAAGTGGATGATTTTAGTATTCTGTAGTGGAACCTTGTAAGAAAGAACTGACAGAAACAATTACACTAAAAACCTTGTAACCATACGCATTTGAACTGAGGAAACCATTAAGCTTGTACATGCACTTACTAGGGTGATCATATGACAGGAAAAACCCAGATTTGTCAGAACCTTTGGTAACAAATCCGGGAAGCGGGGGGTATTATGAAATTTGAAGAAAAATCTGGATTTTTCCCATCTTCCCCAGCCAAACAGCAGCTCTACTTTAAAGGAAATTAACAAAAATGCTTATATCACCATTGTTTTAATGATAAAGAGATGAAACTTGGCAGAATAATAGCTCTTAGGTAGGGCTTTTGTCATGCCAAATTTGAATCAGATCCATTAAATTTGGGGTTCTAAACTCTTTTTTAATGTCATTTTTAAAGATAAAAAGATGAAACTTGGCACCATGGTAGTGTTTAGGTAGGGCCTTAGCCATACCAAATTTGAATCAGATCCATTCATCCATTGATTTTTAGGATTTTTTTAAAAAATGGTTTTTTAAAAAACAATAATAATTAAAAAGTCATTTTTAAAGATAAAGAAATGAAACTTGGCACCATGGTAGCTTTTAGGTAGGGCCCTAGACATACCAAATTTGAATCAGATCCATTCATCTGTTGATTTTTAGGAATTTATTAAAATTGGTTTTTTAAAAAATAATAATTAAAAAGTCATTTTTGAAGATAAAGAGATGAAACTTGGCACCATAGTAGCTTTTAGATAAAAATACCAAATTTGAATCAGATCCATTCATCTGTTGATTTTTAGGAATTTATTGAAATTTGAGGGTTTAAAATTATTTTTTAAAACTATTATTTTTAAAGATAAAGAGATGAAACTTGGCACTATGATTGCTCTTAAGAAGAACTTTCGCCATGCCAAGTTTGAAACAGTTCTGTTCATTTGTTGATTTTTAGGATTTTTTTTTTTAAAGTGTGAGGTTTAAAATTACTGTTTTATAAAACTGCAGGAGCCATATCCTTCAAACTCAGGTTGTCAAACCTCCTCTTTGGGGTCTTGCACTTTGAGCAGTTTCAGCCCTTGGCATCAAGGGGATCTCCAGTTTTTAGCTAAGAAGTGTTGGGCAAGCAGGGCATCTTTCCTGTTGCAGATTTGGTGGGCAGTCGGGTACCTGAAGCTCAGCAGAGGCGAGGTGTCCACAAATCATAATGTGGGAAAAGAGAGTTCAGTCAAAGCAGCCCACAGGGCAAAACAGAATGGGCCAGAGGCTTTTTTCTCAAAGTTCCACATCATGGGTGATGAAGGGTCAGTCACGTTGGCCTTAGTCTCATCTACTAGTCACACCAAACTGCAAGTGGCCTGGAGTGACGTGCACTCCCGTCTGCATCAGAAGGCATATCCAGCTATTTTAATGAGACCTCTATGAGCACCACTTGCAGATGTAGTTGCAGCAGAAATCACTTCTATGCGGAAGCCTATTGGAATTTGCAGTTTGCAATATTGGAAGTCTGCACTTTCCCTTGCTGAATTGGTACAATTCATTTCTGGGTTTGGTGGTTGGGCATTGCACACTGATGGTGCTATATAAAGAATAATTTAAAAAATGGAGGGTTGGATCCAGGTTTAGTCATACTTAGAGCAGACCCATTGAGTTAGTAATGATTGACTAAAGTCCCCTTGATTTCAATGACTCTACTCTACGTATGGCAAAGTCTGGATCCAACCCTGAGAGTTTTCATAGTTTCTGAGTCCCATTAGGAATAAGTTAGTTAAAAAAAATATGACATAAATAGAAGTATTACATTTCTGTGTGATAAAACATGCCACTTTTGAAGGAGGGGGCGGGAAGAGTGGCAGAGCAACTTATTCCTCAAACGTCCGTGTTCCATGGCCGAATCTCTCCATGACACTTTTTTTTGCCCTGGAATGCGCAGCCTTTCCTTATTTAGACATGACCTCCTCCTTCTGTATGACCCTCCCTGCCAGTTTTGTCTAGAGAAGCATTTTTGACACTGTCAGGGTCAGGGCCAATTTCAGCTGCCTTTGAACGGCCGTGGCTTTCCCCCAGCAAGACTGGCTACTGCACCTTCACCAGGCACATTAAAGCAAAGCGTGCCACCACCTAATCAACGGAATAATCTTAATCAATGCTTTCACCTTCTGGCTTTCCCGAGCATTTCTAACTCCCTGTTGGTGTTTCCCATCTTCCCTTCTGCTCTACCAGATGGTGAATGCTCCAGCCTTTTTATTATCCATCCCTGACCATGACACTTCACACAGCCCAAAGATCTTCATAGTGAATCCCCTGAGTGCTCTCATCAGCAACTCTGTCCTGCGTTGATGCATCTTTACGTTTCCCGCATCCTGCACTAATGACCCTCTTCCTTTTCCATTATCTTGATATTTTCTATATTAATTGCTCCCTTAGGTTTATCTTCTGCTATCTGCATGTAACAGTTACTCTATACCCTAAAATCAAATCTAGTTTGATCCAGGCCAGGAAATTTGCTGAGCACACAGCAACGTAGGAAGGAATGGTTTCTATATCTTTAAAAAAAAATGCTTTGGAAATTCAGCAGGATATCAGGTTATGAACATCCTTTAAAAATGTGTGAAAGTGTTTAGATACCTGATTTTGCAGAACATAAAAATTAAGATAATTAACACCTCCTCTGCCAAGTAGATAATCTCATGATGGCAGGCAGAAAATGGCATGACTTCCAGCCAAATATAGCCTAGCTTAACTAAGCTATTCACTTCTCCAGTCATATGGACTAGAAACATTGTGCACATGTGATGGCAGCAAGCAGGGCAAGGTGGAAGGGCGTCTGCCTTCATTCTGCAAACACAACAGCAGGGTCCTTATAAAAAGATCTATGCCGCTGTCATTTGGCCTTGGCATGAAACAAACATCACCTTTGCTAGATTCATCTAATTGCACTTTATTTGTCACAGACCCTCTGCAAAGTGGTGTGTGCACCAACTGAGCAAAGGGAGTGCAGCCCTGGAAGCAGTATTAATAAGAAAAGGTCATATCAAATGTAATGCACATCAGAGCTGAAAGGAAGCTGAGTATCTCAATTGCAAACAAAATGTATCTGTCACTGGGAAGATAGGTATGCTAACCCTATTACCATTTTTCTACGATATGTGACAGAGCTGAAAATCACAATGTGGGGAAATTTTATCATGAGGGATTTTCAATTTGTTGTTAGGAAAGAAGGCAGTAAGCATCCTTTTATCGTTAATGGCTACAGAATGCAAATCTTGTATCTAGATGGAGGAAATTGCCTTTGGGATGGATTTCCCCCTCTTTAGCATTGAGTATTAGAATGTTTTTTGGTGGGGGAGGGGTGTTCCCCCACCTGTTAAAAAGATTGGCAAGTATTTTGTTCACCACATAGGTTAGTATTTTGAGCATATGAGGTTTCCAAATGCCTGTTGTGTCATTCATCAATACACAACACAAAAACAATTCCCAGTGCAATATAAAGAAAGAGGCACCCATTTGATGACCCCCAAACAACGTGGACTATATCATAAGCTGCTGCAGGAAGTTGTTTTTATTCTTTAAACATCCAATGCATTGAGAGCTATGAAGTTCTTCCTCATGAGTATTTTCTTTACTCTTTGACTCTACTTACTTGCTTCCTACAGAACCATGGGAAATATTTCTTCAGTGTCATCTGTCAATAAGAGAATCTTCTTCTTTAACATTTCCAGGTAGCAAATGTGTTTTTTTCATCTATATAAATAAAAATGAAAAAGACCGTTCGTTACTGTCGTTATATCTCCGAAAGTTCTTCACCGATTGCTTTGAAATTTTGACACAGCGTTGCGTTCGAATACGCGAGAGTTGTTATGTAACTATGTTCTCTATGGGGTCAAAGGTTTGTCTTAAAATCGAAGAAACAGGCCTCCTCAAAACCAGTCCTGCTGATCATTGTGACATCACCAACCAGTAGGCCAATCCGCTGCCTCTGCCTCCTCTCCTATTTGCACGTACTCTCGCAATTGGCTGAGTGAATATAGATGTCACACCTGTGACAGTTACACGTTCTGAAGAAAGGTAACTGCCAGGAGTTTCCAGTAACCTCCTCACCGTAAAAACATCCTTTTTAAAAAACCAAACAGCAGGCCAATCCACTGCCTCTGCCTCCTCTCCTATTTGTATGTTCTCTCACAATTGGCAGAGTGAATATAGATGTCACACCTGTGACAGTTAAACGTTCTGAAGAAAGGTAACTGCCAGGAGTTTCCACTAACCTCCTCACCGTAAAAATATCCTTTTTAAAAAACCAAACAGTAGGCCAATCCACTGCCTCTGCCTCCTCTCCTATTTGCATGTTCTCTCACAAAACTTTGCAATGGCACACAGCTTGCAGTAAAAAAATTACTGAGCAACGTCATAGAAGGAACAATCTTGACAGGACCTTTCAAAGGTGAAGATGTCCTCATTCCTTGCATTCCTATGATTCCAACAGATATGCCATTTCAATTTAAGAGATTGCAATTCCCAATTCAATTGGCATTTGCAATCACCATCATCAAAGCTCAGGGCCAATCTTTAGAATTGTGCGGTTTAGATCTAGACACAGATTGCTTCTCACATGGACAATTATATGTTGCGTGTTCTAGAGTCGGCAAACCCGACAATCTCTATATCTACACAGACAATGGAACAACTAAAAATATTGTATATCCACAAGCATTGTGAAATTAAACATATTAGAAACATCCACTTTGTCTTTTCTTTCTTTTCAATTTAACCAGACTGAGCCACAGCAACGCGTGGCAGGGTACAGCTAGTCAGTTATAAGAATTAAAGCAGTGGTGACAATTATTCACATGTTTACCATTTGTCGTAATGGCTATGTATAGAAGCAGAATTTGTCTGCTTAAACTCTTTGAATCAATTTTCACTACAGAAGCTGTTGTAGAGCTGATCCGACACTTGAACCACTGTTATCAGGCAGTTTCAGCTGAAGAACTATGTCAAACAGAGGTGACAAAAGATGACGTTTTAGAACTAAACTGACAAATTAAAAAGTAACAAGTCAGTGGTGCCAGATGGGTCAACATTCACCCGAGAAGTCTTAAAGAACCAAAATTGCTGAACTATTAACTAAAATATGTAAATTATCACTAAACTTGGCCTCCTTAAAAAGGATCGAAGGGTAACCAATATAACACCAGTTATTTTTTTAAGAAAGAAAAAAAGTACAAAGGGATCCTGGAAATTACAGACCTGTCAGCCAAACATCTGTCCCAGGAAAACTAGAGGACAGAATGATTAAGGCTAGAACTGTGAAGCCTCTCTGAAGACATATCAGCACGTCTCTTCCTAGTCTTGCTTGACCAACCTTCCAGAAATCTTTAAGCTATTAAGAAGCATGTTGCTAGCACAATCTGTTTGTTTTTCTCAAAAAGGTTTAGACAAAGAGCTCCATCAGATGAGCATTTTATTGCACGCTCGTTGCTGGACACTCACAGAGTTTCATGGGTCCTTCTCATGTCTGTCTCCTGCATGTCTCCCACCCTTTTTACCCTGTAAGTCTGACTTATTTTTAAAGACTGAAGTTGACAGGAGAACCAAAGGTGGAAATGATGAGGGACAAATGCATGAGTGGAGAAGTTATGGTAAGCAAATGCAATTTTCCCCTGTGTGATGACGCTCAAGAGTCCAGTGGTCATGGTGATAACTGTTAAAGCCACTGGCTTAAATTAAACAGAAGAGATATTTCCTGATGGGGAAACTTCTGACTTACAGCAATGGTAAGCAATTGTAGTTTCTTTTCATTTTATCTTTCATATCAATGCATTAAAGCTAACTAAGAGATGAGACAGCCGCTTGAATTTTAAATGGGCAACAACTATATTAACTACAACTTTCTCTTAAAAGGTACACAACAGACTGGAACTTGAGCTACTAATTTCCCTACCTGCAGTGCGGTTTGTTTCTATTGATTATAGGAGGCAAGAACGCCTGAAAAGGGTTCAACTTGCCATTGGCTGATGTGAAAGTTTTGAAATGCGGTGAGTAATCTGTGGTGTCTGATTTATAAATGCACATCACCACTTGATGGTGCAGGCAACAAGTGAAAACCCATGTATATGCCATAATGGTTAGTTTTAATGGGAGGGAATTAAATAGGGTGACCATATGAAAAGAAGGACAGGGCTCCTGTATCTTTAACAGTTGTATTGAAATGGAAATTTCAGCAGGTGTCATTTGTATGCATGCAGCACATGGTGAAATCCCCTCTTCATCACCACAGTTAAAGCTGCCCTCTTTTAAATCTGGTCACTCTAGTATAGCTGCTGCAGCTTTAACTGTGGTGATGAAGAGGGAATTTCACCATGTGCTGCATGCATATAAATATGCTGCATACCATGTGCTGCATGCATACAAATTTCACCATGTGCTGCATGCATACAAATGACACCTGCTGAAATTCCCTTTTCAGTACAACTGTTAAAGATACAGGAGCCCTGTCCTCCTTTTCATATGGTCACCCTAGAGTTAAGCATGTGCTTAACTCCCTCACATTAAAAGTGATGTGACCTAAAGTTCCTTTCCCCTACCTCTTGTCCTTGAAAATGCAGTTTTTGTTTGTTCCTCTTCGACACCTTGGAGGGTTTTTCCACCTATCGAACTGTCTCTTAGCGCTTGCTAAGTCTTTTCAATTCCAGTGATGATCATATCTAGAGTTGACTGTTACTTTTCCACAGACACAACCAACATTTGAATTAATTTTCTTTTGATTTTCCGCATTGTTGATGGCAGCTTTTTTTTTCATTTCTCTGCTTCAGCTCCTCATCCTCTTCACTCTGCCCTAGAAGCTGTTGTGTGCCTGATACATTCTGCTCATTATTCAGACCATAGAGCGTCTTGTCCTCTTCTCTTTGATGGGTTCCCCACACTTTTGGCATCTACATTTTAGGCTTCTTGTTCTTCCTTTCCAATGTATGTAGTTTTTTGCTTTTGTTTTTTGCTCCTTTGTATTTCACCTCTTCTGCCTTGTTGTACTCCTCCACAGGACTAAAGCAGACAAATGTTACTTTAACTCCATATCTAACAACTACATCTCCCTCCATTTTTACTAGGGCTGTGCTCCGCTTCTCTTAGGATCGGAGAAGCAGAAGCGGATCAGGGTGCTTCGCCTCCCCTTAAGGCAGTGTGCATTTTAGAGGTTGCGAAGAGGAGAGGGGGCAGCGGAGCGTCGCAGAGCGGATCGAGATGAAGGCAGACCCTTCGCCTCGATCCGGAGCTCTGTAAAAAAAGTAAGGGGGCCTTCTTTTGCGCTGCTGCCACCCATGCAGTGACAGCGGCAGAGCCAAGTAAGGGGGCAAGAGGGAGGGGGGTCTTAACTGCATCCGTCCGTGGTCCGACAGCGGCTTCAACTGCGGCCTGGTCTTCCTGTTTGAGTCCTCGGGCTCAGTTGAAGCTGCTGCCGGACAACGCAGGTAAGGGGGAGGGGCCTTACCTGGTGGTGGCAGCGCTGCGGAGCTCCAATTCAGATCCGGAGCTCCACAGCGAAGCAGCCCACTGACAGATCGGCGCAGAGCAGACCCGATCCGAAAGTTGCAGATCGGGGGGATCTCTGCACAGCCCTAATTTTTACTCTAGAGTAGGTGCAGGGACACCAAGCCAGATCTTAAAAGCCCCCCAGCCCCCCCATGCTAGTGTCCCAATCCAGAACAAGCCTCCTGCACTTACCCTTGGGCTCATCTACACCAAGCAGGATATTCCACTATGAAAGTGGTATATAAAAGGCAGGAGCCACACGACTGCTTTATAGCGGTATTGAAGCGCACTGACAACTGTTGGGGCCCATTGAGACATACTATATACCACTTTCATACCACAATATCCTGCTTGGTGTGGCTCTTGCCTTTTATATGCTGCTTTCATAGTGGAATATCCTGCACTGAAAGAAGGAGAAGGTGAGCATCCAGCAACCTTCCCTGGGTACAATGAGAAGATCCTATCTCTGGTCACCACCAGCCTAACCTTTGAAAGTGGAGCATCCAGAGCAAGGCTCCAATGTTTATTTTGGGAGGCAGGCAGGTGCATGTGTAGAACAGGTAGTTGTCAAACTTCCCAGCCTTTATGTGAAGTTCAGAAGTCCTTGTTTTCTCTTGGTGACACCCTTACTTTATTCTGAACATTACATTTTGGTTTCTTAGGTGCAGAATTTGATCCAGAAAACACAGAACCTAGGTATATAAATGACCCTAGGTATATAAATTTGTAGCGTAACTATGAAGGCGTAGAATAAAAGGCCTTGTATCAAGGAGACTCATTTGGGAGGCGTTACAGAACAACATCAAATAGAATGAGACTTCTACAAGCTCTTCAAATGTTGGCGTGTTGCATGTTTGTGGGCCTACAAACATGCCTGTTTTCTCCATTCGCCTTCTTCTCTGGGATTTTGGAAGAGTCTCAATAAAGCCATTAAAATGGCTGATTTGACATTGGCTCTAAGGGAAACCAACCAGCTTGTGCTGCTGCTGCTGTTCTTCGAAGATTTATTGAAACAAATTAAAGCCAATCCTACCGATAGCAGTCGACTTCAGTTTACTTACCAAGGTTGTTATGTTTAATTCTTCTCCTGCCCAGGACAGCATTTAAGCTGTAAAAATACAATATATCATCTCAAAGCCAGTCATGTTTTCTGGAAATCTTTCAAAAGAAGTATGCTGTCTCCCATGATAGTGAAAGAGAGAGAGAGAGAGAGATGGAGGGAGATTAATTTCCTTAATATTTTCCTTTTTAGGAGATAAACTATGAACTCAGTCACTTTCTTTTCTTTTCTTTTTTTTAGGAACATTTGATGCTCATAGTCAACTTCCCACTTTTGATGAGCAAAATCTCTTGTAACACCATAAAATGGTATTTGTTTTAATTGGGGGCGGGAGGGTAGAACGAGAGAATAAAGTAAAACTATTCAAGATGTATTCATAGAATAGACACATTAAAATCAATGGAACTTAATTAGTCATGACTAACTTAAGTCCCATTGGGTCTACTCTAAGTATGATTCAGTCTGGATCCAAGCCTGTATTTTTGAGAAGGACAACTTTTTATCTTGACTTCACCAATTTCTAAGTAGATGTGTTTGATCAAAATCTTACTCTAATCATACAAAAACAATATCATGATGGTGCCAAAACGTATTATTGCACATAACTTGAAAACAGTGGATAAGGTGTAGCATATTCTCATTATAGAGAAAAATTGCAGACCAGTTACTCTCAGAGTAACACTGGTAAGTATATGCTGGATCAGATTGAAGGTCTATAGTACTGGTACCTGTGGTTTCATCCTACATAACCCTAAAGCAGGTTACTGAGTAATTGGCCTGGTTCAGACAACATGCTAAACCATGCTGCTTAACCACAAATGGTTAAAGGAATGCACTCATTCCTTTAACCATTTTGTGGTTAAGCAGCATGGTTTAGCGTGTTGTCTGAACCAGGACATTGTAGAGTCACTAGGGCGACAATATGAAAAGGAGGACAGAGCTCCTGTAGCATTAACAGTTGTATTGAAAAGGGAATTTCAGCAGGTGTCATTCATACATATGGAGAACCTGATGAAATTTATTTGTTTATTTATTTATTTATTACATTTTTATACCGCCCAATAGCCGAAGCTCTCTGGGCGGTTCACAAAAATTAAAACCACAGTAAAACACCCAACAGGTTAAAACACAATTACGAAATACAATATAAAAAGCGCAACCAGGATAAAACCACACAGCAAAGTTGATATAAGATTAAAATACAGAGTTAAAACAGTAAAATTTAAATTTAAGTTAAAATTAAGTGTTAAAATACTGAGTGAATAAAAAGATTTTCAGCTGGCGACGAAAGCAGTACAGTGTAGGCGCCAGGCGGACCTCTCTGGGGAGCTCGTTCCACAACCGGGGTGCCACAGCGGAGAAAGCCCTCCTCCTAGTAGCCACCTGCCTCACTTCCTTTGGCAGGGGCTCACGGAGAAGGGCCCCTGTAGATGATCTTAAGGTCCGGGTAGGTACATATGGGAGGAGGCGTTCCTTCAGATAACCTGGCCCCAAACCGTTTAGGGCTTTAAATGTCAATACCAGCACTTTGAATTGGGCCCGGACCTGGACTGGCAGCCAATGAAGTTGTAAAAGGACTGGCGTAATGTGATTTCGCCGGCCAGTCCCTGTTAATAACCTTGCTGCCCTGTTTTGCACCAGTTGAAGTTTCCGGACCGTTTTCAAAGGCAGCCCCACGTATAACGCATTGCAGTAATCCAAACGAGAGGTTATCAGAGCATGGATAACTGTAGCTAAGCTATCTCTGTCCAGATAAGGGCGCAGCTGGTATATCAGCCTGAGCTGATAAAAGGTGCTCTTTGCCACTGAGTTCACCTGTGCCTCAAGTGACAGTTCTGGATCCAAGAGCACCCCCAAACTACGGACCCGATCCTTTAGGGGGAGTGCAACCCCGTCCAGGACAGGGCAAACATCACCTCGCAAAAATTCCCTCTTCATCACAATAGTTAAAGCTGCAGGTGCCCTGCCCTCTTTTAAATCTGGTCACTCTAGTATAACTCCTGCAGCTTTAACCGTTGCGATGAAGAGGGAATTTCACCAGGTTCTCCATATATACAAATGACACCTGCTGAAATTCCCTTTTCTATGCAACTGTTAAAGATACAAGAGCCCTGTCCTCCTTTTCATATGGTCACACTATGAGTCACAATATTTCTGTTCCTGAGCTTGCTGGAGAACTAGGCAAGTCTCCTCTCATCCACCTGTTCCTGTGGGCTTCTGGCTGCTACTGCTGCTGCCTGTACAGGTAAGTATCTTCTATGTTTGCTAGCAGCCCCACCTCTGCTGTAGGTTCCTGGCCTTCAAGGAAGCCTAACTGCACTTTAACTAGGGCGACCATATGAAAAGGAGGACAGGGCTCCTGTATCTTTAACAGTTGTATTGAAAAGGGATCTTCAGCGGGTGTCATTTGTATGCAGGCAGCACCTGGTGAAATCCTCTCTTCATCACAACCGTTAAAGCTGCCCTCTTTTAAATCTGGTCACTCTAGTATAGCTCCTGCAGCTTTAACTGTTGTGATGAAGAGGGAATTGCACCAGATTCTCCATATATACAAATGACACCTGCTGAAAATCCCTTCTCTATGCAACTGTTAAAGATACAGGAGCCCTGTCCTCCTTTCCATAGGGTCGCCCTACTTTAACACTTCCTCCCTCCTATCTCCTTCTTTACCTTCCAGTCCTTACCCTCTTTCTGTTGCTCTTGTCAGCCACTCTTCTTGAGCTTCCCTGCTCCATCATTCTTCCTCCCTCAAAAGCTTCTAGCCTTGAGGCTTTCATCCTGTGCTTTTGCCCTGCCTCCTCCTCCTCTTCCCTCAGAGTCCTGGATCTATTATTGGCCCTATCATGAGGAAATGCCCTGGAGTGTCATCTGAGCAGTATTTGGAATACTTCCTGGCAGGGATGAACAAACCAACAACATAGGCCACAGCTAGACCTAAGGTTTATCCTGGGATCATCCAAGGTTCGCCCTGCCTGAGCGCTGGATCCCCTGTGTGTCACCTAGGCCACAGCTAGACCTAAAGGTTATCCTGGGATCATCCAGGGTTCGCCCTGCCTGAGCGCTGGATCCCCTGTGTGGCACCTAGGCCACAGCTAGACCTAAGGTTTATCCTGGGATCATCCCGGGTTCACCCCTGCCTGAGCACTGGATCCCCTGTGTGTCACCTAGGCCACAGCTAGACCTAAGGGTTATCCTGGGATCATCCAGGGTTCGCCCCTGCCTGAGCACTGGATCCCCTGTGTGTCACCTAGATGAACAGGTTTGACCCCTGGACGATCCAGGGATAAACCTTAGGTCTAGCTATGGCCAGAGGCAGTGGCTGGGTTCCTTTTCTCTCTACAAAGAACTCATAAGATGATTTCCCCAATGTAACTTCTATCTCAAGTTGTTGTTTTCATTTTCTCTCTCTTTGTCTCAGGCATTTTAACTATGTTAACGTATTTTAAACATGTGTATGTTTTAATAATTTCTCTGCCTTCAACATAATGATTTAATGATTGTGTTTTTACTGTCTTAATGATGTCTGACACTGTCTCTCATTGGGTCTTTAACCGTATAATAAATGATGACAATGATGATTTAAAGAGCCCCCGTCCTTCTTCCCTTCTCTGTTGAGCAAGCCCCAACTGTAGCTGGCTACTCATGGTAAACAAAGAGGAATGCCTAGGGGGTTATACAGTGACCCCTGATGCCTCCTCACAGGGCACATCTACACAAAGGGTTTGCCCAATGGTTGCTTCATAGAATTCATAGAAATATAGAGATGTAGGCAGGATCTACACTACTGCTTTATAATAATTTATAACAGTATTGACAACTGTTGAGGCCCAGGACACGTTCCACACACCGTTTTCAAACTGTTTTCAATGTGTTATATCCTGCTTGGCATAGATCTGGCCATATTCTCACATGAACTTGATAAGTGGTTTCTGTTAGGGATGTGCTCCGCTTCTAATCGGACCGGCCCTTAAGGCAGTGGCGAAGAGGATCGAGGTGAAGGCGGATACTTCCTGGCTGAACCGTGGGCTCAATTGAAGAAGCCGACGGACCGCAGACGGAGGCAGGTAAGGCCCCCCTCCCCCTTGGTCCCTTACCGGGCTCTGCCGCCATCGCCGCATGGGCGGTGATGGCGGCAGGGCCCGGTAAACCCCCCCCGCCCTCCTCTCCCAGCCTTACCTGGCACCACTCCCCTCCACTGCGGAGCTCCGTGGCGAAGAGGAGCGGAGTATGGGCGGAGCGGAGCGGGTCGAAGCAGGGGGTCCGTGCACCCCCCTAGTTTCTGTGTACTAGGGGTGTGCACGGACCCCCCCGATCCGGAAAATCAGGATCAGGCCCGATCCTCTTCGCGCCGCTCCGCCCTTCTCCCGCTCCGCTCCGCGGAGTGAGATCCGGCTTCGCTGCCGTCGCTACATGGACGGCGGCAGCGGTGGCAGTGCAAGATAAGCCACCCCACCCACCCCACCCAGACACACCCCCTTACCTGTGTCTGTCATCTCGGGCTTCAATTGAGACCCCGGCTTGAAGCTGAAAGAGGCCTCGGCCTTCACTTCCGCGTTCAACCGGGGCCTCAATTGAAGCCCGCGACGGACGCAGGTAAGTGTCCCTCCTCCCTGCTCCTTTACCTGGCAGCGCCTGTGCCACATGGATGGTGGCATCGGTGGCGCCAGGTAGGCCAGCCCCCACCCCCTTACCTGCATCCGTCATGGGCTTCAATTGTGGCCCCGGTTGAAACCAGAAGAGGCCTCGGCCTTCACTTCCGCCTTCAACCGGGGCCTCAATTGAAGCCCGCAACGGACGCAGGTAAGCGTTCCTCCTCCCTGCTCCCTTACCTGGCACCGCCGCATCCCCCCCACTTACCTGCAGGCAAAGCTCTGGATTGAGGCGATCCTCTTCGCCTCGATCCGCAGCCCCCCCCCCCGACTCTCTTTGCCTCCGCCTTTTCCGGAGGCGAATTAGGCTGCCTCGCTCCTGCTTCTCTGAACCGAAGAGAAGCGGAGCACATCCCTACTGTGTACTATTCACAGTCTGACTACCTTTATAAACTTGTAGATCTTATCAAATTTCATTTGATCTTCCCACCACCTGCAGCTGCAGTTTGGTTTCCTTCGTGTATTCGTGTAGCTTCTTGTGTCAGGCATGGCCTCATCAGCTAAAGTTAAGAATGTCATTTTCAGTTCTGTAGCAGTTCAGGCCCAAACTGTCTCCAACAGAGGGTTGTGCCTGTTTGGCACAATGGAGTCTATTTGAACAAACCAGAGCATAACGCTAGATAAACAACTCCATTGGGGAAGCCTGCATCCAGGCTTGAACAATCCTCAAAGGAAGTCAATGGTGTAATGACCTGATACATTTGGGAGGAGTCGTATATATAATGAATCACTTGTGAGCTAGCCAGGAACACTCTGGGAGATAAAAGCAAGCTGTAAAAATATCTGAGTTAAAGAGGCTTTCCTGAGTGTTTAGGATGGTGCAGTCCATCTCTTTCTCCAAAGTTGAAAACCTGGTTCAAAATGGAAATAATTATATCTGGAATGTATGTTTCATTGGTCAAAGGTTTGTGTTCACCAGCCATTCAGAATCTCCTGTGCCAAGTTCTAAACGTATTACTGGCATCTTTGATTTTAAGCCAGAAAAGATCAGCCTGTTAACTTTTGGAAAGTAACCAGATTCAAGTAACATTCCGATACCATTATAGGAATATTTTGTTTTTGTTTGTTCTTTCCCCCCCCCTTTTTTTTTTTAAAGTCACAGCCCCAGAGAAACTATTTGAAATGTATCCAGTTCTAGATTCTAAACACAGAATTGCACACACACGTGCTACTAGCTTCCACCATCAAGGTGGCACTGACATCTGAATTCATTCAAGTAAGTTCTTTCCAGCATTGCTGCTACTTTCAAAAATGGAATTGACTAAATTTGTGTGCTTCCTCCAATAGGTATACATTTAAATTTGGAATTTTTAAATAGATCCTGCATTATTTATTTAAAAATGTTTAAGGCAACCCAACCCAAAGGATCAAGTTGAGAGAAATAAGGGACAACCCTACCACCATCACCATCAGTATAAAAGATTAAGATTGTATCTCATTTAATAACATTTCCTCACCCTTTTGGGATGTAACTCTAAGCCTAAACGTCCAGTCCAACTGCTACTTGAATCTGGCACATAGTGTCCTGAAGAAGGCCACTCCTGCGAGTCTCAGAGACTTGAGTGTGAAATACAGGAGGAGGCAGTTAAGCCATATATATGAAGAAATTGTGCTAAGCTATTTAGGGTCCAAACTGTTACATGGTAATTAAAGTTCCTGTTGTCATATGCAAGCCTAAGCATGTTTACTTAACTGTAAGCATCCATACAGGAGAAAAAAACTTACTAAGAAATACCCCACAATATCAGTACTATGAACACATTGCATTTATTTAGTAGTCCACTGTAGTCTTAACTCTGGTTTATGGAACTTGTGCACAAGAACATGCTCAAAAGTAAACATCTCGGCTTGGTTTGCGCTAACCATACCTGGCAGAGTGGATCGGTTTGCTGCAGCTTCCTTATTGATAACATTAAGCAGGAGGCATTGCTGATTCAAAAGCTCTGCATTGAGGTGCAGATTAATGATAGTTGAATCTTGTTTAGGGTTGGCATTTCTGTTCTTCATCCTACTGCTGTATTTCGTGTTCCTGCTTAACTTAGGCCTAGTTCTGAGTAATGTAGTTAATTGCATCCAGGCTATGCCAGTTCAGACTGCACATGGAGCCTCTTAGGATTGAATGCTTCTCCACAGGGAAAACTATCATGGCAGCATGAACGTTAGGCTAGAATTCTTCTCCTTGATATGCTAGTTTTCTATGAACAGGGAATGTTTTTGTGTGGAGGAACATGCAGTCATGTCAGGCTTCCCCCTGAACCTCAGACCCAGATCACTACCATGAAAACTAGGGCCTCATTCCCACCTGCCCCCACCTGTCCAAATGCAGCTGTCATGACAAGGCAGGGAAGTGATCCAGCCAAGCCTGCAAGTTTCTGTGGGGAAATGGCAGGTAGAGTCGTGACCAGCAAGGAAGCTGTCCAGCAGTGTTAGCCAGCATAATATACCGAACAAGAGAGGACCTACCCTGAAGACTAGGAAGGAGTCTATGGCTGCTGTTGCACCAGCAGCTTCCAGGCATCAACTGATGAATGCCCCGCTCTTCCTGGTGTCTTAGTGGGACCCTGATTCTAATCATACTTATGGTAATGGCTCCTCCTGAGTAGGATTCTGACATGGAATGCCTTGTGCTACTAGGAAAGTGTTGTGTCACTGAGGCTGTGCTTCAGTTTGGGCTTACTACTGTCTCTGTTCTTAGAACCTGGTGGCTCTTGTGGAGATTCCAAGGTTGGAGAATGACACCAGTTGGGGCAGGTTCCCTGAATGGGGTATTGTCCTGGGGGAGGGTCTCAGGGGTTCCCTGAGAGTGCTGCGTCACCTCCTGGTTAGGGTTCATGCTGGAGGCCATGACAGGGTTCTCCAAATCCAGGTCCACCAAATCCAGCTTATAAATGCATGAGTGTAGATTCAAAGGAACAGCAGTTGTAACAGTCTTGAAGCAATGATAATCAATCAGTTATTTCTTGCTCTGCACCTCTCAGTGTAACGTGATGTGCTAAAACTACATGGAAGAGTTTTTGTTTTCAGGAACAGCCATGTCACAGAGGTAACATACAAATCAGGCCTACTAAAGAGTTATCAAATAAAGGTACATGTTTATGTTTAAGTGAAGGTGCACATGATTATATGGCATCTTCTGCAAAACATTTTAATACTTGGGAGACGGATTAAGAACTCTGTTGATTGTGTGATTGATGTGAATCGAATATATTTCTGATTCCATGAGCTCAGAAAGCAGAATTATTCCCCTGTGAAAGACAAGAAGCCAGCATTATTGTGATCTTGCCTTAATTAACAGCCAATATGCAAATTTTGGTATCTTTACATGGACTTCTGACTTGCTGCCCAAGACAAGCTGGAGCGTGTTCAGAGGAAGGCAACCAGGATGATCAGGGGTCTGGAAACAAAGCCCTATGAAGAGAGACTGAAAGAACTGGGTGTGTTTAGCCTGGAGAAGAGAAGATTGAGGGAAGACATGATAGCACTCTTCAAATACTTAAAAGGTTGTCACACAGAGGAGGGCCAGGATCTCTTCTTGATCCTCCCAGAGTGCAGGACACGGAATAACGGGCTCAAGTTCAAGGAAGCCAGATTCCAGCTGGACATCAGGAAAAACTTCCTGACTGTTAGAGCAGTATGACAATGGAACCAGTTACCTAGGGAGGTTGTGGGCTCTCCCACACTAGAGGCCTTCAAGAGGCAGCTGGACAACCATCTGTCAGGGATGCTTTAGGGTGGATTCCTGCATTGAGCAGGGGGTTGGACTCGATGGCTTTGTAGGCCCTTCCAACTCTGCTATTCTATGATTCTAGGATTCTTCAGGGGCATCTGTTTCTGTATAGCATAAGTCCATTTGCTATCTATTCTGTTTGTCTTTTCAGTAGCTTTTAAACTAAAATTCTCCCCTATCAAGTTTATGAGTTGCGTTGGTTTTATTTCATCGCCTTTCTTTGGATTGGCGAAGATTTTCATTAACAGCCATGAAATATCCTCTGTGTTGAAAGCATTTATAATTCAGAAAAGATTTGCATGTCATTCCTGCATTCTTAGCACACGAACACACACACACCCCAAAAATGGAATTTATGAGTTACGTTTTGCTTGAAATGCAAACACAGCCCAACTTCTGCTTTCAAACAAGAGGGGAAGAGGAAACACAAGTGCTTCTTCTTTGTGCACTTCCAGTGCTAGAAAGAAACTTGGGAATTTACCAGTAAAGAGCTGAATGAGCATTTGATACATCTGGAGTTCATGCTTCTAACAGATTCACACTTCCTCGTCCCCTCCTACCAAATAACGTGAAGCAGCCCCGTAAATTGACCATTGAAAGGACAATATCAAGTCAAGAAAGAGTATCCATAACTAACTCATTCGAAGCATATTTCCAGCCTGATACACACTTTAAATGAGAAATGAATTTGCTTGTGTGTCTCTTGATGTGTATTAGCTTCCCTTCAAATACTTCAGGTCAGGCTGAACCAAAAAGTCTCAAGCACTGATTTACAACTTGAAATAGGGTAGGGGGAATACACACAACATGCACGGACTAGGAGGATGTTATAAGGGAAGTAAAATTCATAGTTTGGCTGGCTTTCCATGTCGAGTTATTTTCAGGAGCCATCCTCCTTCCCTAGTAAGTCCCAAATAAAGCATCATTCCAGGGCATTTTGGGGACGGAGATGGAAGCCACAACAACACAAATTCTACCAGTTGCCCTAAAATGATGCTATTCCAGAATCTTTTGGGGAAGAGGGGAATGATGGCTGTTGAATAAAGTTCCATTGCCACAGCTTTTTTTTTTTAAAGGGGGGGTGGGCAAGGCCATCAGGCAGCCACCACCGCTGATAATTAAGCTCACCCCGCTGCTGCCACATCTGAGAACCAGGCCGTGATTTTAAGATATTGCAGGGGCTCTGCTGATTAGTACCTCTGTGGCCACCGTAGTTTGTGGCCAAAGAAGTACTACCTCTATGGCCACAAGCAATGGTGGCCACAGAGGTACTAATCAGAGGCCCCGCAATATCTTAACATTGTGGCTTGGTTCTCAGATGCAGCGGCGATGGAGGAAGGAGTGATGCAGTGGCAGAGGCAATAGCAGCAGGAGTGAGGAGGCGGCAGTGGCAACGGCAGCAGGTGAGCAGGGAGAGCAGCCCAGTGCTGTTCTAAAGCACCCCGAGGTGCCCCGAAGCTTCAGTGCCGATCAGCTTTGGCTTCGGGGCATTTCGGGCTGACCCAGAACCAACTCGGAACTGAGGCGAGGCAGGCCAAATCAGCCCACCTCGCCTTGGTTTCGGGGACTCGGCCCAAGGCAGTGCACAGCCCTACCAGCAAGGCAATTCTCATATATTTAAAACATAGCTTGAGATATTAAAAAAGGAAAAGGCCATACTGTCATGCCAGTCTCTCTCTCTTTCTCTCTCTCATAGCTTCATAAATAATTTTTGTTTCTGGTGTTTTTTCTATACACTAATATGAATGGGCTTGCAAAGCAGGCCTGTTAAACAACTAGGAAGTTCAGAGTAGTTTCTTTCAATACTTTGCTTATGAAGAATTAAGATAACTTTCAGCTAGAGCTACTTGTACTTGGAGATGAGATAAGGAAGTCTCAAGGGTTCGTTCCTTGTTCCCTACCCACCCATTAACAACTTGTTTGAACAATGTGGGATATTTGATAGTTTCCTTGTCAAAGTAAATGTTTCCACTGCACCAATGGAAAGGAGTTACGGGTACTTGATTTTATCTGATAGTTTCACATCATGTTTTTCTAGAGTAATGCATGTATTAAATAGTCTTTGATTTAGGCTCTGAAGAATAAAGTAATCTTGGTTGGAGAAGTTGGAATAAAAACAATTTGACTAGTATTTTAACGGGAAATGTTTGGCTAGAATGTGAGTATATCAGTGCATCTTTCTTGCATAAAGGTTTTCATATTTTCACACACTGGTTTAAGTTTTCTGTGGTGCCTTTCTTTTGCTACTAATGCCTGAGGGTGTTTAAGGTAATAATAACTAATAAAACTATGTAAGAAAAGCTTTTTAAAAAGCCTTCACCACCACACCCGGCTTGCCTGGGCGTGGGGAGGTGATTGCACGGGAGGCAAACGGGACCTGTGGTGCTTTCCTATTGGTCCCTTGTGCATGGTGCCACTGATATTGGGCAGGTACATCTTTTTTTTCCTTATTCAAAAGTAGCTGGAGGGGGGAGCTTTGGTGGAGTTGACCTTTTGCCCCTGATGCAGTACCAGTCTGGATCTACCTGCACCTATAATTTGAACTGCAGGGGGAAAAAAGATGAACTGAAATGAATGGTCCCATTTTGGCAATGCAAATTGAAGGTGGTGGAGGTAGGTGGAAATACAGATTGGGACTACTACAGGAGGTCTATTAGGGTCACCCACACTAACTTTTGAGTAAGTTAGGAAAATGTACCTGCTACCTACATCTTTAAAGTAATGTGTTGTTGACCCTAGGCTTGTGCAGGTAGTCTTTAAGCATACAGATTAATCTGTATTCCACAGAGGTAGGTGGGAAATTAGGATTGCACCTTTGATCCTTTATTTTCAAGAGGCTGTTTTCATAGGGCCTTACACATAATCTGGACACTGAAAAAAATGAATGGCATGTAGGTCATATGTAGACAGCCTACCTGTATTTGTAAGGCCCTGTGTTAATGGGACATTCAGCTCATGCAAGCTAAGGACAGAGCCATCCTCATCTGTTTCTCCATGCATTTATTTGTACACTTTATTATTTTGTTCACACTTCACTCTTTTCAACATTTTTAAACTCTGAATTGTGCGTGTTGGGGGGGGGCATTTCTGAGAGCAATTCACACATGGATGTTGGATAATAGAATTTCTTGTGATAAGCTGAATGTCTGAAGCTGACATCACTTTTCCTGTTACCTCTCCCATCTTCTCAAACACTAAACTTTTCAAAAGAATCTGATCACACATTGAACTGCAAGCTATGCAATGCTGAGATAGCAGGTGATATACTGGCATGCGTGGACCATCTCTTATTTGCGGCAGGAGGTATGAATGAGTGGAGGTTAACCATGCCCGTCCCATGGCGATATGCCATGACCTTGCCCCAGCCTCCAATACCCAGAGCACACTTTCCCAATATCTGCACAGGGACTCTGACCCAATCTTTCAACACAGAATGTGGTCATGTGGACTTTGTGTGAACCTCCCTAAAAGTCACTGGAATGAGTACAAATTTATTTCAGAAGCTCATCAGTTTGGGTCATGTTTTCAATAAGAAACCAGGGAGCTGTCTTCACAGCACCAAGATGGTGCTGCGTTCTTCTTAAACCCCACAGTTTCACTTACCTGGGTGGCATCGCGGAATCCCCATGCCAAAGAGGGAGCATGAAGTTTCCTGTGGTGATTTGGGTACTGGAGGTGCCATCCCTTCTTCCTAGCTTCCGGGGACCAATTGACAGTTGCCTTCCACCAGGACCTCCCCCCAGATCAGCCAGAGAGTGAGGCCAGACAAACAAAGAGCCAGGTTGAGCTTGCTCCCACTGAAAAAGCTTACTGCACAGCTTCACCAAAAGGCCCTGTGGTGGCTGCAAATTTGCGGCTGCGTCATATAACCGCGGCGCTTTGAGCACATATCTCACTTTTTATGTTGCCAGAATATTTTTCATTCTTTAAAAAAAAAAAAAAACATTCATTTTGTGTACAGCTCCATGTAAAGCAAAAAAAAAAAAAAAAAGGCAGGCTTCAGATATCACCAACAGAATGAATTAGCTATAACCTCATTTGACATCTTTTCTAACAGAGAGTTTGCAGGGAGGAATTCAAAAGAAAATGCATCAATTGAAACAGTTAGGAAGGAAGTTTCATTAATTATACTTTTAAATGGCATTATTTTAAGATTTATTAGAACAAGAAAAACCCCTAAAGTTCTGAAGGAACATTACCATAACATGCCTGTAACTCAAGTTGTGTTTAATGAGAGGTGCTGTTGCTTCTGCCATGAGGGCTCTTGTCCAATGAGTGATGGCTGTGAAAGAGGTCACATACATATTCATCAGATTTGGCATGCACTTGTAAACTGGTCTTAATAGGCCATGACAGAAGGAGTTGTATCAGGCAAATGTAACTGCACATGTGCTCATTCCCTCAACTGGCATATTTTTTAGGTATTAATGCCCTGGTATCCACGGATGAAATATTAGCTTGTTAAGACCATCAGTTGCTGACGCTCCGTGGCAACTAAACAGGAGTGACGACTCCCTCTGCAAAATGTGCAGAGCAAAAACTGACTTATTACAGTTGGATGGTAATATAAATTTATACAGTAATGTTTCCACTTTGCAGTATTATTTATCATAGGGTGTATTTGCAAACAAAAAATTAGAGCGTCTGTGCACACGGGCACCCACATCATATGCTGTTTACGAGCTCATAAAACTAGTCCTGGGTCAAAGAATTTGCCCCACCTTTGGGGGCATTTCACAGAGGTGGGTTGAAAATGTCCCCTGAAAGGTTGACTCTATCTTTGGGGTTGGGGTAAAATTCCTACAGATTATGGGGTGAGGGTGTGTGTGTCTTGGTCTTAACCTTTAAGATGAAGTGGTCTTTTTTTCTTTCCCTCTGTCCCATAAAATGCCTTGCCATTGTTTCAAGTGGACAGAATGCCCCAGGGATGATGTAATGTCATGAAAGAAGAAGATACATTTGGGGAAATGGTGGCAGCCCTGATCAGCTTCAAGTGGCAGCATGTTTTTTATTTTTGTTTTTTGTTTTGGGGAGGGGGGGAGAAACCCTCAGCCAGCCAATCTTAAAAGTAACCCGTCCCAATGCCTTACAATTGCTCCCACTCCCCCAAAGTCACCAAATATCCCCCCACTTTTGTGGGGGAAGAATAATCCTGCGAAATGGGGCTGGGGGGATATTTAGCACACCTGATGGACAATTTCATAACCCTGAATTTTGGCTTGAAAGAACTCTGCATCTCAGTAAGCAGTGGAGGCTGTGTCAGTGGGGCAGTGAATCTGGTCTGGATTTCAGTCAGAACTCAAAAGGAGCTATCCAATCGTGCTGAACCCTAGCCCCAAAATGTCTTCAGCACCTTGGACAGCACCTTTCAAGTTCTGACTGAAACCCAGGCCACAGCTAGACCTAAGGTTTATCCTGGGATCATCCAGGGTTCACCCCTGCCTGAGCACTGGATCACCTGTGTGGCACCTAGGCCACAGCTAGACCTAAGGTTTATCCTGGGATCATCCAGGGTTTGCCCTTGCCTGAGCACTGGATCCCCTGTGTGTCACCTAGGCCACAGCTAGACTTAAGGTTTATCCTGGGATCATCCAGGGTTCGCCCCTGCCTGAGCACTGGATCCCCTGTGTGTCACCTAGGCCACAGCTAGACTTAAGGTTTATCCTGGGATCATCCAGGGTTCGCCCCTGCCTGAGCACTGGATCCCCTGTGTGTCACCTAGGCCACAGCTAGACCTAAGGTTTATCCTGGGATCATCCAGGGTTCACCCCTGCCTGAGCACTGGATCCCCTGTGTGTCACCTAGGCCACAGCTAGACCTAAGGTTTATCCTGGGATCATCCAGGGTTCGCCTCTACCTGAGCACCGGATCCTCTGTGTGTCAGATGAACAGGTTTGACTCCTAGACGATCCAGGGATAAACCTTAGGTCTAGCTATGGCCCCAGAGCGGATTCATAGCCCCAGTGACATAAGAACCACCAGCATCCACTGTTAACAATCTTTTTCCTGGCTATTATACCTTAAAATAATTTAAGACTTGATAGTACTACACCACTAACAACTGCCTCACAGTGTCCAGATCATATTAGGGTGGCCACTTACGAACCACAAAAAGAGGAAATTTTCACACACACACACACACACACACACACACATGACAAAAGATAGCAATAATTTGCATAACATTTGCATATGCAATTTTTTTAAGTATAGATGCACATTTAGAAATAATTGCTAAACATTTAAATAGAAGTACAATACATCTCCCCATGACATGGGAGACTGTGGTCACTTGACCCATGAGCCTGCCTTTTCAGCTTGCTGTCTCAAGTTCCAACTGTGGGCGGACCACAGTTGTTGTGGTTATTTATCATTAAACTGGAACTGGACAAGACAGCCCTTCAAACAGAGGACAGCCATTGAAGTAGAGGACTGTCATCTATAAAAGGGGACACTCCCCACCCTAGATCATAAGCTATAAAAATACATTAATTGCTTATATTTTTATGTCATAAAATGCAAACTGAGTGCAAGATTCTGGAGGCAATCCACGGGGCTTCTGATGTCTTTATATCTTTATGTCTTTATATCCCATTTGTGATTTTTTTTATGCAATTGACTCTTCTTCTGTTCTCTCTTTTTCTTTTTTAATGGACCAATCAGTGGCCAAATGTTTAATAATCCAATTAAACAAGTTGGTTTTAGATCATAGCAGCTTGTTCTAGACTGAAGGGATGTGTTGATCATTGCATGTTCTTTGTCAGACTGCTCCAAATTTATTTGCAGCAAACCTTCTCTCTCCCCTGAGAGCATGTGAAAACAAATACGATGATTGGCCATAATCCAGACAAAATTAAGCTAATTTGAGTCCCATTGATTTCAACAGGAAAGATTTTAGTATTTGCTTAAGTCTTGTGATGTATTGATTTCTGTGCTGTCACTATGATGTGATCTTATTATTTTAAATAAGTTAATGTTGTTTTTATATGATTTTCTTATGTTATTTGACTATTATAAACTGTCTTGGTAGGCAGGATAATCTACTCAAAAAGTGGTTAGTTGGTTGGTTTTTATTTCATGGATATCGTTCCCTTTTTCACTAAGAGCCCAGGTAATAAATACACAAGAATACTTAAAGAAATAAAGAAATCTGCTGTTACATTTCTGGGACTGATAGCTTTGGTTTGGATGATCCATGCCGGATTTTACTTTTAGAGATAAAACATATGTATTCTCCAGAGAACATAAAATTGGAGCTTCTGAAATGCAAATATAGATTGTCCAGGTGATACTTGACTGAAAGCCTGACAGTTGTTTTTGACCAATAGGTGATGGAAGTGATCCTGTAGCTGGTGCAGGGTTGGTGTAGCAGACTGCTCTCTGGGTGAGATCCTGACATCTCACATGTCTACTTATGAGCAAATTGAAATCCCAATAAAATTTAAAGAAATTTCCCTTTGGGGCATCTTCAAAAACTAAGCAAACTGAGCTTTAAGTGGTCATGAAAAATAACAGGTTTTTATATTGATACATCATTTATCACTGCAATACTATAGAAAGTTTACTTTTTTCAGTCCTTTGAAATTGAGAATGTCCTGTAATAAAAAGTGTCCCCACAAAAATGGATATCCACATTTATGAAGCATTTATAAGGGTATTATTTATTAGTTGTCGCTGTTGTTTTTTAAAAATATGTTATGCTACTTAAGTGTATTGTGTACATGTACTTGATGTTTTGTTATTGTTGTTGCATTTAGGGGTTTTTTTTGGGGGGGGGTTTCTAGGATATTTCCCATAGACATGTTTAACCATATCTAAGAAGGTCCATTTTAAAAAAAAGTATTTTTGAGCCTTAGTCATAGGGAATGTGACTAATTTCATAGATTTGGTGGCAAAACTTAAATGCTTCACTGAGATAGTCAACCTGCATCTGGGCCGTTCCAATTCAGAATGAAGGTGGAGTTTATCCCTTCACACAGAAAACTAGCATGTTGTGGAGAAGACTACCCTGATATCTGGCTTTCTATATGCAGGGGATGACATGGTTGACCAGGTAGTCAGATGAGCCCCACCTGGGGCGGCACATTCCAGACACACATCATCAGTGAGAAATAAGCTTCAACTACTCTAAGATTGAAGTAATCTTAGAGTCTGGCAGCCTCTTCATGATTCCAACAAACTTTCCAGGCTCTCCTTTTGGGGGGCAAACTGCATCTTGGTGCCTAGGTGCACAAATAAAACTGCACAAATTCAGCATTTCTTAAGAAGATTAAAGCCTGAGCCTACAATTCTGGGATACACACATGTATGGGAAATCCGCAAAGCTGGGGGGCAGGACAGTGAGGAACAAAACAGTACTGAGTGTTTTTTCATATATATTTTTCAAATAGGTTAGTTGAATATGCATGCTGCAAACTTGTATTTTTATATAACTGGAACATATTACACTTTAGTTTGAACTCCTGTTGTGATTCAGACAAATATATCTATTTTGATGCTTTTCAGTTCATATGGAGAGGCACGGTGGCTTCATGACATTTGAAATATTCTGACTAGCCTAATTCTTTCACACTCTTTGCTGGCAGCTAGATTGCATGAACATTACACAGCATATCTCTATCTGAATTTATGTTTCTATGGCAAGATGTATCTTCACCAAATATTCCACAAATAATCTGCTCTCAATGCTCCAAAACTGCAAGTCTAGCTATTAAAGCTAACCATGGCCACAGCTAGACCTAAGGTTTATCCCAGGATCATCCCGGGTTCGCCCCTGCCTGAGCGCTGGATCCCCTGTGTGTCACCTAGATGAACAGGTTTGACCTCTGGATGATCCAGGGATAAACCTTAGGTCTAGCTATGGCCCATGTTAAAAAGAAAAGGATGAGTTTGAAAAGTTGTTCAGTGAAGAATTGCACCTGGAATAGAAGTTTAAATTAGAAGTTCTGAATTGAGTTTAAACTGGAAGTTCTGAATTGTGATCTGACTTGTCTACTCCCTATAAACCAGGCATCATACAGATTAGAGAATTTTATTGCACCTGTTTAGTATTAGAATATTCACATTATTGGAAAAGGCTAGTATTTGATGTAAGTTTTAGTGACATATAAATGTTCATTATGGCTCCATTGAATATTCTCCCTTCAAGTTTGAAAACAACAATTTCAAGGTGGATGGAGTAAGAAACAATACTTTAAAAAAAACAGTTGTTGTGAATATACACCTTTCTTCCAGTCTTATTCAGTAACATTATTCAGTAACAGCTACTATTTTTGTGCTGTTATTTTCTCTGGCTATTTGTTCTTGCTCCTTTCTGATTTAGTCACACTGTGATCCCAGCTAATCTGGGACTATGTCACTATATGACACAACACCTATCAGATTTGACTATATGATGATGTCATTGAGTACAAATGCAGGACACACACGGGGGGGGGGCGATGTGAATGATTAGGTAAACATTTTTGCAGACACTGCCAAAAAAAGTAAAAAATGTTCATAAAGATGGCATTTGGACAGCAATCTGGTTCAGGCTTGTAAACCTGAACCAGATCAAGTGGGACCTGAATAACAGATTCAAATTTATCCTCCTAGTTAATAGGCACTGATAAGCATAGACTCTATTCATAGTACTGAAGCATCTTCAAATGTCGTTTTAAACATTCTTGAGGTATATGTCTCCCTCACACAACTAGGAATATAGTTCACCGAACAAAAAACATTATGGGAGGCTCACAAATGAAGTGCTGACTAGGATTTAAAGCAATATGTTTACATTATGGGAAAGACGCTCCGTAGCTCTGAGGCAAACTGGGACTTATTGTAAAAATTAATCTAGCAAGTGAAAATAATTCCATTGGAAGGAACAATCATATTTCATGGAGGAGGCAATTATGGGATGGCAGGGAGGGGCAGGAGGAAACAAGCAAATGAAAGTGTTCTCAACTGTCAGGCCTTGCTCTCCAGGAGGGCAAAACTCTTGCCTGAAACAGCCCTTGAGACGCCACCACTTAAAGGTCAGAAAAAGAGTTCTTTTGAGGTGACATTCAAACCTTTAATAGCTGGCAGCCAGTTTTGACAATAATAATTTTTCCCTCATTGCATTTTACTGCTCAGTTACCTGTCCGTGGCAGCCTGGCTGCAGAAGTAACCCAATCTAGTTTATTTTAGGGGTGGGAGTGGAAGCTCTGCCTTCAGGCTTCCACAGCCCTTCTATAATTATGCCGAAAGCGCTTCAGGTTGCACATTAGGCCCTTGCTGAGATTCGTAATTATAATATCGGTTTACCCCAAACAAGCCTAACCGAATGGCTTTGGTAGCAGAGGTGACTCAAAGTTTAGTAAGTCTTAGGGAAAGTTTATTGTCTCCTGCTGTTTCCTGTCCCACAAATTTGGCCTCTCTAATAAAGATCATCACCCACAAACAGTAGGGAACCCCCTTTTAATCACCATGAGCAACACTTCATTTCTGTCATCTTTGACCCTGTGGAAGGCGCGGCCAGCAAAGTGCCATCATTCCGACAGAAGAACTAGCTTCTTCAGTCAGACACGTTAACTTGGTGACAAGCAGACATTTTTAGGAAGCCTCTGTTGAAAAGACCTGTCCTTTCTCGCAGCGCTGTTTTAGAAGGGCCTTGTTTAAACAAGACTCAGGACAGACGAGGATGAAATTAGAGGACAGACCTGTGACGACACTGAGGATGGAAGCTGGGATTTAAGACTTCAGAATGGGTGTGGAGTGGAAGGCTTGCATGAACGCTTCATAAAGCAAACAAACTCATGAACGTTTTTTTAAAGCACACACACACACACAAACAGCATGTCAAGAAGAGTAGACTAGTACTCTTCTTTTTGGCATTCTTGTTGTCTTTCCAGAGATAATTATTTGTATAGAGGATAATTCAGTCATGTGAGTCCCCACCTGCAATTTGTAATGGTTAAGTGCAAACATGGGTTTACCACATCAGCAAGAACTAAGCCTTCAACTCTGACTTGCAGAGTAAATGCTGCAAGATGGAAGGCAGATATTTGTGGTAATCATTTTTGTACACATAATCAGCTCTGTCATTTAAAAACACAGAGACTAAAACACTAGATAGCCAGGAGCACAAGTGAGTTGCCCCCAAACAGCTGCAAATATGTGATTTGTAGTTGAAAAGTGGTAGGTAGGTGTCCAGTATTTAACCCTTCATCTACTCATCACATTTCCCCTGCAATCCTTGACCGATTTTCACTGTGAAACCCTAGTTTGCTGAAGGGGAGTTTCAGGGGGAAAGGAGTGTGTTGGGAAAACATTAATCATCTCTGTCATGCCTATCACTTCTCCACTAGAAATGTCATCCTTTTCCCTCATGGCTTGGGAGCAACCTGGCAATCCATGTTCCAAGGCACGTCTTATTTGACCTTGATGTTCTACATTCCAGTTAAGAAAGCTGCAAATGTGCGCTCTCTCTCTCGCTCTCTCTGTCTGGAGACTTGGATCGACATGTTGTTCCAGTCCGAGTTGACCATACTAGAGATAGAAGGGCTATTGCTCTGACTAAATATAAGGGGAGTCCTTTCCTTCTATGTTATAATATTCCTATACTACATATATATTGAGTTCAACATTGTTATGGAGACATTTCTAAAGATCTGGTCAAACTATGTAGAGACCTTTGCTGAATGCTACTAATGTTACATGTAGACCTGCCTTCATCTGAATCAATGACCTCCCATCTGTAACCTTGTTTGTAATGTGTTGGGTCCAGAGTTTTATTCCACCAGTGAGAGCGTCCCTGAGCAGAATTCCACGCAAAATGCTACCGCTAGTGGAAAGGTGGGGAGGTGATTTTTGCTAATTCTCCTCTCCCTCTGCAATCCTCAATGCTACCTCCCCCACCATTCAGGAGGCTCCCCCCAACCTTCTTGAGCAGATATTTGGGGAACTTACAGGACAAGGACTGCAGAGGGAGGAGGAATCGGTGAAGATCACCTCCACCCCAATTCAGACAATGGGAAAGTTCTACTGAATCAAAGTAGATTGGATGAGGGCTAACAAACTGAGACTCAATCCAGACAAGACAGAGGTACTGTTAGCGGGTGGTTCATCTGTCTGGCAAGGTGATGTTTGCCCTGTCCTGGACGGGGTTGCATTCTCCCTAAAGGATTGGGTCCGTAGTTTGGGGGTGCTCTTGGATCCAGAACTGTCACTTGAGGCACAGGTGAACTCAGTGGCAAAGAGCACCTTTTATCAGCTTAGGTTTGATATACCAACTATTTAGTTATTTAGTTATTTAGTTATTACATTTTTATACCGCCCAATAGCCGAAGCTCTCTGGGCGGTTCACAAAAATTAAAACCATCATAAAACAACCAACAAGTTAAAAACACAAATACAAAATACAATATAAAAAGCACAACCAGGATAAAACCACGCAGCAAAATTGATATAAGGTTAAAATACAGAGTTAAAACAGTATAATTTAAATTTAAGTTAAAATTAAGTGTTAAAATACTGAGTGAATAAAAAGGTCTTCAGCTGGCGATGAAAGGAGTACAGTGTAGGCGCCAGGCGGACCTCTCTGGGGAGCTCATTCCACAACCGGGGTGCCACAGCGGAGAAAGCCCTCCTCCTAGTAGCCACCTGCCTCACTTCCTTTGGCAGGGGCTCACGGAGAAGGGCCCCTGTAGATGATCTTAAGGTCCGGGTAGGTACATATGGGAGGAGGCGTTCCTTCAAATAACCTGGCCCCAAACCGTTTAGGGCTTTAAATGTCAATACCAGCACTTTGAAACGGGCCCGGACCTGGACTGGCAGCCAATGAAGTTGTAAAAGGACTGGCGTAATGTGATCTCGCCAGCCAGTCCCTGTTAGTAAACGGGCTGCCCTGTTTTGTACCAGCTGAAGCTTCCGGACCGTTTTCAAAGGCAGCCCCACGTATAACGCATTGCAGTAATCCAAATGAGAGGTTATCAGAGCATGGATAACTGTAGCTAGGCTATCTCTGTCCAGATAAGGGTGCAGTTGGTATATCAGCCTAAGCTGATAAAAGGTGCTCTTTGCCACTGAGTTCACCTGTGCCTCAAGTGACAGTTCTGGATCCAAGAGCACCCCCAAACTACAGACCTGATCCTTTTCGGAGAGTGCAACCCCGTCCAGGACAGGGCAAACATCACTTCGCCAGACAGATGAACCACCCGCTAACAGTACATCTGTCTTGTCTGGATTGAGTCTCAGTTTGTTAGCCCTCATCCAGTCCATTACCGTGCCCAGGCACTGGTTCAGAACAGTCACTGCCTAACCTGGGTTTGATGAAAAGGAAAGTTAGAGCTGGGTATCATACGCATATTGATGACATCTCAGTCCACATCTCCGGATAACCTCCCCCAGCGGCTTCATGTATATGTTAAACAGCATAAGGGATAAAATAGAGCCCTGCGGAACCCCATGGCTTAGGAGCCACGGCACAGAGCAATAATCCCCCAGCACCACCTTCTGGAATCGGCCATCCAAGTAGGAGCGGAACCACTGCAACGCAGTACCTCCAACTCCCAGCTCAGACAACCTATCCAGAAGGATACCATGGTCGATGGTATCGAAGGCCGCTGAGAGGTCTAGGAGAACCAACAGGGTCGCACTCCCCCTGTCTCTCTCCCGACAGAGGTCATCCCACAGGGCGACCAAGGCAGTTTCCGTTCCAAAACCAGGCCTGAAACCCGATTGAAATGGATCTAGATAATCCGTTTCATTCAAGTGTGCCTGGAGTTGTCCTGCAACCACCCGCTCAAGCACCTTGCCCAGGAAAGGGATATTAGCCACCGGCCTGTAGTTGTTAACGTCCTCTGGGTCCAGGTTAGGCTTCTTCAGGAGTGGTCTAATTACCGCCTCTTTTAAAGAGGCTGGCACCACTCCCTCTCTCAAGGAGGCATTTACAACCTCCTGGACCCAGCCGGCGATCCCCTCCTTATTTGATGTAATGAGCCACGAGGGGCAAGGGTCAAGCACACAGGTGGTCGACCGGACTTGGCCAAGCACCTTGTCCACATCCTCAGGCCTCAATAACTGAAACTCATCCAATAAAACTGAGCCGGACGGTGCTCTGAACGCCTCTACTAGTGGTGCTGCATTAAGTGTGGTGTCCAATTCATGACGAATCTGAGCGACTTTATCTTCAAAGTGCCGTGCAAACTCGTCACAGCGTGCTACTGAGGGTTCAACTATCTCACGCCCTGTCCCAGAGTGTAACAGGCCATGAACCACTCAGAAAAGCTCCGCTGGACGACACTGAGAAGACGCAATGCTGGTGGAAAAGAACTGTCTCTTTGCCACCCTCACCGCCACAGAGTAGGCTCGATAGTGAGCTCTAGCCCATGTTCGATCAGACCCAGCACGAGTTTTCCTCCACCTGCGTTCTAGCCGTCTCCCCTCTTGCTTCATTGCCCTCAGCTCAGGTGTATACCAAGGAGCTGACCGGGCTCTGCTCAGAGGGAGAGGACGCTTGGGCGCAATCGTGTCAACCGCCCGAGTCATCTCTGCATTCCACAGAGCGACCTGGGCTTCAACAGGAGCACCGGCCATATCAGCAGGAAAATCCCCCAGAGCCCTCTGGAATCCATCGGAGTCCATTAGCCTCCGGGGGCGGACCATTTTAATAGGCCCCCTACCCTTGCAGAGGGGAAAGGCGGCCGAGAGTCTAAACCTCAGTAGGAAGTGATCTGACCATGACAAGGGGGTAGATGTTAGTTCCCCGACTTCCAGATCACCATCCTCCTGCCCAGTCGAGAAAACCAGATCAAGCATGTGTCCCTTTGCATGTGTTGGGCCGATGACATGTTGAGACAGCCCCATGGTTGTCATGGCAGCCATGAAGTCCTGAGCCGCTCCGGATACAGCAGCCTCAGCATGGAAGTTGAGATCCCCCAGAACCACCATCCTGGGGGTCCTCAACACCAGGTCCGAGACAACCTCCGTCAGCTCAGGCAGGGAGACTGTGGGGCAGTGGGGTGGACGGTACACCAGCAGAATCCCTAATCTGTCTCGAGTACCCAACACACAGTACAAACACTCCAGACCAGCACTCGACTGAACAGGAAGCCTAGAGAAGGAGATTGTATTCCTATAGACCACGGCAACCACCCCCTCCCCGGCCCTCGAGTCTGTGCTGGTGCTGCACCGAGTACCCAGGAGGGCAGAGCTGGGTGAGAGCAAACGCCCCCCCCCCCCCTAGTTCACCCACCCAGGTCTCAGTGATGCATACCAGGTCAGCCCCCTCATCCACAATCAAATCATGGATGAGGGAGATTTTATTCTGGACTGACCTGGCATTCAGCAGCAGCACCACCAGACCCGAGAGCAAGCTGATATGGCTGCCAGGAACTATCCGGTTGGGATAGGAACCAGAAGAGGGAATAGCTATAAGGAATCTATCCCCTCTTCTCCTCATCTGGCCTGTTCCTCCCCTAGCACCATACCTCCCCCTTATCTACGCCCTTATCTGGACAGAGATAGCCTAGCTACAGTTATCCATGCTCTGATAACCTCTCGCTTGGATTACTGCAATGCGTTATACGTGGGGCTGCCTTTGAAAACGGTCCGGAAGCTTCAGCTGGTACAAAACAGGGCAGCCCGTTTACTAACAGGGACTGGCCGGCGAGATCACATTACGCCAGTCCTTTTCCAGCTTCATTGGCTGCCAGTCCAGGTCCGGGCCCAATTCAAAGTGCTGGTATTGACATTTAAAGCCCTAAACGGTTTGGGGCCAGGTTATTTGAAGGAACGCCTCCTCCCATATGTACCTGTCCGGACCTTAAGATCATCTACAGGGGCCCTTCTCCGTGAGCCCCTGCCAAAGGAAGTGAGGCAGGTGGCTACTAGGAGGAGGGCTTTCTCCGCTGTGGCACCCCGGTTGTGGAATGAGCTCCCCAGAGAGGTCCGCCTGGCGCCTACACTGTACTGCTTTCGTCGCCAGCTGAAGACCTTTTTATTCTCTCAATATTTTAACACTTAATTTTAACTTAAATTTAAATCTTACTGTTTTAACTCTGTATTTTAATCTTATATCAATTTTGCTGTGTGGTTTTATCCTGGTTGTGCTTTTTATACTGTATTTTGTAATTGTGCTTTTAACCTGTTGGTTGTTTTATTGTGGTTTTAATTTTTGTGAACCGCCCAGAGAGCTTCGGCTATTGGGCGGTATAAAAATGTAATAAATAAATAAATAAATAAATAAAAACCTCCTACTGGCAGAAGAAGCCCCATCTGCCCACAGGAGGTTTTTGCGAGATCCCAACCATTACTTGTTGGGTTATTGTGCCAGAACTTTTCTCCTTCTGGAACTCTGTTTTTGCTCAGAAACAAACACACATCACGCAGGTCTTACACAGCAGAGCTGGTTTATTTCCTTCAGGCTTCTGTGCAGTTCAATTCAGATCAGTTCAGATCAGCACACTGAGGCATACACAGAGAGCAGTGATCATAGAGCAGTGATCAGTAAGCAGTGATCAGTTCCATTTTACACAAGTGAGAAACTATATACAGATCTACACAATTCTTATCTACATTACATACAGCTGTGATGAGGCTAACTTAGAATCTTGGCAAGGTTCCCAGAACAGCCTCTATCTCAAGGTAATTGCCCACAGATATACTTTCTCTGTTTAACCCTGAGATAGCCATACACACACAATTTTAATGACTAAGCAAGTATTTCTTTTCATATACTTAACAGTCCTCCTCTTGCGCATGTTGTTTAAATTGTGTTACAATCTGAGACCTAGCTTTAAAGCATCTCTTTGTGTTTTACCATTGAACATTCCACCTGTCCTTTCTCATTTTGTTTTACTTTGAATACCCATTTACTGGTAATGGCTTTACGACCTTCAGGTAAAGGTACTAGCTCCCACGTTTCATCTTTTTCCATTGCTCTGATTTCCTCTGACATTGCTTCATGCCAGCCCTGAGCTTCTGTAGGTTCCATTTCCTGAATTTCCTCAAATGAAGTAGATTCATAGGCTATTAGTAAAGCTCTATGAGAAACCTGTTTGCTTTGGTATTCATCTGAATAACGAATTGGAGCTTTGCGTTCCCTTTCTGATCGTCTTGGCATAGTTACAGGCATAGTTTCCTCCTCTACAGTTTCTTCCCCCTCCCTCTCTTGCTGAGATTGTTCAGGAATTTCTTCTGTTTCTACAGCTTTCTGTTCTACAGGCAAACTTACATACTGTTTTGTTTCCTGCATTTGTTCATGAAAAACTACATCTCTGCTCACAATTACACTTTTGTGATATGGAGACCACAAACGATAGCCTTTTGTTTGTGTATCATATCCCAACAGTTTACATTCCAAACCTCTTTGAGCTAGTTTTCCTGGTCTGTTTTCTTTCTGAACATGAGCAAAACATTTACTTCCAAAAACCCTTATATGTGACACTCTAGGTTTTCTTTTGTAAAACATTTCATATGGAGTTTTTTTCATGTACAGAGTGGTAAAGCCTGTTTAACAAATAATTTGAGGTGGACAAAGCTTCTGCCCAGAACAGGTTAGACAATCCTGACTCTCTCAACAGAGCTCTTAACATGTTCTGCAAGGTTCTGTTTTTCCTTTCTGCAACTCCATTTTGAAATGGTGAATATGGAGCAGTAAGGTCATGTTGTATACCCTCATCACTGAGGAATTTTTTAAATTGGTTGCTAAGAAATTCACCTCCCCGGTCCGTTCTTAGATTAGCTATAGGTTCTTTAAATCTATTTTTACTCCACTTAACAAAGGCTTTAAACTTTCCAAAAGTTTCACTCTTCTGTTTTAACACATACACAAATCCAAATCTACTGTAATCATCAACAATAGACAAGAAAAATCTGTTTCCTCCTTGACTTGTCTCAAAAGGACCTGCAAGATCTGCATGAATTAATTCAAAAAATCTTTTTGTTGTTCTCTCACTATGTTTTGGAATGTTTGACTTATGACACTTGGTTTCACTGCATACATTACATTCTACATAGTTAGAACATGGTTTGATTTTCACCCCTTCACACAATTATGGAATCTTAGAAATTGTTTTATAGTTAGCATGACCAAACCTTTTATGAGTTAAATGGATACACTCTTGGTGTGGTTTGCAATTGGCTATTGTTTTTGTTGTGACTTTGCTGGCTACAACTTCATTTTCTGTACAAGTATTAATCACATACAAAGATTCTTTCATTATTCCCTGCACACACACCTTGTTTCCCTGTTTTATAGTACAATTTTCTTCAGTAAAACAAACCTCATACCCCATTTCTGTTAACTGAAACACACTTAGAAGGTTTGTTTCCAATTCTGGTACATATAAAACACTTTGTAGTTCAACTCCCAGACAATCAAAATATACATTACCCACACCACAAATCTGGATTTTTGTTCCATTTGCAAGGGTAACACACTTTTGCTCTGAAGTAGAAGTTTCCAAGGTTACAAATGAAAGTTTGTCTTTTGCCATACTTATTGAAGCCCCAGAGTCCAAAAACCAAGGATTCATTGTCTCTTTGACTCTTGCTAGAAGACACTTCTTTGTTGATTCAGCTTCATTCATGTTGTTTTCTTCTCTCCACTTTGCTGTCGACTGCTTTTTCTTCTTGTTGTTGTTGCAATCCCGCCGTAAATGTTCTGTGGAACCACAATTAAAGCATTTCCTTGCCTTTAATGCAACCACCACATCAGAAGATTTATGGCTTTGTTGAAATTCAGCCACAGGAAGTTTAAGGCTCTGTTGTTTTGAAGCTTGTCTTCTTTCATAGGTTTCCAGTAGTTTTCCAGCTACATACTCGAGGGTTAAATTTTTCTCCTCTTGACTTTCCATCATGGTGACAACCGCGTCGTACGATGAATCAAGACTTGACAAAATCACATAGACTTGGTGTATAGTTGTAAACTCCATCCCTCGTGCCCTGAGTTGATTGAAGATTTCTCTCATGCTTTTCAAATGGTTTGACATAGACTCCCCTGGTTTCAGCTTCATTCCATACAGCTTCCGAGTTAGAATTACTTTACTGCCCGCTGTTTCTCTTTGATATACAGCTTGTAGTGCATTCCAGCACTCTTTTGATGTATTCAAAAACTGAATGAAGGAAATTTGAGAGTCTTCCACAGCTAATGCAATAACTGCCATTGCTTTTGCATCGTCCTTAAACCATTTAGCATTCTGTGGATCTGCTCTATCTGGTGGATCCTCTGTGACTACATACCACAGTTCAGCCTGAATCAGATACATTTGCATTTTGTAAGACCATAATGCATAGTTAGAGTCATTCAGCTTTTCCAACAATTGATGCAAACCAGACATATTAGCTCCTGCCATTTCCTCTGCTTTAGGAATTGGTATCTCACCGTCCTCCTGCTCAGAGTCCTCCTCAGAGTCAGCCGACTGAGATTTTTCCTCACTTTGCAGCACTGGCTTTAGCTTGATGTCTTCCTTCATCAACAGTTTTCTGTTTTAGCAGACTCCTGGTTCTGGTTCTGATACTGCACCGTTCCCACCAAGTTCTGGTTCTTCTGCCTGGGTTAGGCTGGCGTAGGCTTCCTGGACTGGACTGGGCCCATAACCTTTGTTGGGTTATTGTGCCAGAACTTTTCTCCTTCTGGAACTCTGTTTTTGCTCAGAAACAAACACACATCACGCAGGTCTTACACAGCAGAGCTGGTTTATTTCCTTCAGGCTTCTGTGCAGTTCAATTCAGATCAGTACACTGAGGCATACACAGAGAGCAGTGATCATAGAGCAGTGATCAGTAAGCAGTGATCAGTTCCATTTTACACAAGTGAGAAACTATATACAGATCTACACAATTCTTATCTACATTACATACAGCTGTGATGAGGCTAACTTAGAATCTTGGCAAGGTTCCCAGAACAGCCTCTATCTCAAGGTAATTGCCCACAGATATACTTTCTCTTTTTAATCCTGAGATAGCCATACACACACAATTTTAATGACTAAGCAAGTATTTCTTTTCATATACTTAACATTACTTCCATTAATTGCACCCCACCATCCCCTTTTATCTGGTTATTAGTGTATCTAAGTTTATGGAAGTTGTTATTTGACTTAAAACTTAATGAATAAAAATTGTTTAAAACCATGTCACTCTATGATTTAATTAATTTGATAGTTAAAAATGACACCACACCACTGTTAGACATTACGTATTTCACTCTATGTAAAGGTATAAGAGCATCTTTAGGGCCAGTTCCCTTTGGTTCAGTTGCATGGTGGAGTCATCTCTCTCCCCCCCCCCAATATTTACTTTTTTCAAGCCAATTCATGAGAGCATTTTACCTCAGTGGATACTGAAGGGTGAAGTAATCATGTGACAGTTCCTCCACCTCAGAAATGTTTGTCTGAATCATATCTGCTAGGCTGCTAAGTCTGGAGCTGAACATGCGTCAGGCTGCGATCCTAAACACATTTGCTTGATAATAAACCCCATTGAGCACAGTTAATTACTTCCAAGTAAACACCCATAGGAAAGTGTGTGGTAAATATTCTTTCTATGAGGAGCACACAATAGTCACAAAAAAGATAAACAATCTATACATTAAAGGAACAGGTTTTATTTCATATTTTTTGTTCAGAGGAAGTCTTGCATTATTCTGCTTTTGCTAATGTGTTGCATTTCTTTTATTTACATTTATATGAGAAAATTGACATCTAACACTTGGTGCTGTCAGAGTTATTATTATTATTATTATTATTATTATTATTATTATTATTATTTATATGGCGCCATCAGTGTACATGGTGCTGTACAGAGTAAAACAATAAAATAGCAAAACCCTGCCGCATAGGCTTACATTTAGGGTGACCATATGAAAAAGAGGACAGGGCTCCTGTATCTTTAACACTAATGTAGAAAAGGGAATTTCAGCAGGTGTCAATTGAAGAGGGTGACATTCCCTTTTCATCACAACAGTTAAAGCTACACTAGCTATAGGAGAGTGACCAGATACAAAAGTAGGCAGGGCTTCTGCAGCTTTAACTGTTGTGATGAAGAGGGAATTTCACCCTCTTCAGTTGACACCTGCTGAAATTCCCTTTTCTACATTACTGTTAAAGATACAGGAGCCCTGTCCTCCTTTTCATATGGTCACCCTACTTACATTTTAATAGAATCATAATAAAACAATAAGAAGGGGAAGAGAATAAACCGAACAGGCACAGGGTAGAGTAAAACTAACAGTATAAAAGTAAGATCAAAATCAAGTTTTAAAAGCTTTAGAAAAAAGAAAATATTAATACAAAAATATTAATACAAACTCAGGCAAGAGAAAAGCATGGGATAGGCCAGTGGTAATATCCTGGGCTCCAGAGGTGACTGAAAGTTTAGCAGGCTTTAAAGAGAGTTTACTGTCTCCTGTTGCTTTTGTGTCCCAACAAAACTGGCCTGTGTAAAACCAACATTGGCCAACAGTAGTGGGATGCATTTCAGTCACTCTTTAGCAACCCTTTTATTTCCATCATACTTGACCACAGCAGGCTGCAACCCGGCAAAGAGCATTCCTTTGAGGAAGCGAGCAGACAATTCAACAGCAGTGGATTTACTGTGTGAAAATCAGCATTTTAAGGGCCTCTGGAAATGTTGAAATGAATGTTCTTTCCCCATTCTCTTTCACAGCTTGACTCTCATCTTGTAAAAACCGTTAATGCTAAATGATTCAGGGGATTTTGCTGGGACTTAAAATTAGGCTGTTTCAAGCACAGCTAGTTTTTTGTTAGTTTTTTTGTTGTTCTTGTTAGTTTGGGGCAGTTTTTTGCATAAGACTGAGCATAGAGGGGAATGAAATGCAGGGTTGTTGTTTTTCCAAAGGGACAGAAGCGGAGGAATTTTGAATTTTCCCTCCTTAAACCCTTTTCCTGGTTTGCAAAGGATTTTAGGAGCACTGTCGTCCGGGGCGTGATTTAGCTAACAACAACAACAGCTAAACACTGTAGGGGATAATTTGAGGGAAACAGGTACATGAGATGAAGCTTTTTCACTCCTTCCTCATGAGCTTGAAATATTTCCTTGTACCTCTTTGGAGTTAGCAGCCTAAAAACCAGGAGAACCTGGTGAAATTCCCTCTTCATCACAACAGGTAAAGCTGCAGGTGCCCTGCCCTTTTTTAAATCTGGTCATTCTAGTATAGCTCCTGCAGCGTTAAATGCTGTAATGAAGAGGGAATTTCACCAGGTTCTCCATATATAGAAATAACACCTGCTGAAATCCCCTTTTCAATACAACTGTTAAAGATACAGGAGCCCTGTCCTCCTTTTCATATGGTCACCCTAGTTTTTATATTTACTTTTTCTTTTGGATTTTCTGAATGCGCTTCCCTAAAAATTACAACACAATACATAGGATTGTAAGTAAATGGGTAGGAGGACATGTGGTGTTACCCCTCAACTGAGTATCTTGTATACATCTAGATTAGTATGTTTGGTGGGTATGGAATTTTAGAACAGTGGGTGTGGTTTGTGATGTAATAGGTAGGGTATATGAAGAATGACTGAGGGAAGGAGCAGTGGGGAGTGGTTGTTGGGCAGTGGAGTCTACAATGGTTTGTGGAGTGAGAGGAGATTAATTGCTAGGGATTTAAGATTGGTGGAGAGAGAGAGAGTGAGGTGGTTGGTGAGGGGGAAGTTTGGATTAGGCAGGATTGGGAGCATTATATTTTCATTTGAAGCTTTTAATATTACAATAAACTTATTATTTATTTATTTATTACATTTTTATACCGGCCAATAGCTGAAGCTCTCTGGGTGGTTCACAAAAATTATTTCGTTAGCTACCAATTACCATGTGTCAGCTTGGCATTATTTACCTGCCTCACAGTTATCAAACACCCACACCAGAATATACCCACAGTACATTTAAAAACAGATCCTATATTTAAACTGTTTCCCTCATAGCTAGGGGAAAGATTTTGTTTAACCCTCCCTCAGGTTTTCAAGTGGTGGCGCTTGGCCTAAAAAGAGTTTATGCGGCGGGCCTAGTATAGGTGCAATGTCGCAGTACACATTTACTGTGTCAGGTATTATGATGTGTTTGCGCTCAGTAAGCTCAGCACTGGTTGATTTTATTTTTTTTATGGCACTGGAAGGGTGCCAGCCAGTTTTTGATTTTGTGACTTTAACCAGAAGCTCACACTTTTTCAATTTCCCATTGTAAGCTGTGCTTGTCTAGGTTTGAAGAATACAGAATATATCACATAATGTACATGTCAAGGCCTGCTGTAAGAATGATGGAGTTCAATAGTGCGTCTTCTGGCTTCGCATCCTAATGGAGGTTAAGGTTTAATTTACCAAGAGAGACTTTCCTTTGGTATTAGAATCAATAGGAACTTATTTGTATAACTCCAACAATCGTGGCAGCAGCATTACATATCAACCATTTCTAGGCCAAGATCCAAAGAATGGATATGTGTGCACAGGAGAGAGAACCATGCAAACAGCCAAAGCTTTGTTTTTCCTCTCTCTTTTTCTTCTTCTCTTTGCTGCAGCTCTTCCTACTGCTAAACAGACAACCCACTGTGCAGTTTTAAAAGTGCCGTCTGTTCAGCGGTATAGAAAAGTGAAAGGAGAATTCCAGCTGTATACACAGTTTGCTCCCATGCATACATATATGTTCTTTAGGGCCCTGGCTTAGTTTCTGGACATTTTCTTTCCTCTTAGTTAAATGTATGCACATTATATTGACATTCACACCTTTATTCTATGCTTCCTCCACCCTGTATTTTCCAGACTCCTTCTATTATTTTGAGCCATTCAGCGTTAAGGGCAATGAATAACAAAGATGCATGTCTTTAAAAAAAATCCTTGAAGTAAATCAGGGATAGACTCTCCAGATGTTTTGGACCACAACCCCCATATTCCTTGACGTTTGGCCATGCTGGCTAGGGTGGATGGGAGTTATAGTCCCAAACATCTGGAGGGTGCCAGGCTTCCTACCCTTGGAGTAAATTATATCCATTTTATTATTATTATTATTATTATTATTATTTATTTATTTATTTATTTATATAGCACCATCAATGTACATGGTGCTGTACAGAGTAAAACAGTAAATAGCAAGACCCTGCCGCATAGGCTTACAATCTAATAAAATCACAGTAAAACAAGGAGGGGAAGAGAATGCAAACAGGTACAGGGAAGGGTAAGCAGGCACAGGGTAGGGAAAAACTAACAGTAGAAAGTAACAGTAGAAGTCTGCACAACAGACTTTTTCTTCCTCCATAGTAAGTACTCCTCAGTTGTCATGGAGAAATTGTTATTGTGACGACTCTCCTGTCCTACCTTGCAATGAAGAAAGGAGCATGAAATGTTTAATCACTTTTCTGCTCATGGACAAAGAGGCTCATAATTTGAAAGTTGAATTGAATCCTGGCAAGATGGAAGTACTGTGGGTGGGTGGGTGTGAGGTCTAGGAAAAAGGTCAAGTCATTTCCAAAGATGATGTCAAACAATAAGAATAGTTAATGATGAACATCATCATGTGCACATTGATTAGGTAAACACATAGTCCCACAATGTCCTTTTTTTGTGGTTTACCGACCACTTTGCACCCATGATATCCTGTGATTCACTAGTGTTCCCAAAGTACAGAACAGTTTATTTCCCTCCTGGATGATTGCCACTTAAAAGCATCCAACATGGACATTTTCACCATGTGACGAGCTGGTTAGCCATGTGGGAAGCTAAATGTTATGGCACCTCTGTCTCTGTATAGTTGTTACAATCCAGCTGAGTTTGTGATCAAAGCCTATAGAAAGTGGTCAACTGTTTCCAAACAAGTGACAAGATGCACTAGATAATCACCACCTGATAATCATAGAATCATAGAATAGCAGAGTTGGAAGGGGCCTACAAGGCCATCGAGTCCAACCCCCTGCTCATTGCAGGAATCCACCCTAAAGCATCCCTGACAGATGGCTGTCCAGCTGCCTCTTGAAGGCCTCTAGTGTGGGAGAGCCCACAACCTCCCTAGGTGACTGATTCCATTGTCGCACTGCTCTAACAGTCAGGAAGTTTTTCCTGATGTCCAGCTGGAATCTGGCTTCCTTGAACTTGAGCCCGTTATTCCGTGTCCTGCACTCTGGGAGGATCGTCTCTCCACCTCCTTGCTCTTACTGAGACCTGGCTTCTTGCCCATGATACTGCCATCTCTGCTGCCCTCTCTCTTGGAGGACTCTCTTTCTCTCACACTAGTCACCCAGAGGGTCGGGGTGGTGGTGTGGGTCTTTTATTATCTAGTTTGTGCCAGTTCCAGCCTCTTTCCATTCCACCTTCACATTGTTTTTACTCCTTTGAGGTACATGTGGTGAGGCTCTTCGCTTCATTGTGACTGCGGGTTGCAGTTCTGTACTGCCCCCCAGGCTCATCCTCAAAATTTATCTCTGATTTTGATTCATGGCTGTCCTTTTTCCTCTCTGATAACTGTCCTACTCTTATCTTGGGTGATTTCAATATTCATGTGGATGACCCTCAAGACGCTGCAGCTCTACGATTTCGCTCATTATGTTCCTCTTATGATCTTAAGCTTTGGTCTGATGCACCCACACATTCCCTTGGACACTGTTTGGATCTTGTTCTCGCTCGGAATTGCTCTGTTTTGGACTTTTCTACTGCTGACTTTCCATTGTCAGATCATCATCTAGTTTCTTTCACGTTTACTCATAATCCTCCTCCTTCACATCCTGTTTCTCGCTCTTGTCGTGACTTGCAATCTATCAATTAGAGGCTTTTTCTCAGTCTCTAGCCTCCTCTCTTCCTTCTGTCTTTTCGGCTATCTCCTTGGACTCAGCTGTCTCCTTCTTTAATTCCTCCTTATCTTCAACTCTTGATAATCTTGCTCCATCTACAACTCGGATAGTTCGTCCCTCTCAACCCCAACCGTGGCTCACCTCTTTCATCCGCTACCTTCGCTCTTGTTCCCGGGCTGCTGAACGCCTTTGGCATAGGACCAGGAACTGGGCGGACTTTGTCCATTACACATTTCTTCTCTCCTCTTTCTCTTCTGCCATTTCATTGGCCAAACAGCAGTATTACTCTATGTTGATCCAGTCAAATGCTATGCATCCTCAGCGGCTCTTTGCGTCCTTCAATTCTCTTCTGAAGCCTAATCCACCATCTCTCCCCACCTCTCTGTCTGCTAATAACTTTGCCTCTTTTTTCAATGCTAAAATCCAAACTATTCGCTCTGATCTGGCCAGCTCTGCTTCTCTTCCAGTTCCTGTTCCTCATCTGTCGGATCCTCCTGCAAATTTCTCTACATTTCCTTCAGTCTCAGCTGATGAACTTTCCACAATACTGCGTTCTTCAAAGCCTTCCACTTGTTCTCGTGATCCGATTCCTTCTCGCATCTTTATTAATCTTATCCCTGCTATCCTCCCTTCCTTGCTTCATATTATTAATTCTTCTTTGTCCTCTGGTTCATTCCCTTCTGCTTTTAAACACTCTACGGTCTCTCCGATTCTCAAGAAACCTACTCTTGATATGCTATCTCTATCTAACTATCGACCTGTTTCTTTGTTGCCTTTTGTTTCAAAGATCCTGGACCGTGTGGTCTACTCTCGTTGTCTTGATTTTCTTTCTAGTAACTCTGCTCTGGATCCTTTTCAATCTGGATTCCATCCTTTGCATTCCACTGAAACAGCCCTTACTAAGATTACCAATGAACTTCTTATTGCCAAGTCTAAAGGCCTTTATTCCGTTCTTATTCTCCTTGATCTAACTGCAGCCTTTGACACGGTTGATCACGATCTTCTTTTAGATTCCCTTCATGACCTCGGATTTTGTGGCTCTGTCTATAACTGGTTTGCCTCCTATCTAGTGGGTCGCTCTTTCAGCGTGTTGGCTAATGGCAGCTCATCTTCTTCTTTTCCCCTTTCAGTAGGGGTTCCGCAAGGCTCGGTGCTTGGCCCGTTGTTGTTTTCTTTATACATGTTGCCCTTGGGTAATCTTATTCAATCTCATGGCCTCCAATATCATCTGTATGCCGATGATACACAATTATATCTTTCATCTCCAGATCTTTCTCCTGATGTTCACGATCGTATCTCGGCATGTCCTTCAGATATCTCAGCTTGGTTGCTTCATCGTCGTTTGAAACTTAATATGGCAAAGACTGAATTGCTTGTTTTTCCTCCTAAACCTTCTCCTCATCTCTCATTCTATCTTACTGTCAATAATGTTACACTTACTCCAGTCAAGGAAGCTCGTAGTCTTGGCTTTATATTTGATTCCTCGCTCTCCTTTATTCCTCATATTGAGGCAGTAGCTAAATCCTGTCATTTTTTCCTGTATAATATTGCCAGGATTCGATCATTTTTGTCTGTCTCTTCTGCCAAGACTCTTGTTCATGCATTGGTTATTTCTCGGTTGGACTACTGCAACCTGCTTCTCACTGGCCTTCCTTCTTCTCACATCAGTCTGTTGGTTTCTGTTCACCACTCTGCTGCTAAGATCATCTTCTTGGCTCACCGCTCTGACCATGTTACTCCACTTCTGAAATCTCTTCATTGGCTTCCAATTCACTTCAGAATCCAATATAAACTTCTCCTGTTGATCTACAAAGCTTTTCACTGTCTAGCTCCTTCCTATCTCTCCTCTCTCATCTCACACTATTGCCCCGCTCGTGCTCTTTGCTCCTCTGATGTCATGTTTCTCACCTGCCCAAGGGTCTCTACTTCCCTTGCTCGGCTTCGTCCATTTTCTTCAGCTGCCCCTTACGCCTGGAATGCTCTTCCAGAACATTTGAGATCTACAAGTTCAATCGCAGCTTTTAAAGCTCAGCTAAAAACTTTTCTTTTTCCTAAAGCTTTTAAAACTTGAATTGTTCTGACTTTTATACTGCCTGTTTGGTGCGTTCTCTTACCCTCCTTATTGCTTTATTATGATTTTATTAGAATGTAAGCCTATGCGGCAGGATCTTGCTATTTATTGTTTTAGTCTGTACAGCACCATGTACATTAATGGTGCTATATAAATAAATAAAATAATAATAATAATAATAATAATAATAATAATAATAATAATAATAAGGCTTTGTTTCCAGACCCCTGATCATCCTGGTTATTATTATTATTATTATTATTATTATTTATTATTATTATTTATTTATATAGCACCATCAATGTACATGGTGCTGTACAGATAACACAGTACATAGCAAGACCCTGCCGCGTAGGCTTACAATCTAATAAGTTGTAGTAAACAATAAAGAGGGAAGGAGAATGCAAACAGGCACAGGGAAGTGTAAACAGGCACAGGGTAGGGCAAAACCAACAGTGTAAAGTCAGAACAAACTCAATATTTGAAGGCTATAGGGAAAAGAAAAGTTTTGAGCTGAGTCTTAAAAGCAGTGATTGAGTTTGTAGTTCTCAAGTGTTCTGGAAGAGCGTTCCAGGCGTAAGGGGCAGCAGAAGAAAAAGGACGAAGCCGAGTAAGGGAAGTGGAGGTCCTTGGGCAGGCGAGAAGCATGGCATCAGAGGAGCGGAGAGCCCGAGCGGGGCGATAGTGTGAGATGAGAGAGGAGAGATAGGCAGGAGCTAGGCAGTGAAGAGCTTTGAAGGTCAGTAGGAGAAGTTTATATTGGATTCTGAAGTGAATTGGAAGCCAATGAAGAGATTTCAGAAGTGGAGTGACATGGTCAGAGCGGCGGGCCAAGAAGATGATCTTAGCGGCAGAGTGGTGGACAGAGACCAGCGGACTGATGTGAGACGAAGGAAGGCCAGAGAGAAGAAGGTTGCAGTAGTCCAACCGAGAGATAACCAGTGCGTGAACGAGAGTCTTGGCAGAAGAGACAGACAAAAATGGTCGAATCCTGGCAATATTATACAGGAAGAAACGACAGGATTTAGCTACTGCCTCGATGTGAGGAGTAAAGGAGACCGAGGAGTCAAATATAAAGCCAAGACTACGAGCTTCCTTGACCGGAGTAAGCGTGACATCGTTGACAGTAAGGGAGAATGAGAGGTGAGGAGAAGGTTTAGGAGGAAAAACTAGCAATTCAGTCTTTGCCATGTTAAGTTTCAAACGACGATGAAGCAGCCAGGCTGAGATATCTGAAAGACATGCCGAGATACGATCGTGAACATCTGGAGAAAGTTCCGGAGATGAAAGATATAATTGTGTATCATCGGCATACAGGTGATATTGGAGGCCGTGAGATTGAATGAGCTTGCCCAAGGGCAGCATGTATAGAGAGAACAACAACGGGCCAAGCACCGAGCCTTGCGGAACCCCAACTGAAAGGGGAAAAGAGGAGGACGAGCTGCCGTTAGCCGACACGCTGAAAGAGCGACCCTCTAGATAGGAGGCGAACCAGTTATAGACAGAGCCACAGAGTCCAAGGTCGTGGAGGGAATCTAAGAGAAGATCGTGATCAACCGTGTCAAAGGCTGCGGTTAGATCAAGGAGAATAAGAACAGAATAATGGCCTTTAGACTTGGCAGTAAGAAGATCATTGGTGATCTTGCCCTCCTCTGAACATGCTCCAGCTTGTCTGCGTCCTTCTTGAATTGTGGAGCCCAGAACTGGACACAATACTCTAGATGAGGCCTAACCAGGGCCGAATAGAGAGGAACCAGTACCTCAAGTGATTTGGAAGCTATACTTCTATTAATGCAGCCCAAAATAGCATTTGCCTTTCTTGCAGCCATATTGCACTGTTGGCTCATATTCAGCTTGCGATCTACAACAATTCCAAGATCCTTCTCGTTTGTAGTGTTGCTGAGCGAAGTATCCCCCATCTTGTAATTGTGCCTTTGGTTTCTATTTCCCATATGTAGAACTTGGCATTTATCCCTATGAAATTTCATCCTGTTGTTTTCAGCCCAGCACTCCAGCCTATCATGATCACTTTGAAGTTTGTTTCTGTCTTCCAGGGTATTAGCTATCCCACCCAATTTGGTGTCATCTGCAAATTTGATCAGCGTTCCCTGCACCTCCTCGTCCAAATCATTAATAAAAATGTTGAAGAGCACTGGGCCCAGGACTGAGCCCTGCGGTACCCCACTCGTTGCCTCTCCCCAGTTTGAGAAGGTTCCATCGATAAGTACTCTTTGAGTCCGATTCTGTAGCCAACTGTGAATCCACCTAATAGTTGTTCCATCTAGCCCACTTTTAGCTAGTTTGTTAATCAGAATGTCATGTGGTACTTTGTCAAAAGCTTTGCTGAAGTCAAGATATATAACGTCCACAGCGTTCCCACAGTCCACAAGGGAGGTTACCTTATCAAGGTACCTTACCAAGGGAGGTTACCTTATGGCTAAGAGCTCATATGCATAAGCAAATGATGAAAACTGAATGGGACTAACTGCCCAATCTGGAATAGAGACCATGGCAGGATCTACATTACTGCTTATAACGGTTTATAATGGTTGTGACAACTGTTCAGGCCCAGGACACATTACAAATACCATTTTCATACCGTTTTTAAAGTGTTATATCCTGCTTGGTGTAGATCGGCCCCATGAGGAAGTGGGTGCATGTAATAAGTAGCACAGCTGGCCTGTAGAGAAGAATGTGATGATAAGCTACAAAAGGAATTGAAGAAGGGAGAGACATCCTCATGCAGGATCATTAATATAGCTGTTGGACTACGTTGTGGAAGGAAAGTGAAACCAGTTGGGTATTTTGATTTTTTGAGAAAGGGGATGGGGAAAGAAGGGAAACATTTAGAGATTTAGGGTGAATAATGAAGAGTACTCTGTTGGCCATAATACATTTAAAATATTAAAGAGATCGTGTCAGAGGGACAGGAGCAAACGAAGAATTGAGATGATGGATGGGGTGAGGCTGCCTATGGAAGTCTTCAGAAAGATGTTGTCATAAATTATCTTCCCATTTGCTCTATATCAAGCATCCACACCCTTGTGCCATTTATATTGCCTAATGTAATTGGCACAACTTTCTTGTATTTGTCGAGGAGAGGACAGTAGTCACGTTACACTGAAAAGTAAAATTGGGTAACTGCAATATATCTCTGATCTTTGAGTGGATACTAATTGAATATGTGTATTAATGGTTATAAGGATCTTCCTTCATAATACGTAAATCATATTTTATGGTGTGAATTCATAGCAGCAATGATGCATCATAAACAAAGATTTACAAGTTTAATAATGCCAACTTGATTGGCATCTAACACCCATAGGAAGAAAAAATATAGGATGCTTCTCTAGTGTTTTATTTTTATAGTCTTCATTAATAGCACGTATTTGTGTATATCTGAACTTTGTCATCATCTTAAGATCAGATATATATAGACACACATGCACACACACATATTAAAGGAGATTCATCAGTTTTTTGAAAAAAAAATCATTTCACCATGTTAAATGGTGATCTGGGGGTGGGTTGTTCTAAACTTTTTAAAATAAGAACAGTTTCACCAATCGTTCTGAAATGTTCAGGTGCCAGATAAAAGTGTTCAATGTACATACCCTGAAACTTTCAGCATGTTTGGTGAAATCTTAAGAGAGAAAGAGCAGTTTAAAGACAAAAAAGCAAAACCTTGGTCAAAAGTGACTTTGAAATAACATTTTGTAGTCACCATTTTGTAGTCACAATCCCTTAAGGGACCAGATATTTTCACCTGGAAAAAAATGATGGCTTTCTATTCTTTGTTTATTGGTGTTGGTGGGGAAGTATTTTTTCAAAGCTCCATCTCAAAGCTTTCAAAGCATTCTTACATGTAATAGTAGTCAATGGGACTAACCATAAGCCTAGGCATGGTCAGCACTCTCTGTGTCTCTGTCCATCTTCCACATCACAGCTGACTTAGAATGTTGTGGGAGAGTCCTGCCATTTATCTCACATTATTAGTAGCTGTGAAGGAGAAAGGAGATAACACTGTTTGGTAGGCACGTGCTCCGCTCCGATTAGAACCGGAGAATCAGAAGTGAATTGGCCTGCTCCGCCTTGCCCAGGGGCGGAGTAGAAGTGGACCGCGGACCCCTAGAAACAAGGTGAAAAGAAGCGCCCATTTTCAGAGAGATCCTCTTTCCGCGGACCGATCTGATCGCCATTTTGAAACATTTCACCCATAGGATTGCATTGCGGAAAAGAAAAGGGGATAACTGTGTTGTTTTTGAAGCTATCTTTCTGAAACTTCTTGTGCTTAGAGAGTCATGGCTGGGGGGTCATTTTGAGCCTACTCTCAGCTCTCTGCGTGGTGCGGTTCACTTGCTAGAATTTTTTAAAAAGTAGGGTAAAGGCGGGAAAAAGATTACCTTTTCGATTGCTGAGGGGCAGAGTCAACTCCCGGTCATGATCACATGATCTCAAAGTTGGAGGCGAGGATAGGCAAAACGGGTAATTTGGGATTCTGGGAACTTCTCTTTCTTAGTCTGAACGGACTTTTCCCAGTGTTTTTTAAAACAGTAGCCCCACCAAATGCACAAACACAACCTGAAATCATATATTAAGCCAATAATAAGAGATAGAAAAAACACAGCACTGCTACCCACCCTAACTTTGGGGAACAACTGAATAGATGTGGTGCAAGGGAATGAGCTCCCCTAGGGCATGTGGACGTGCCCTCACTCTCCTGTACTTGGAGGGCCATCAGAGCCCTCCAAAGAGTAACCCAGTGGAGCAATGCCTATCATGAGTTGAAGTGAGCGTTTGCTTCTTAAAAGACTGGTACCTAGACAGGACCAGTCAAATTGGCTGATGCTTCCCCCTTTGGGCACATCCACTCCCCCCACCCCTATTACTGGTAAAAGACAGATATATCCTTTTTAAAAAAGTTATTCTTGTTGTTTATTCAGCAACACTGCTGCTTTTAATTCCACCCCTCCTTTGTTTATTTATTTATTTATTTATTTATTCCATTTTATATGCATTACTGGCTTATCCTTGGCTCACTTCCTTATGCCCCCAGAAATGCCTGCTGCCTGCCTGCCTTCCCTCCCTCCTCCCCTGCCCGCCTCGCAGGGATGGTTTTTGTCTGGCTTTGACTCAGGGGAGAAGTCCTTCCTGTGCTCAATTAGACTTTTGGAAGTTCCAAATCCATTTTCCAAGTGTGGAAGAAGATTCATATTTAGGTTGATCTCTACTCCCCAATTCATGGCATGTTGGGATTTCCTTTGAAATGGCCCCATTGAGCTATCTGCAGGTTTAAGCTCCGCCAAAAATCAGGGGATTATGGGATTGCCTTGTACCTTGGCATGATTGTGGGTCTAGATGGCATCTGTGAGTGTGCCCACTTCCCTTTTTTTATCTGTCCAAATGTCAGAGAACAGTCCACATCTGCAAATGGGGTGCCCGATTTCCATAAATTCCCCAAAAATCAGGGGATGATGGGACTGCCTTGAGTCTTGGCGTGCATGTGTATCCCTGGATAAGCTATCATGGTGGCAAGTTTGAGGTTTTTAATGTGCAAATTGACGGAGCTATCGAAAGGGGTGTGAATGGGGTGCCCGATTTTCATAAATTCCCAAAAAATCAAGGGATGATGGGACTGCCTTGAGTCTTGGCATACATGTGTATCCCTGGATAAGCTATCATGGTGGTGAGTTTGAGGTTTCTAACGTGCAAATTGACGGAGCTATCGAAAGGGGTGTGAATGGGGTGCCCGATTTTCATAAATTCCCCAAAAAGCAGGGGATGATGGGACTTCCTTGAGTCTTGGCGTGCGTGTGTATCCCTCGATAAGCTATCATGGTGGCAAGTTTGAGGTTTCTAACATGCAAATTGACGGAACTATCGAAAGGGGTGTGAATGGGGTGCCCGATTTTCATAAATTCCCCCAAAAGCAGAGGATGATGGGACTGCCTTGAGTCTTGGCATGCATGTGTATCCCTGGATAAGCTATCATGGTGGTGAGTTTGAGGTTTCTAACATGCAAATTGACGGAGCTATCGAAAGGGGTATGAATGGGGTGCCCGATTTTCATAAATTCCCCAAAAATCAGGGAATGATGGGATTGCCTTGAGTCTTGGTGTGCGTGTGTATACCTCCATGAGGTGTCATGGTGCCAAACTTGATGTTTCTTACTTAAACAGAAAAAAAGTTGTATACTTTTTTAGCTTAATTCAAGCCTATGGGAGGAGAAATGGAGCTCCGATCCGGATCCGGAGCTCCGCAGCAGAGCGGAGTGGACATAGGCGGAGCAGGGGGCGGAGCGAAGCGGCCCGATCCACAAATCGTGGATCTGGAAGAGAAGTGGAGCGGGGGGTCCGTGCACACCCCTACTGTTTGGCAGGTCGGTGGGGTGGGCTGAACCTGCTTGAATGGTTGGGTGGCAGTGAGGAAGGGGAACCAGATCCTTCAAGGAAATGTGCACCCAAGGAGGAATTTCCTCACACTCTAATTTCCCAGCAGATTCATTATCACCAGCACTACTAGCCCACCAGACACTCCACCCAACAGAACCTGATAGGAGCCAGGAAGACTCCTTGAGTTCTACTGAAGTGCAGTTGTTAGAGCAACGATGCTGTCTTAGCCTTGAGTCATATGGGGCGATAAAGAAGGGAAGAAACCGACTGAGTTGCTTCCAGGGAATGCAGATAGAAATTCAAGTGTGAGGATGTTAGCCTCATGTATGTGATATCTGGCATCTTGATTAGATATTCAGTATTCATTAGCCGTCTCCTCATTTGGTTTAAGATAGTCTGTTTAAAATGCTGCACTTCTTTTGGTGTTCCACAGTGGATGATATATACTCTATCCTAATTCTAGAAAAAGGATGCTCTAGAACACAAAAACCAAAAGAGAGGTTACCAGGATTAATGAAAAGCGAAAAGAGAATCCACTCTCAGAGGTGCCAAAGTGTAATTTATTTATTTTAAGTAGGGCCATTGGACTCCCAACTCCCCACAGACCCAACACCCTCTTTGCCCCTCACCCCCACCAATCCAGAGCCTCACCCTTTACAGCCACCATAGTTTTTAGCCATAGATATATTAAAAACAGAGAGCCCCCATGGTGACTTGGTTCTCAGGGAGGAGGATGTGAATTAAAGGTAAGTCCCGGTGGCGGGAGCGGGAGGTGACTGGGGAGGGCGGGGAGGGAGGTGAGTCCAATGGATTCACCTGGACTCACAGCCAGCCTTGCACTGGCTTTCCCACGTGGGCAGGGGAGAGTGGCCCAGTACTGCCCTGAATTGGCCTGAGGCGCCCTGAGGCTTAAGTGCTGATCTGTTTCGACCTCAGACGGACATGGTATTGCCTTAGATTTGGCCTGAGGCAATGCACAGTCCTAATTTTAACCCTTCATCAAGGGTAATGCTATAAAATGCAGATCATGCACAATGGTGTATGGAGAATAGCCACCACCTTAGTAAGCTGGCTGAATTTGTTTTCAGCATCTGAATTTTATAAGATTGTCCCAGATGAGACACAGTACATTGCACAGCACATTGCACTTTGGAGAATTCATTCTCTTTTTGATTTTCAGTCCTCTAGAACAGCCTTCCACAACCTGGTGCCCAGAAAAGTAAGTGGCCCTGAGTTGGGTACAACCCGTAAATGTATCATTTAAGAAAAGGTCCTGCTTAATTCCATTTAAGGAGACCATTACAAAGTTTGCATTTCCTTTCTGGTTTTGGTGGTGGGGCACATTTGTTGCAAACTAAATATGTAGCTTAACTCCATCAACTCTTCTTCTTCTTCCTTCCTTCCTCTTCTTCTTTCTTCCTCTTCCTCCTCCTCTATTACAAATGAATTAACTCCATCAACAGAGGGACCTGAAATAAGGTTTCGTGACTTGTACAAGAAATGCAGTTATTCAAAAAATTATGGTGATGATAAAGGAGAAGAACTCAACACCTTACTTTTGCGTAAACTGCTCCAATTTCAAAAGGACAATGTGCTCTGGAAGGATGATAGTCACTTAATTAGAACGTACATTTCCACTAGCATATTGGCTTGGAGAGAGCTGTAATGTTATTTCTCTGGTTTTCAAATTTTATGCTCCAAGTATAGATGGGGTTCCTTACTAATAATCTTAAAATTAGTCAGGCTCTCCTTTTCCAAATTTAATTAAAGCCAGTATCACAGCTCTCCCGAAGAAAAGCTGAGTTTGCATAATGGAAAGCAAAACAATTTTAAGAAAAGGCAATATTAATCATGATTATTACAGCAAATCACAATAACTACCATTCTTCAAGCCAAGAGACAGATTGATAATAATACTGCACTCTAGCTAAGAAGGTAGTAAGAGCTTGCGTCATAAGCATTCATTGGACCTTGTTTTAATAGGGAAGCAGCAGCATACTCTGGATTTGTACACATTTTAGAGACTTCAAAATGTTCTTCTCAATGCTGAGGGCCAATCTATGTGTTCAGAAGAATAAATAGGTACAGTTCTTTTGGGACTGTACTTATTAAGAATGCAAGTGAACGAATCTCATATCAGAATGTTCCCCTGTCTTTATTTATTTAGAAAATATTTATATACTACCTTTGACCCTGATCAGATGACACACTATAAAGACAGATCAGGCAGGCCTATCCAGTGGAATTTTAGGATGCTTTTAGTAGGGTGACCATATGAAAAGGAGGACAGGGCTCCAGTATCTTTAACAGTTGCATAGAAAAGGGATTTTCAGCAGGTGTCATTTGTATATATGGAGAACCTGGGGAAATTCCCTCTTCATCACAACAGTAAAAGCTGCAAAAGCTATACTAGAGTGATCAGATTTAAAAGAGGGCAGGGCTCCTGCAGCTTTAACTGTTGTGATGAAGAGGGAATTTCTCCAGGTTCTCCATATATACAAATGACCCCTGCTGAAATTCCCTTTTCAATACAACTGTTAAAGATACAGGAGCCCTGTGCTCCTTTTCATATGGTCACCCTACTTTTAGGATCTATTTAGTATGTTTTTAGGAAGTTTTAACAATGTATATTGTGTTTTGATTAATATTTTATGTATTTTATAGTTGTTATTCCCCGCCTTGATCAGGATGGAGAGGCGGGTTAGAATTATTATTATTATTATTATTATTATTATTAAACCACAGTGGTTAAGCATTTGGAGCTAAATATTATGGCTTAGTGTGTCATGTGAACCATGACTTAGTGTATCATGTGAAGTATTCCACACGCTCACTAACTATTTGCTGCAAAAGGGTTAGCAGCCTAACCATGGCTTAGCAAATTGTCTGAACAGGCCCCAAAGGCCAAATTAACCCGACTTGTGCATGGATAGTGAGCATGTCAGACGGGTTTTAGCCTAGTTCTCTAGGTACAGGGAACTTTAGACATGGAGAACAGTCAAATATGGGGAAGTCTTGAAACCAAAAAGTGGGTAAAAGTTAAGTAACTCGATTTAAATGTTGATGTTTTGTTTGTTTGTCTTTGGAAAATTAATTTTAAAAAGGTTAAATAGATGAAGCACATCTATTAGCTGCCTACTTGTAGCCCTCT